>NW_022060262.1:1875712-2214905 GCF_007364275.1 Archocentrus centrarchus | reverse complement strand
GAAGGGGAGATGATTCTAGCTCCGGTCATTCCAGTGATCAAAGCAAAGCATCCGTCATCGAAGCAGAACCAGCGACCAGTGAGATTTGTTCCATTCTCACAAAATGGCGTGGAGACGCAGATATCACAGAGGAGCACGCAAAAGATGATGAGGAAGATGAAGGACATGAAGAAACCCAGGACCTCCCAGAAACTGAGGGAAAAGCTGAAAACATCCCAGCGCCACTCCCAGTAGAAAAAGTCGCAGGGAACGTTATCACCATAATATCAGACAACCAGAATCCTGACTCTGATGAGCCCCGTGAGGCACCTAGCTCACCCATACCTGCCTGTAACATGAGGTTACTCATCAAGCAATTGAGAGATTTTTTCACCTCAAGTTTACCATCAACAGTCTGCGCCAAGCGAAATGCACGCAAACAGCTGTTTTACATGTTTGTCAAGAAACAGTTTACAAAGATGAGAAAAGGGCTGAAGGAAGCAGTTAAAAAAAGCAGGAAATATTTCATTTGTCTGCCCAAACTCCCTCAGGATGAGAGACCGACCAGCCCTGAGAGTATTAATGTCAGCCTCCCAAGATCAATGCCTGGAACTCCTCAGGCTTCTACATCCTCCCATGCGCCTTCTCAAGAGGCACCAACCCCAAAGAGCACAGTTAGATCTTCTCCAGTCAGCTTTGACAACGTGAAGTCAGCTGTTACTAAGTTGTATAACAAACTGACAAAGGAGGGAGAATCGTGCATTTCCAAAATTTTGAAAAACATTAAAGACAGCGAGGAGGTCAGGGATCTTTCAAGACAACTGACAAACAAAATATTTGATCTTGTAACGGACAATTACCTTTATAAAATCCCATTGCCTGTGATGAGGAGGTCTCTATCAGAGTCAGTCATCTCCAGGACGCCACATGCAGTAGGCAGTTCAGGGCGTCCATTTTCTTCCGAGGTCCTCTATGTTCTCATAGAGGACTTGGTGGAAAAGTTTGTGCAGAAGCTTGTTCTCTGGCTGGAGAATCAAGAATTAGAGCAAACCATTCAAAACGACAAGGTTTCTGGGGCCATAGCAGACATCCAGAACTTTATTGCTTCAGCCCAGACCCCAACACAGGAGAAAGACACAGAGTCAGATGATTCGGAACAAAGTGGCAGAGGATCTACATCATCTTCTCCTTCAAGGCCAGTAGCAGTAGACATCCAGAACTTTATTGTTTCAGCCCAGACCCCAACACAGGAGAAAGACACAGAGTCAGATGATTCGGAACAAAGTGGCAGAGGATCTACATCATCTTCTCCTTCAAGGCCAGTAGCAGTAGACATCCAGAACTTTATTGTTTCAGCCCAGACCCCAACACAGGAGAAAGACACAGAGTCCGATGATCCACCGCGCTCATTCCACCCTAAAAACAAACCGGATTTTCTAAGCACAGCAAATAATCTCAGTCAATTAGGAGCATCATCAATGTCTGAATCCCAGACTGAAAGCTATGTCATGGCAAAAGGCAATATGACATTGTCTTGTTGCCTCACAGCTGAAATGTTTGAAGAACAGATCATCAGTGCAATAAGGAATACTGTGCGTCTCTATCATGATAAGGAACAGGAGTGTACAGGAACAGAGGAGGACGCTCAAAGTTCCAGACCTCCCCTCTTAATACCACAAACACTTGCAGATGAAGTTATTGGTTTAATACGTGATCGGCTAAATAATTTGTACTCTTCTTCAGAAACAGCACATTGCACAAAAGATGAAGAAGAAACCTCAAGCCCCCAGCATCCCTGGACACTGGTTGAAATGAGTTATGCTGAGGCTGGGACAGCAATCAATGAAAACCTGAAGCAGTGCACAGAGGCAGAGCCTGAGACAGGTCCAGCTTCTGCTCCCACAGATGAACCCACCTCTTGTGTGAGTCCAGGAGACCAGAAACTTGCACAACATTTGGACTCATTAGCTGAGACCATTTCCAGGCACCTCATGGTCTCTCTCTTCACAAAGGTCATTTCAAAGTGTAGGAATTCTGGAAAACCTTCTGCCATAAGAGTCAGTGACACCGTCAACAGTCTGACAGAGGTGATTACACCAGTTGTGAAGGTGGAAACCACAAAGTTCAAATCTGTGACAGAGCTCAAAAACAACATACGTCAATTCAACAAGGCCGTGACAAAAGGCGTCATGAAGGAGTTTAGATCTCCAGACCACCTCTTGGAAGCTGCACTGACTTCAGAAGATTCATCTTTGAAAGTGGCTCTCCTGAAGCACCTGGAAATCAATCTTGGTGTCTTCCTCAAGCCTAGAAAGAAGTCCAAAGTTTCCAGGTTCTTTTCAGCAGTGGGAAAAGCTTTGACAAAGCCCTTCAGGTGCTGCTGTAAGAGCAACCGTGTAAGCCCTGTCGTGCCACCATATTCAAGCAAAGAGAACCTCCAATCCAACATCTCTGAATGGTTTCCCTCCCTAACACCTGAAATGGTTGTAAATGAGATCCGCAGTGCAATAAGGAAAAACGTGCATCTCTTACATCATGAAGTCAAGGAATGCACAAAGGCGGAGCCTGAGGCAGGTCCAGCTTCTGCACCCACAGAGCAGAAACTCGCACAACATTTCGACTCATTAGCTGAGAGAATTTCCAGGCACCTCGTGGTCTCTCTCTTCAAAAAGGTCATTTCAAAGAGTAGGAATTATGGAAAACTTTCTGAGAGAAGAGTCTGGACCATCATCGTCTCTCTGACACACACGATTACAGATATTTTGCAGGAGGATATCACAAATGCCCAATCTGTGACAAAGCTCAAAAACAACATACATCAATTCATCGAGGACATGACAGAAGGCGTCATGAAGGAGTTCAGCTCTCCAGACCAGCTCTTGGAAGCTACTCTGATTTCAAGTAATATATCTTTTGACACAGCTCTCTGGAAGCACCTGAACATCAATCTTGATTTCTTCCTCGACATAAGAAAGGCCATGTCTTCTCCAGGGGAGCCCTCCTCCTGCTGGTGCTTTTCAATCTGTGACAACCTACAATATTCAAGCAAAGAGAGCCTCCAATCCAACATCTCTGACGAGTTTCCCTTCCTCACAGTTGAAATGGTTGTAGATGAGATCCTCAGCACAATAAGGGAAAATGAGCATCTCTCACTTGATGAAGCCGAGGAGGGCAGAGAAGCCTATTGGCTGGGGGGTGCAGGTTATACTTGTATGTACGGTTTGTCGGAAGAAGAGCATGTTATAATGACATATTGCTAACGAGAGTAAATGAGGAGCGGGGGCTTTCCTTCAAAACTTAACTTAATGATTAAAAGAAAACGATTCACATGTGTCGTATTATATGACAAACTGGAAAAAATTCTGCCATAAGAGTCAGTGACACCGTCAACAGTCTGACAGAGGTGATTACACCAGTTGTGAAGGTGGAAATCACAATCACAAATCTCCCCGTGTTCTTTCCCCCAACCAGCCGTGGCAGTCGGCCGCCCCTGTGAGCCTGCTTCTGCCAGAGGTTTCTTCCTGTTCAACGGGAGTTTTTCCTCTCCACCGTCGCCTAGTGCTTGCTCACAGGGCATCACCTAAATGTTGGGGGAATTCTTGCCAACACACCAGGGTCCTTACATTACATCAGAAAGCACCCTGAGGAAACCTTTGTTGGGATTTGATGCTAGAAAAATGATCTTGAATTGAACACAATTTTAAGAACATTTAATATGGCATCAAATCAATACAAAAACAGATGAAGCCTACTTAAATCATAGTTATACCATCAAATAAAAAAAATAAAACAATTCTAGTTTCTGTTGTGTTTTCCTGTGTTATAAATGAATCGTACTTTGGGAATCGCACTGCTGCAGTACTGGGCAGACTACATCATAACACAAGCAATACGTTTTGGAGAAGCATTAGATCTAATAAATATGAGCATTTTATTAATAGTTTTCAATCAAAACCATGAGAAAAAAAATTTCAATAGTGCATTTTGTGAATATGTTTTGAGAAAAAAGTCAAAATGTGCAGATTAAAATGGTTGTGAGTCAAACAACTGCCACGTGACGACTGCTATACCCTCTCCAGAACGTCATGTAGATGAGTTGATGAAACTATACTTCAGAATGGGGTTTGGTAACAAGGAAATCATTTCTCTTTTAGCACATAAACAGCATGTAGTGATAAGTATGAGGATGTTAAAGAGATGGAGCAGAAAGGTGCCCAGATGACTGTCAGAAAGAGGTCAGGATGTCCTCAGGATCAGCAGAGCTTCACTTGATTTGAACTCCTTTCACAAAGTTTTCCAGCCTCCTCCAGAGCAACATGTGGAACGTTCTCACCGGCACACTGACAGCTGCAGAAACTCACTGCTCGGTCATTTTTAGTTCAATGTTAAAGAGTTAAAGTGGATTTATATTAATAGTAACTCTGCTGTAGCCATCAGAGAGCCATCATCTATCAGTGAAGGCTGATCTTAGATCAGATTATAAATCACTGGAACATGAAAGCAAAGCTGATGTTTTTGTCTGGAAATCTTCTGCATCTGTAATCACACAAGCAGCAACACTTCAATGAACTTACACTGAACACATCATTTTATAGTGCTAGTGTCAGCAATCTGATATAGGGCTGCAACTATCAATTATTTTAGTTACTCGAGGAATCCTTGCAGCCCTAGTCTAACATACAAGAATAGGTACAAATGCATAAACCTTCCATCCATGCATAAATATAATAATACTTAAAAATTTGCTTATTTAACAATTTACTTGAACAATTTCTGTGTGTTTGAGGTCTCAGCTCTGACTTTTTGTGGAGAATTATCTGGTGCAATGTTCCAGTTTGACCTGATGGTGGCAGTGTTTTCTCACTTTCTATGGCTGCACCCTTATTCACCGTGAAACACACATTTTAGTTTACACGCTCAGGTAAGGATACAGCAGGTGTTATACGTATAAAACTGTTTGTACTCACAGTGATTAAAATCAATGGTCTCACTCATAATAATGAATTGAAGGCTGCTCTGATAAGAGTTGTACAGAGGCCCAAATTATTCTTACGTCCATGAAATAATCCAGAAATTATAAAAACAATAATAAATTTAACACCATGAATAAATTAACAGACTCATGGGATGGGACGTCGTCCCACCATTAACGAAAATATAAAATAAATGCAGAATCAGGATATCAGGATATATCTGAGTACCTTCTGCAAAACTACTCTGAGCTCATTTTGAGGCCTTACTCTAAACTTTTATCCAAATACTTTCAGTCACCTCTGGGCTGGCACAGATATAATGCTCATTCCAGCAAACACATGCTTTCAATATTAACAATAATCATTAAATAAACTATTTTCAGCCTGCTGTCAGAGATATTCTGTGATTATACTCTTTAGTAACCTAGAACAGACACAAAACTTCCATGTAAACAGATAAAGTACTGCACTCTGTACAAGTCTGTATACTACATGATGTATTTCTGTTTATAAACTCTATAACAGTAAGTCAGATATATATATTTACAAAGTATTCACAACTATTATACTCATGTGTGTACAGGAGTATTACCGTGTGATGCACCCATACTACATAATCTGCTGATATCAATGCATGATCTATAACATCACTATAATCATAATGCTGCTTACATTGGAGCAATACTGCTGAGCAGCAGGTATGGCTTTAATATTGCTCAATGATGAGTCTCAGTCTGTACCATTTATAGTCATGAGTCACATGTTAGACGATGCTCAGCCAATCAGAAGTCAGCACCACCGGCTGTTCAATGAGGCTGCAGCCCAGAACAGATGTTCCTATAAACAGACTGGACCTGGAAGCTTCCCACTATCAGCTGTTCAGAGACTGAAGTCAGCTGACAGATATGGGGAATCCCCACTTTCTCCATTTCTGTCAATCATAGGCACAGCCAATCACGCAGCACAATATGATCACATGACTAGGCTCAGCTAAGGGATCTCAGGCATGGGTGCATATCACACAAAATTACAGAACATACAGAAATTAATAGGTGTAAAATGAGAATGTCAGACAAATCAAAGTAAATAATATTAAATATGGACACAAAAGGAAACAAATGTCTTAACGAGTCACTTTTTTTTTTTTTTTTTTGGAGAAAAATTTTTTTTTCTGAATTTGGCAGGTTTGATTCTCCACAGATCTGAAACCCTTCAAACCACCACGACACGTTCTCCGACTCACCTGAACACCAGCTGCTCCACCTGGTAGTATTTCTCATCTCGGAGGATTTTGAGCTTCTGGTTGAGCTGCTGGATCAGAGACTCGCAGTCCTGCAGGTAGCAGACCAGCTCCCTCTCACACTGCACCGCCTCGCCGCTCTCCGCCCGGGACATGTCCTGGACACCGTGGGAGGGACTGATCAACAATTTGGTTTTGCTTCTGTGTTATTATGAAGTACGCTGTCCTGATGATTACTGTTTACCCAGAGACAAATTCAGTGTACAGTATAGTGAAATCAGACGGGGGTACAATAAAGCACTTAATTGTGGAGCGTCACTTCCTCTAACATCCAGGCAGATCTGTAAGTTGTGCCCAGGCTGAGGCACACTGTCAAAGGGAAGTGAGAGTGCTTGCAGAGAGCCGGCCGGGTGGTGTGTAAATATTTATTGTCCCAAAGGGTGGTCGCGTTTACAGCTTCAACACATTAACACACTGTAAAATACTCACATTATTAAACATTTACCCAACATAAACCCAGGGACTGTGTGTGAGAGAGGTGCAGCACTCACAGCCTGCAGCATGTTCTTAGCGAGGGTGAGTTTCTCCTCACAGTCCAGTGACATGTTCTGGATCTTATTGGCTCTCTGCAGCAGCAGCTCCAACCTGTGAAACACACAGAAGATGATGAGACAACAGTTTCAAAAACTCTGATCAGCAGTTACACATCCGCCCGTGTTTCTGTACCTTTCCACGGCCGGCCGGAGAACCTTCTCTCTCTCTCTCTCTCCAGCATCTCCAGGATGAGTTTACCCCAGTCCTCCTCCAGGTCCTTGGGATGAAGGCCCTGAGGAAGCTTAATACGACCAAACTCTATCCACACCTGGAACACGCACAGATGGGCAGAGTAAACAAATAACACATCATCCATCGCTTCAAGCCCACAGTTAGACAGAAAAACCCTGCAGTTCCTCCAATGGCCACTTGAGGCTGGCTCCAAAAATGAGTCCGTTCCTATCGACTCCTGAGTTAATGCGTCCAACTAATCCGTCGTTGTGACACCTGCATCGGGAAGGGGGGGGCCTCATTAAAAACCGAGACCACGAGTGCATCGATCCCAATCATATGAGGGACGTGTGTACCTCGTAGCTGCGCGCCTCCTGCAGGCCGCTCCTCAGCTCCTCCACTGCAGCGTGTATGCTGTTGTGCTCTTGGAGGTTTTCCTCTATAGAGGCGAGGTCTGCACCCCACTCGGCGCGCTCCAGCAGCTCCTGACACACAACCCAACAGGACGATTCACAAAGGACTGAATACATGTTTTTATTCTGATAAAACTTTAAAATATACGTCCTGTCTTTTAAGGAGGAAGATTTATAAAACACAGTAACTAATTTTCAGCATCTCACAGCATGTGAAAATAAATAATTCATAAAATAATCGGCAGTAAAAGATTTTAGAGCGGACTGACCTGCGTCTCCTCCACCCATCCAAGCAGCTCGTAGATGAACCTCAGGCTGCCTTCGTCCTCTGACGAAGACATGGCCACCAGCTGGGAGCGAGCCATCGGCCGCCGCAGGAGCGCAGCTCCGACCGCTCCCACGCCTCCCAGCAGCGTCTGCCCCAGAGACAGGCTGCTGTCGGGGGCCCTCTGGCTGATGTGCTCTGTCCCCGTGGTGCCCAGGGCCTGAGAGAAGTGGCCTTTCCTGTACACGCTGGAGCGCTGCAGTCTGAGGGAGACCAGCTCCTCTTGTAGCTGGGAAACTGATGATAAAAATATATATCACAGTATAAAGGTAGGCTGAGACCTCTACACATTTCCTCTCCCAGCACTGATCACCTGATTATTCAGCTATGAATGTGTTTCAATCAGCTGCCCTACAGTTTTTACAGCTCCCTTAAATGAGTAAATGATGTGTCTGCTCTAAGTATTTGCTAAAATACTTAATGATAACAGCACGTTCCTGTTAAGAGCAGAATAAAAAAATAAGGTTGTGTTTGTGTGTCTGTGTGCTTCTGAAGCACCTGAAAATAAAAACCTGAAAATAAAAACTTGAAACAACACACACACACTTCAAAAGATAAATCTTTTGAAGTGTGTGTGTGTTGTTTCAAGTTCAAAAGATAAATCTTTTGAAGTGTGTGTGTGTTGTTTCAAGTTTTTATCTGTTACACTTTTGTCTGGGATCAGTTCCAGAAGTGGTTTTCATGTGTGTGTGTGTGTGTGTATGTATGTTTTTACATTTTCACATTTCCAATCTGAAGTAATAACATTAATCTCTATGCAGTGCAGCATTTTGATCATCCATGTGAGGAGATGTGACTTCTCATTTGCTGATTCAAATCGCTTTAAAAGAGAATCTAACAAGTCAGAGACCTGCTCTGGGCTCCATTTGATGTTTGTAACCAGTCCTTTCAGCTTCTGGAGGAGAACTTCTTTATCATCATCCATTTCAAAATTAAGATCAGAATCCAAGACAAAAGTGTAACAGATGAAACCTTGAAGGAATATTTAGCCAATGACAGAGAGAAGACCCTGGAGGAAATAATTGATGAAATCCAGCAAGAACAGCTGAACCAGGTTGATGAAAAGCTTTTAGCTGATGTCAGAGATATTGTATCAACAGTTCACGGAGGACGTGATATTCCCAATGACGGCTCAAAGAACAGTCAACTGAAAACCATCCTAAAGAAACTCTGTTTGGCAGTGGAAAAAACTCAAACTGAAAACAATAAGAAGCCATTTGGGCCACGGCTGACACAGATGGTGAGCCGGAGTCTTCTGGCTCTTTCAGAAACAGGGCGGTTACTTCAGGTCAGGACTGGAGAGGGGAAGTCCTGCATCGTGGCCATGTTTGCAGCTTTCAGGGCTCTGAGAGGGGAAAAAGTCGACATCTTGTCGAGTTCACCGCTTCTTGCAAAGAGAGATTTTGAAGAATGGCAAAAGTTTTATAAAGAGTTGAAGATCCGTGCAGAGCACAACTGCAACAAAGCAGATGAAGATTTCAAAAAGTGCTAGAGACTGAGACTCTGCAAAAGATTTATGATATCAAAACCTGTCAGATACCTTCATTATAACGTAGGAAGCATTTTGATTTCTGCATGAAATATTTCTGTTGGTAACGCTTTATTTGCAGGGGTGTACATAAGACATAACACCTGTCATGAAGGAGTCTTCATGACTGTTTATGACTGCCATCATAGTCATTCTGTAAATTATGACACTTTTAATGCAAAGTTGACTTTTAACCAATGTCAACTTTGCATTAAAAAGTGTCGTAATTTACAGAATGACAGACCACACTGGGAATCACTGCACTGAAGGACCTCATTCCTCCCTCATGGAGACTTTTTGGTCAGTTTGGTCAGAAATGTGAGCATCAGGATCCCACTGGAGGTCATTCTGTAGCTCTCTGGCAGTGCTCCTCCAGTTCCTCCCACACAGAGGAGGAGATACTGGCCCTGCTCCTGTGCTGATTTCTACAGTCCTGATCATCTCCTGGTATCTCCTTTACACTCCTCAGACCGTGCTGGGAGACACAGCAAACCTGTGTCTCAGCATGCATGGGATGTGCCCTCCTGGAGGAGCTGAATTACTGGAGACTCAGTCAGGGATGAGGAGAGAGCAACGGTCTGTGGCCACCACCTGTTAAATTTACCCCTTAACGTTCCAGGGCCCGAAATCAGGCCGTCCCGCAGCATCTCGAATTTTACAGCCAAATTTCTCCGACACACGTTAGCCCACACACACATGCGACACATCAAAAGAAAGCCATGGCTCTCCTCTTTCCAACCATATATGCCATTCCCAGGTACAACAATCGCAGCATATACACCACAGGGTATTTTAACCCTTGGGAGATCCTTTAAAAAACTTACATTCGTGATCCTAAGGACACATACTGTCCTCTTCCCAAAAACTGTTGTAAAAATATTATGAAGTAATATTTTTTCCACTTTAAATGATCTAGTCTTTTAGAACTACTTCAGCCTGACACATAGATACCAAATATTATATACTTTTTGAACATTTTTAACCCTTTATAGGCCCATTTACTTACACAGTGCCACTGTGTTTTCATGGACAAAAACAAGAAAACTCAAATAATTTCCATAAAATGTATTTTGGGGACTATTGGATTATTATTTTTATTAGGCCCTGAGATGAGTCACTGATTGGCATCAACATTCTTTTTCATGCATTTTTTGTTTTTCTACAGTATCAGGTTTTGTGAAAAACTTACATTCATGATCCTAAGGACACATACTGTCCTCTACCCAAAAACTGTAGTAAAAATATTATAAAGTAATATTTTTTTCCACTTTAAATGATCCAGTCTTTTAAAACTACTTCAGCTTGAAATAAATATATAAAATATTGCATATATTTTTGGGTATTCTAACCCTTCAAAAAGGTCAGTATTCTTACATACCGCCACTGTTTTTTTTTTTTAATCAAACATCCAAATAACTAAAATAATTGCCATAAAATACATTTTACAGAGGAGAGGAACATGGCGATGCAAATGTTAGCACTGTTGGCACACACCAAGAAGGTCCTGGGTTCAAATCCACCTTCTGCCTGGGCCTTACTGGGTGGAGTTTTCATGTTATCCACATGTCTGTGTGGGTTCTCTTAGGGGACTCCAGCTTCCTACCACAGTCCAAAGACATGCAATTTGTAGGCATAAGTCATTTGGTGATTCTAAATTGCCCACTGATGTGAATGGTTATCTGTCTCTCTGTCTTGGCCCTGTGACAGGCTGGTGACCTGTGCAGGGTGTACCCCCCCCTCTCGCCCTATGGCAGTTGGGATAGGCTCCGGACCCTCTGTGACACAGAATTGGATAAGTAGAACCAAATGAATGGAATATTTGATTTTTATTAGGCCATGAGACGGTAAATGATTGGGAGCAATATGTTTTTTCATGCATTTTTTTGTTTTTCCTGCAGTGACAAATAAAAAAAAAAAATCATACTTGAGGTTCTGAGGACAAAAAATGTCACCTTCTCAAAAACTGCTGTAAAAATATAGCGCAAAAGAGAAAGACGGTGAGAGACAGAGTGGGTGAGAGACAGACAGGATGGGAGAGTGTAGAGGTATGTGTCTGTCTGATTGTGAGAGTCCAGCTAAGGTAAAGCTGAGACAGCAAATGGACAGACTGTGGTGGTCTTTGCATGTAAACTGCATGTAAAATTCCCATATTTGCATGTAAAATTCATACTGCTTCTTACTTCTGCATTTACTGATGAGAGAGGGGCCTGCAGCAGCACCTTGTAGATTTGAGTTGATTCATTTTTTGACCTGTAAACACCATGCCATGTGCTGTAAAATCTTGTCATCCCCAAAAGGGCTAATCCTGCACTACTGTTCATGCTTATAGCCATGGCTGCAGTGCAGGTGCAGAATCTACCTGAGCGAGAACCAGAACAAAGTCCAGTTTTGTTTTGGTTCTTGCTGCTGAGGCCTCTTTGAAGCACTGAAAGGTCCCTCATTGTTTATTATTCTTGAATTAGGTTTATAAAGCAGAATCTGGCCTTCAAAGAGAAAAGACTTCAAGTTGGACATCACACACACGCACACACGTGCACATGCATCCCCGTGCACACACATACACGATGATCCAACATCAATAGTGACACACACTTATTATTTCGGGAGCAAGAACACCTTGCAGAAAACAGTAAAAAGCGTGTAATTTTGATGCATGCATTGAATGGTAAATATAAAAATCAAAAATTCAAAGTCAGTAGTCCAAAATAAAATCTTAATGAAAAAGATTGCATTGGTTTATGTGAAGATAAACGTGTGATCAAAAATGCAATTTTCAATGGTTTTGAATGGGACATTTTGTGTCCCTAGGATAACGAGTGTGACTTGCTAAGCTAATTTAGGCTATTTTTCAAAACTGATTTGACAGTTCTAAAATTTGTTGAAAATGATTACCCTTTGGCAAATTTGAGTTATGCTCAATCAGCACAGACAAAATGGCAGGAAAATTACAAAAAACAAAAAAAAACAAAATGTCCCTAATACCTCCTAACGTTAAGCTAATACCCGAAACTAGTAATTTGCTCCCTACCTTCAACGTTGCTCTCCAGTCAAAATCTTTGTCCCCACATATTTGGCATCATTCTGTCCATAACAGTCCAGTGAATATAATCCAATACATCCATGAGGTCCAAAACACCAGTCGCATCCACAAGGGCACCAAAAACAGAGCCTAAACTTTTCTTGAAAAAAGTGAAGACGCTTTTCTGCCGACGTTACTGTCTGGCCTCAAAATGGCCGCCCGGAGTCTTACGCTTAGGCTTTGATTGACACCTAACTTGACCAACTGGGACACTGTGACGGCTGTCTGTAGCGAGGAACAGCCAATGAGTGTCACAGACTAGCACAAGATCATGCCCACTTTTTAGCATGAAAGATCCAATTTATCAGCTAACAGAATAAAAATGACGACGTTTAGCCAAAAGGTTCTGAGCACGTGGATGTATAGTTTGTGGCACTTTCATGAGTTAGGTAAAACAGAACACCGTGAGTAAGAGAGTTTAGTCATTACAGGATTTCTGTGCACTCGTGCGTAAAAGTTGTTTTATGTGCGCTGTTGCTGTTTTGATGGGTTTTTAGTTCAAAACAATGCCAAAACACAAAGAACAGAACAGAAAAAGACTAAAGTGCCATGAAAAAACTCCAGTCAAGTGCAGACCCGTCGCTATGGGCGGGCCCTAGGGGGCCGTGCCCGCCCACTGATACGCTTGGGCCCGCCCTGGCCCGCCCACCCAAGCCAGATCACTAATCAAGCTAATAATAGTGGTGCCCCCCTGTTGGACTTCATAAGCCCCCCTTAAGACTGAGATCTGGCGATGGGACTGGTCAAGTGTGAAACATGCCTTATTCATCCAAAGTGTCCATTTGTAGTGTCCAAAAATGTCACTCTGAAAAACGCACAACCTATACCATATGAAATATGCTGTAAAATGCTCATTTTCACAGCTATTGTTTTCAGATTTGAAATGGGAATAGCCAAGACCTTCTTCTTTGTAGTTATGGTGTGTTTTAGTCCACAAGTATCAACTTCAGCTGTCAACACTCTTGTTTTTTTAATCTAGGCGAGAAAAAAAATCTTCAGATCTGTCTGTTCCAAAGAGTATAACTTTCTGATAGTTACACTTAGAGAAAATCTTACTTTTGTATTAAAAAATATAGAATGTTACCTTTACAAAATGCCCAAGCTTTTTCACACAGTCCTAAGGGTTTAAGAACAGCTTTAAGTTAAAAATTTGAGTACATTTTTAGGTGTTTTTGACAAAAAAAACGATCTCTCTGCAGTTTAACTGTGTTATCCTGTGCTGATGGATGCTCATTGTTCCACCCATCTTATTTTCTACTCATACACTGACCTCATATTCTGCTCTTGGAGCTCTTAGATATGAAGATTTAATATGAAGGCACAGCTCCTCTTGTTTTCCCAAATAAATAGATATTTTGCTCAGTAGAACTTATAATAGAGGATCAACATTAATCCAACTGACTTTAAAAATACTGATGAAAATTTTCTGTGGACTGATAAAAATCATGTCTCCATGTTTTCAGTGAGGACGCTCACAGGATTTCCTGCAGTGAATGAGATCAAGTTTTCCTGCTGACCTCATTATCATTCAAATGTTTGAACTGTGAGAAAATATCTAGAGCTCACTTTTATTTCCAAGTGTCAATAATGCAACTTTTAAAATGACAATAACCACAGTTACTGCACCTGAGTCAGAGCACATGTGACTGAAAGTGATCAACAGAAGCTTCACGGCAGCTTTTCTCTGTTAAATCTGCAGGAAAAAAAGGTCACAACCAATGAAACAGCTGGAGCTGAGGGCCCTCCAGAGGTCAGGGGTCAACACTGTGAGGCTGCTCTTGTATTTATGAATTCCAAATATTTATTCTGTTCTGTAACAGTTTTTTTTTTAACTAATTCAGAAAGTTACCTGACAGCAGGAACATAAAAATGGATGTGTATTGCTGGGAAATGTAACTGACGCACACGTGCATGTAACTAATGGGACTTTAAACCTGAATGCAGTTCAGGAAGTTATGAATGAGTCAGCGTCTCAAACAAGCATGAGGTGAGGGCACATATTTTCACTTCCTTTGTGCTGTTTGTAACTAAAAGAACTGAAAAAGACTGCACGACTAAAGTGAGACGTTTCCCGCACACACAGAAAAAAGCTGTTTTCATTTCCCTATGTGTGAGTTTACTTAAAAAAGAAGGATTCTAGTACTCGAGCATTGGTTCTGCTCAGAAAAGGAAAAAAAAGAAAAAAATCTGAGTCATTAACACACGTGTCATCATCAGGACAAACATGCCACTAATGTCGAGACACAAAAGCTGTTCAGCTGAAGTTTCTGCTGAAAGGCCAGCATTATTATACAGTATTATAGATAAATAGAGCTATTGCTGCTGCAGTCATTACTTATTCTTTGGCACTCAATGATGTCCACACGATGACTGTGTGGGTGATTCTGGGGCTCTTCTGACACCTGTGGTTAAACAGACTTGATGTAGCCTGTCAGACAGTGGCGGATCTAGGATTTTTCTGAATAAGGGGCCATCAAGGGGCCACAGTATTCATAGAAGGGCCAAGTATTTGTGGTAAATGTGGTAGATATACGGACCAATAAAAATTAAAGCCATTACATTAAAGTTACAGTAAATCTTATCACCACGAATTCTAAATTGCCCACTGATGTGGCATTTCACTAAATAACAATATCAGACATTTCATACATTACAGCATTAACTGTTGTTGCTCTCCCTAAATGATTTCTGACCTGATGAAAAGGGACTGGAGGTGTCCTGCTCCTGACCAGCCTCTGGTCTACTGTGTTCTGCTGCTCTCTCCCTCCTCTCACCCTGCTCATTTTCAGCTGCAGACTCACTCTTTTGCTCAAAAACTGCTGAATTCCCGCCTGAGACTGACCCTTACTTTTCATATTCTTCTCTATCACTGCCAAACATTATAGTTAATGTTAACACACAAATGCAGATTACAAAGAAGTACATGAATTAGTGAAATGCTAACATTCATGTCCAAACACAAGTAGGGCCTCAGTTAACATTACTCTTAACTAACTTTGCTTCTTAATTTAATGTTTGTCAGACTTACACTGTGTGACAGCTCTGAGTAAAAAGGAATTTATGACTTATCATTACCGACAAATTCCTCAAAATATACACTGGCATTGGTTGTCAGTTAAAAAACTTTCTCCGCGAGATCGTTCAAATCTTCTTTTTCATCTGTAAGCTTTAGTCATACTGGACATTCCTATTTGGCTCATTAGCACCACTGGTGTTTCGGCATGGAATTGCATCCACCTATAATTTGATCCTCGCTCTTGGACAAAGGACAGATGAGTGACAGGACAGGGGCACTTCAGGGGGCCAATCAGATTTCAGATGGGGCCAATGCCCCTGTGGCCCCTCCCCTAGAACCGCCCCTGCTGTCAGCTCTCGCTCTCTCTGCCTGGAGTCTGGAGTTTTAGTGTTTGACACTTGAAGTCAGGATTTTCAACTGGCGCGTCCTCTCCTCAAGATGGATTTCCAACTCTGAGAGTCAGAGCGGCCCCACCAAAACCTGATGTAACAGTCTGTGTGAGAGGAAAAGCTCTGCAGAGTAATGTAGTATTCAAAGTGTCCACTTTAGTCAGTAAGACTGGACTGGAGCTGATATATTAATAAAGTTTTATCCTACTTGAAGCCTGGAAAGAGCCTGAAAACTGCCAACAGTGTAAATTTACAGATGTATCAGTATCACAGCTCTATCATTAAAACAGGCGAGAATATGAGGGATTAAAATCAAGTATTTCATTATATTAATGTTAAATTACAGTGTCAGCACAGCTTCAGAGGGGTTTAATGGTCTGAGAGTAAAGAATAAATACCAAAACTGAATTAAATGAAGGTCAGAATTTGACATGAGGTCATCGTTTATAGCTTAGGTGTTCGTGTTAGTGTGCTTCTAAGAATCTGTCTTCAATCCTGATGCTCATCAGGGAGACTGCTGCACACAAATATCAGAAGGTTTTGTATTTTTTAGGAAAGATGAGCTCTCAGTATTCCTTACCATGGTGATCTACCCTGGACCGAGGAGACCCACCTGTGCAGTAAACTCGTGATTAGCCTGCTGCAGCGGTGCTTTTAAGCACCTAAAAACAACGATTTCTTTATAGTGAACTTGCCCGTGAACATGAACTTCTCTACCTTTGTAAGGACGAAAACTATTTTACCTTTGTGTTTGCCACTCAGTAGGTGGAGTTTTAGCAGGCATTTAATAAGGACGTTTTCCTCACTGTCTTTGACTTGTTTTCTCCAGAAGACGACAAACAAGCTTCTCCTCTGCAGCTTGGACGTCATTAAGTTTCAGTGCAATATGAGGGGATTTAAAGTGGGGGTTTGAAACAACTACAAGGTAAGCTGCATGTCCTCTCCTCCTCATACCTTGCCTGTAATTCCATATTTTACACTCCTGGTTGTAGTGTCTGTGGCTGTTTTCCTGACTGTCTCACATAAAGCAGATGCTCTGTAAGCTGCAGTCATGATACAGAGTCCATTGAAATGAGGGTATTTTTGGAGGCACTTTGCATCAATAAATATAAAAGACAAAAAATGAATTTTTGTATCGCAACAAAATTCCCTTTTCTCATTAACTAATAGTTATTGTACAATCCTCATGATCATAGTGATGTTGTATATATGCATGCAGCTTGATTTTGTGCATCACAGTGTGGTGGGATTTATCTCAGGTGATTCTCCTTTTATTAATCATTTTATTTCGTATGAGATGCAATGATTGTGTGGTGTTTGCTTGAAAGGCTCTGCTGCACAGTTTGCCTGCTTACCGTTTGTGTTAAACTGATCATAAAGTGTCTCAGCTCAGGCACGAGTCGGGTCTGACATGAGTTACAGCGATGATGTGTGGACCAAAGGTGGCTCAAACATGCTGCCTCTGAGCTGAGGCAGCCAGACTCACTGAGTTAAAGCAGTCAAAGCCAAACATGGGAAAAGAAACACACACTGATGTCACACAAGGAAACAACACACTGACATAAATTTCACTTCTCACCTGTCATACCCTTTGCCCCACCCTTTGAAATGTGAAACGGTCTTATTGAGTGACACCCTGACAGCAGCTCTGTTAGTTTCTCTTTTCCTTAAAGCGTTTTAAAAATGTGATCAGATTGTGTTATTCAGTATCATGATGTCAGTGTGAACCTGTTGTTTTTCTCTCTGAACTCATCATGTGAATAAAGCAGATTTAACTGAACGTGCTATAAAAATGGTTTTATATTCTAAGTGTATTTTCAAAGAGTAGTATACCAAGTGATGAAGACACACTCAATCCAAAAAGTTCAAATTGTGTGCTGGAATGAAAATAGGCAAAGCCTAAAAGGAAGTCCGCACACCAGCATGAAGCTCCTGAATGGAAAATTTAATACAAAAACCTTTAAGAAGTAACGTTTTGGGCTACAGCTTCCTTTCTTCAGACTTATGTGTTTTCTAGCAGTTCAACGTTCTTTATGTTCTTACAGATTTGAATCTCGAGTTTTCTTTGACGGAGAAAATGATGCTGTAAAGAGTTTCATATCAGGAATGATATCTGTAAACGCTGAAAACATGAGGATGAAACACTGAACTTGAGCTCACATCATTGTTTTATTTTTAACACTCTAACACTCATTAGGAACTCCACAGGATAAAGTTCAGTTTAAATTTGAGTTTCCTTGTTACAAACTGCAGTCAATGAAAGTTGGTGTTCAGGTCCTCTCAGTTTTTGGACAAACTCGTGCTCTACAGGCAGGTCTTTGTTCAGCTGATAAGTGACCTGGAGCCTCATTTATGACTTTTTATATCACTGAAAGATCAGCTTAAAGATACAACTGACTGATTTAAACCCCTCAGTGCTGCAGGTTCACTCTATTCATACATAAACATGATCACCTGCTGCCAACATTTATCACATTCACACTGAAAAGAACTGAGTCATACCTTAACATTAACACTCAGCAGTGTTCAGTTCAGATAAAATAATTATAGTGGGTGATTTTAACATCCATGTAGATGCTGAGAATGACAGCCTCAACACTGCATTTAATCTATTATTAGATTCAATTGGCTTCTCTCAAAATGTAAAGGAGCCCACCCACCACTTTAATCATACTCTGGATCTTGTCCTGACATATGGCATAGAAACTGAAGACTTAACAGTATTCCCTGAAAGCCCCCTCCTGTCTGATCATTTCTTAGTAACATTTACATTTACTTTAATGGATTACACAGCAGTGGGGAATAAGTTTTATTACAGTAGAAGTCTTTCTGAAAGTGCTGTAACTAAGTTTAAGGATCTAATTCCTTCATTATTATGCTCTTCAGTGCCAACACAGTGCAGAGCAGCTACCTAAACTCTGCTCCCAATGAGGTCGATTATCTCGTTAATAGTTTTACATCCTCACTGCGTACGACTTTAGATACTGTGGCTCCTCTGAAAAGGAAAGCTTCAAATCAGAAGTGCCTGACTCCGTGGTATAATTCACAAACGCACAGCTTAAAGCAGATAACCCGAAAGCTGGAGAGGGAATGGCGTCTCACTAAATTAGAAGATGCTCATTTAGCCTGGAAAAAGAGTTTGTTGCTCTATAAAAAAGCCCTCCGTAAAGCCAGGACATCTTACTATTCATCATTAATTGAAGAAAATAAGAACAACCCCAGGTTTGTTTTCAGCACTGTAGCCAGGCTGACAAAGAGTCAGAGCTCTGTAGAGCCGAGTATTCCTTTCACTTTAACTAGCAGTGACTTCATGGATTTCTTTACAAATAAAATTTTAGACATTAGAGAAAAAATTATTCATAACCATCTCAAAGATTATTCTTCATGTTCGGCTGCTTTCAGCACTGCTGGTATTTGTTTGGACTCTTTCACTCCAGTTGATCTTTCAGAGTTAACTTCAATAGTTACTTCCTCCAAACCAGCAACATGTTTGTTAGATCCCATTCCTACTAGACTGTTCAAAGAAGTCTTCCCAATTATTGATGCTTCAATCTTAAAAATGATCAATCAGTCTTTATTAGTTGGCTATGTACCACAGACCTTCAAGGTGGCTGTAATTAAACCTCTACTTAAAAAGCCATCACTTGACCCAGCTGTCTTAGCTAATTATAGGCCAATCTCCAAAACCTTCCTTTTCTCTCAAAGATTCTTGAAAGAGTAGTTGTAAAACAGCTAACTGATCATCTGCAGAGGAACGGTTTATTTGAAGAGTTTCAGTCAGGTTTCAGAATTCATCACAGTACAGAAACAGCATTAGTGAAGGTTACAAATGATCTTCTTAGAGCCTCTGACAG
Source organism: Archocentrus centrarchus (assembly GCF_007364275.1). Lineage (NCBI taxonomy): Eukaryota > Metazoa > Chordata > Actinopteri > Cichliformes > Cichlidae > Archocentrus > Archocentrus centrarchus. The sequence goes on along the minus strand of NW_022060262.1, from coordinate 2,195,344 downwards.
TGGACTCATCTCTGTGCTTGTCCTGTTGGACCTCAGTGCAGCTTTGATACTGTTGACCATAACATTTTATTACAGAGATTAGAGCATACTATAGGTATTAAAGGTACTGCACTGCAGTGGTTTGAATCATATTTATCTCATAGACTCCAATTTGTTCATGTAAATGGGGAGTCTTCTTCAGACAGTAAGGTTAATTATGGAGTTCCACAGGGTTCTGTGCTAGGACCAATTTTATTTACATTATACATGCTTCCCTTAGGCAGTATTATTAGAAAGCACTGCATCAATTTTCATTGTTATGCAGATGATACTCAGCTTTACCTATCAATGAAGCCAGATGACACACATCAATTAATTAAACTGCAGGAATGTCTTAAAGACATTAAGGCCTGGATGACCTCTAATTTCCTGCTTCTAAATTCAGATAAAACTGAAGTTCTTGTTCTCGGCCCCACAAATCTTAGAAACATGGTGTCTAACCAGATACTTACTCTGGATGGCATTACTTTGGCCTCCAGTAACACTGTGAGAAATCTTGGAGTCATTTTTGACCAGGATATGTCCTTCAATGCACATATTAAACAAATATGTAGGGCTGCTTTTTTGCATTTGCGCAATATTTCTAAAATTAGAAACATCCTTTCTCAGAGTGATGCTGAAAAGCTAATCCATGCATTTATTACTTCTAGGCTGGACTATTGTAATTCATTATTATCAGGCTGTCCTAAAAGCTCCCTGAAAAGCCTTCAGCTGATCCAAAATGCTGCAGCTAGAGTACTGACAGGGACTAGAAAGAGAGAGCAGATTTCTCCCATATTGGCTTCTCTTCATTGGCTCCCTGTTAAATCTAGAATAGAATTTAAAATCCTTCTCCTCACATACAAGGTCTTGAATAATCAGGCACCATCTTATCTCAAAGACCTCATAGTCCCATATCACCCCAACAGAGCACTTCGCTCTCAGACTGCTGGCTTACTTGTGGTTCCTAGGATACTTAAGAGTAGAATGGGAGGCAGAGCCTTCAGCTTTCAGGCCCCTCTTCTGTGGAACCAGCTTCCAGCTTGGATTCAGGAGACAGACACCATCTCTATTTTTAAGATTAGGTTTAAAACTTTCTTTTTTGATCAAGCTTATAGTTAGGGCTGGATCAGGTGACCCTGAACCATCCCTTAGTTATGCTGCTATAGGCCTAGTCTGCTGGGGGGTTCCCATAATGCACTGTTTCTCATTCACCTTATTTACTTTGTTTATACTCCACTCTGCATTTAATCATTAATTGATATTAATCTCTGGCTCTCTTCCACAGCATGTCTTTTCTCTCCCCTCAGCCCAACCGGTCACAGCAGATGACCCCCCCCCCCCCCCCCTCCAATTGCTGCTCATAGGGGGTCGTTAAGACTGTTGGGTTTTCTCTGTATTATTGTAGGGTCTTTAATCGAATTGAATTGAATTTAAAACAGACTTGTGAAATAAAGTGTGTGTGTGTGTTCAGTTTCCAGGCCAGAGGTCATCTGTTCACTGAACTAGTACACCACTCTAAACACTGACATCCACCAGCACCCAGAAAAAAAGCCAGCTCTAATTAACATGGCAGTAATTTTTGATATTAATGAATCTGTTCTTCAGTTTTCAGTGAATAAAATGTGAGACTAATCTTTCTTTATCTGGTTATTTGAGAGGTGATAATTGTTGGCTGTGGTTTAAATGATGAAGGTGTTTATAGTGTCTTACTCAGAGGTTTACAGTGGAAAGAGAGGAGCTTGTCTGGTAAACTACAAACTCATGAACATGTGACTCACAGTGAGTCATGTTTAAAGTCTGCTGCCATCTAGTGGTCACACTGCTGTATTACAGCAGCGCTGCAGATTTCTGTAGGTACCTAAATGTGTAAAAATGTTAATCTTTTAAATTTATTTTTAATGATGTTCTTATTGCTGATACTCATGATGATGTGAACTAGCTGTTCTGCCTTTTTCACAATTTTATGACATTTAAGATGAATAAAAAATATTGTTTAAAAAAGTGTGATGTCCCTGCACTCCCAAAACCTTTATTAACTTCAAGTCGCTCATGGTGATACACAAAGATATTATCTGATCCCAGGTCAGCTCTACTCCACCTTACACCTGTGAGGATCTTATTTCAACCTCAGCATGACCAAGTGATGTTCTGTCCTCACTCAGCTGTGATGATTTTCTGAAAGAGGAAACAACACAGAGCAGAAAGTTTCACCTGCACAGCAGCCAATCACAGGACACTGGAGTTAAGCACACTGGTTAAAGGGCTACACTGAAAGGACCAACTATTCAAACACAAACTGAGTCCAGCTGCTGTCAGTCTGCAGTGAACATGTCAAACCTGCTTCCTGTTTGATCAGGAGGTCAGTAGCATTGTCTCTACTGTTTAGCAGGACTGCATTCTCTCCAACACATGAAAAATAATATGGTTCTTTCTTCTCATGAAAACACAAACCTCGCATGTTCCACTGTCAGCATCCATCTCCACCCTCCTCTGTCTGTGCAGCACATCCACCTGGTTCTTCACAGCTGGATGCTGCTGTTCTGGATCAGACCTCTAAGCTGTGTTCCTATTTGGAGTTTGATGTGTCAGAGTGACAGTGACAGACGCACTTTTATTTTTTTTCAGCTCTTTTTCTTTTACAGAGGAGTAGATACTGGCCCTGCTCCTGGGCTGATGCCTTTCTGCAGTCCTGATCATCTCCTGGTATCTCCTTCACACTCCTCAGACTGTGCTGGGAGACACAGCAAACCTGATTCTGACAGCATGCATGGATGTGCCCTCCTGGAGGAACTGGACTTCTGCAACCTGATTGGGCTGCAGGTACCTCCTCATGATACCAGCATGAAGGCACAGCTCCTCTTATTTTCCCAAATAAATAGATATTTTCCTCAGTAGTATCTTATGATAGAGGATCAACATTAATCCAACAGACTTTAATATATAAAAATATTGTTGAAATATTTTCTGTGGACTGACAAAAATCATGTCTCCATGTTTTCAGACAGTGAGGAAGCTCACAGGATTTCCTGCAGTGAATGAGATAAAGTTTTCCTGCTGACCTCATTATCATTCAAATCACTTTTATTTCCAAGTGTCAATAATGCAGTTTTTAATGTGCCAGTAATCATAGTTACTGCAGAGTACCTGAGTCAGAGCATATGTGACTGAAAGCGACAGAAGCTTCACTGCAGCTTTTCTCTGTTAAATCTGCAGAATAAAAGGTCAGTCAGTCACAACCAATGAAACAGCTGGAGCTGAGGGCCCTCCAGAGGTCAGAGGTCAACACTGTGAGACTGCTCTCAGAAACAATCACATATTTATGGTTTTATAACATTTATTCTGCTCTTTAACTTTAATTCATTTATGACAAATAAGAGGTGCAGTTCAGGAAGCTATGGATGTGTAAACTAATGTAACAGGTATAACAGGTTCAGCCACATACTGTATTGGCTGTGCTGAACATTTTCTTAACTCATAGCTTGCTCTCAAGATTCACGTTGTCTTTTTCTTGAACAGCCCCGTTGCAGCAGGATGACGTGGCTTCACCTTCTGCCTCTTCTGCTGGATTCAAAAAAGAGGTATGTAGCTGCCCCTGGGTTAATAAACGGGAGTCTCGACGGGTGCTTCAACTCTTTATTTCCACTTCATTGTGCACCGTGAAAACTTAAAAACAAATACAAAAAAACGATCAATTTATTTACAATACATTATCAACAGGAAACTTACAATTATCACAACAACTAAATCACATAACAAGACAAACGTACCTCGTTCCGTCACCAAGGGGTGCTATATTACGGATCATCTATAAGGCTGCCCGTCACCTTAAGACTAATAATAAACAATAAAATCCTTAAATACAATCCATACAATTCAGAAGAAAAAAAGATAAAAATTCAAATCGACAACTCACCAAGCAAACATCCAACTGAGGAAAAGGAAGCCACGGGGAAACCGGACACCACGCCACACCAAACAAACGAAAATGAGGCAACGCCAGGCCCGGTTCTAGCCCACTGTAGTTGGGTGGGCAGACTGAAAATGTAGGTGGGCAAGTATATATATAATATGACACAAAATATTAGGCTATATTTGTTTGTTTTTTGGGAATTGAATACAGCCCTAGTAGGCACAAAGATATACATATACCCTCTCCATTTATCTGGGTTTGGGACATCACAAAAAGTACAGATTTGTGACCTTCTGTGGCTGGAATATACATATTTTTTTTTAATTCTTTTTGTTTTCTTTTTTTTATTATACAACAGTACAACAGAAAGAGAACAGCAACTGCAAAAAAATGCAAAATGTGAAAAACTACAGAATCATTCTTCTGTTTTTTTTTTTTTGGGCAAACTTTGTGACAAATTCATTTGGGAAGCAGAAACATGTCCTGAGCCACAGAGCATTCCAGCCAAGGTCTAGTGCGGTACCACGCCGGGTTGAATGAGTGGAATGTATTGGTGAAGGCACGATGGTTAGCTAGTACTGGCTGTGTGGGCCAGGGTTATAATAGTTTTGGATTTTACATTATCGTTTAGTTTCAGTTAGTTTTTACTTTTGTTTCTCTAATTCAGTTAGTTTTAATTAGTTTTCAGAGTGGTTTTGCTCGTTTTTATTTTAGATTTAAGTTTCAGTATTAGTTTTAGTATTTTCATACTTTGTCAGGTGCAAGATTTAATGCACAAAAGTGAATATTGTGTAATAAAAACTCAACAAAAGATACCATAAAGAAATATATTCAACAACCAACAGTTCACAGACAGAAGCACTACATGCTAAATGTGTAATAATTAGGACACACATGAACATCAACAGGGAGAAACAAAGAAAAACATGAACTCCCAAACTCAATAAATTCTACAATAAACTCCACAATAAACTCCAGTGTCAGTGCAGTAGATTAACAACACCTACATGTGGTGTTTGACAAAAACAAACTCTTTGAAGGAGTCAAAGCTCAAATCCAGCTGCATCCTGATGTTCTCACCACCTGATGCTGCTTCTGTTTTGGAGCTAGTTTGGTTAGATGCTCGCTGATTAGACTTGCAGGGTCTTTGCAGCCTCTGTACACAACCTACAGAAGTGTCCGACCTCATGTCCACATTTCTGCCTGTGTAGCTGTGTGTGTTAATTACCTTGTGGTCGTGTGCTGCAGTGCCAGCTGGGACTTTTTTTGGTCCTTGCTCTTTGTGCTCAGTTTTTTGGCTGCAAACATATTTGTCCCTGTTTTTCCACTTCCTTCATTTCCTCACGTCCATTCCGACAGCAGTCTCCCTCCAGGAATTTGCTGACAGTTGTGAGTCCTTATAGTGATGCTTTGATTATTATTCCTGATTGTTATTCTCTCACTGATAAAGTAGACGGAAACGCACAAGGACTGAACAGGTTCATCACAGCGTTGCGGCAGCGTGGACCCGCTCTGAACCCGGTCGGTTCAGAGCGACTCTGCCGCTTTCTCGTGCACACGCACGCACACAGCTGCCCGACGGCGCTCCCAGCTTAAACTTGGAGAGGGAAAAAATTATCAATCCACAATAATTTCAGTTAGTTTTAGTCAGTTTTTTAAACTCACAATACAGTTTTAGTTAGTTATCGTTTTTTCCTTTAAATTGTAGTTTTTATTTATTTCAGTTAACGACAATGTTTTTTCAATTTTAGTTTTCGTTATTTCGTTCGTGTTCGTTAACTATAATAACCCTGGTGTGGACACACTGCTATTCAGGTCCGCAACGGTAGGACCTGGCGCTGAAACGGCCAGAGGAAGGACCTGCTTTGGGTCTGGGGATGTGGCTAGAGCAGGACTAGCATCAGGGGTGCTTGTGCTATTACATGCAGAGAAACTAGTCGGTAGATTGTCTGCTGATCGGAGAGAGGAGGAGACGGAGCAGGTAACCCGCTCAGGGGGAGATATTTCAGCACGGGCAGCAGCGGGACGGGAGCTGTTGGGGATACTCCAGTGCTAGATTTACTACTGATAGACGCGATACATGCTCATGGTAAAAAGAGGTAAAAATATTAACATGGAAATTAGAGTGTGACCCAGATTAAGGAAAAGCACGAAACGGGGGGTGCAGCCCTGAATCAGCCCTCTTTCCCACCAACAGGGTTCCGGAGCCCGTGCCGTAATTTGAACCATGAGGCGGGTTTTCCACTGCCGAAACACTCGGTGCTCGGCCGAAAAACGGGTTCAATTCCGGCCCCGCAAACTAGCTGGTCTCGAACCACGAACGCGTGACGAAAGCGTGTGAGAAAGTCAAAGTGTGGAAAATAAAACTATTGTAGGAGTAGCTTGATGGGAGTACCATTCGTTGCCCGCAGGCAGTATGGGAGATTTTGATTGGGTGGGCAAGAATCAGATTTGGGTGGGCTGAGCCCACCCTTGTCCTATGCTACCGCCGGCCCCGCTTCAGAGGCAGAAACCAGAGCAGGGACAAACAGCAGGATCAGGAGAACGTTCATCATTGCCATGCTTTGGTTGTGTTATCTTCCTCCACGTGTAGTTGAATGTTCGTTGTCTGCAAGGAGGATGTGAGAAAGGGACCTGCCCAACTGAAAAATCTTTTTTCTCAAAACTTCTCAGTCTCAGTTTTATACAGTCAGTTTGAATTAGGCTTCGTATATTTCCCTTTGCTGGGAAAGTGTCAGAGTCATCTAAAGAAAAATAAAGGGTAAAAAGTGATACTGATAACAGTTTAAAGACATCTCTGTGGACCCGTGTGACCATTAATCTCCCTCCATGATCAGCGGCGGGACGCGGTTGTTTCACCCCCTCATTTTGTTCCATTAACAGGCCTTGAGTATATTCCAGGTAACCTCCAGATCTAAAGGTACTAAGAAGCGCTGAAGCTGCGCGGAGCTGTAACACTGCCAGAGGAGCTCCAACTGTGTTAACAGTGACCTCGCGTTTCCTGCATCGTGGGTGGAGTTAACGTGGAGGATTGCACTGTCAGTTTTATCAGCGTGTAAGGGAAGTTTACAAAAATGGACATCAGTTCCAGACAGTGGATGCCCTTCATGAAGCCATCTTTAACACTTGGAGCAATGTTCCCACTAGCCTCCTGGAAACACTGGCATCAAGCATGCCTAAATGATTGAAGTGATCAACAAGAATGGTGGAGCTACTCATTACTGAGTCCTTTTTTTGAGCTGTGGTCTTAAACTTTTGATCAGCTGAAAAAAATCATGTTTGAGTGTAAATGCAGTTTACAATAAATTCCCTGCTCAAAAGTTTTTGTCTCTTGCGCTGATTTCTTCTTTTAGCATCGTGAAGCTCTACTTAGAACCTTCTTAATATCCAATAGTGCAAAATCCAAATTCTTGCAATTTTTAACTGGTCGTAAGATTTTGATCAGGAGTGTATCTAATTCTAGTTCTCTTTGAACAACACAAAGCCCAGTGTGAGTTCAGACGAGATGCTGTGAAATATGGTGAAATATGAAGAAAGCGTAATCAGCTCTAATGTCCTGAACAGGATGGGTCATGCTTTTCAATTTTCAGGTTTATCTTTGACATATACAGAGGCTCATGAGCTGCACTCGGAGCTTCTGACTGTTCAAAACAATAAATGTGTCCATTCAGATGGTTTTATTTTGAAAGCAAAGAGCATGATATGAATCAAATGAACTCTTCCAGTCTGACTTTGTGATGACAGAAAAACTAAATAACTGGAAAGAAAACAGGCTCCTGTTACAAAGCACAGAAAAAAAAAAGACATTTTGGGACATATTTAAAAACTGGAGTCTGCACAGAGCTCTGAGGGCCACAGCTGGACGAGGAGGGAGTGTTGGAGGTGCTGGAAGTCACGGGCTTTTTAACACAGGACCCAAAGTGAGGTAATAAATCTCTTTATTAGTCTCACTGTGGGGAAATTCAGTGCTGACTGAAAATAAAATCACAAATAAAAATAGAGAAGATTGTTCTGAGACTTTTCAAAATAATGAACATGAACACTTTGAAGGAAATAAATACACAGCTTTTAAATATCAGGTAAATAATGTGAGACGGTCTGTTCTGTAAAAGAAGAGACTGTGTCAGTGCTGCCTTCATCAGAATAAAGAACACATTCAGATTTTACACAGAAAATACTTCATAACATGACTGAAGCTGACACGTTGAACTTAATTAATTTCTGACACGTAAACAAACAGTTCAGCAGTAATGAACATTTTCTCAGTTTGGTTTTTAAAGTCAGTCTTACAGGAACACTGAGACGCGTCTGTACTGCTGCTGCTTTCACTGTCTTACTGCTGCTGCAGGAAACTCTGCTCTGTCTGAGCTTCTTGTAAACCAACACAGAAAATAAATGTAGAGTTTATTGTTTCAGACCGATGTTCAGGAGGAGGAAGGAGAAAATTCTTCTTCTTCAGTTTTTCAGAGATCACAAAAGAAGAAACCACAACACAAATCACATTAAGAACTGACAGACCAGCTGCCAGACCAGGACCTCCTCTACTGACTCCATCCTCCGGTCTGCCTTCATCAGAATAACTTCAGATTTTACACAGAAAATACTTCATAACACGACTGGAGCTGACGAGCTGAACAGACTTAATTTCTGACATGTAAACAAACAATTCAGCTGTAACAAAGATTCTCAGTTTGGTCATTTTTAAAGTCAGACTGACAGGAACACTGACACACGTCTGTACTGCTGCGGGAGCTTCAATCTTAATGACAGGACGATGCTCCGAGGATCTCTGGTCTGTTTGTAGCTACAGTTTCAGACTGGCTGTTGTTCAAGAGGAGGAAGTGGGGAATTCTTCTTTTGCAGTTTTCCAGAGATCACAAAAACAACCATAACACAAATCACACCAAAAACTGACAGACCAGCTGCCAGGCTAGGACGTCCTCTACTGACTCCACCGTCCTCCCCTACATCCTCCTCCCCTCCATCCTCTGTGGTTCCTCCTGGACCTGCAGGTAGAAACAGGTGTGAGGTGTCAGCTGTCAGGTAGGTGATGAGTGAAGAACAGAACAGAATCCATTTCCTCTTCAAACTGCTGTCAGACATTATCTACTGCACTCTGATCACATCACTCAGACCAGCTGCTTTCTACAAAGTCTCATCAACAACATCTTTAGAAACAAACATCAACAACCAGGAAGCAGCTTCACCTCTGATCACAGACACACTGAACTCTGCTCACTCACCTGGAGGAGCAACAACTCTCAGGTAGATGATGCTGATTAGGGCAGTCTTCAACAGAGCTCTCTTCCAGCGGTTTGTTCTTCTCTGGGCGACACGACACTCATATGTTCCAGTGTCATTAATCGTCACGTTCTTCAGAATCACAGACACGTCTCCATCCTTCATCTGTCTGTCCTGCAGATCCACCCGGTTCTTAAAGGATGGATGCTGGTGTTCTGGAACAAGCTGCTCATCCCGGTACAAAAGGACATAATCTGACTCCAGGTCAGCTCTGCTCCACTCTACGACTATGATGTTCTTGTTTGGAGCTCGACACGTCAGAGTGACATTTTGTCCAGACTCAGCTGTGACGTTTATCTCTAAAAGAGAGAAAGTGTGGAGCATGGAGAGGTTAAACAGATCAGAGTGCGGTTGTTCATTCCTGCAGCTCCGACAAACACCTCAGTCCTGTTACAGACGATTTAATGATTTTCTTCATTAGCTGCTGTTCTTGCTGAGGGTTTGTGCTGCCTTTGTTCTCTCAAAGTAAAATTAATGATGCTCAATCAAACATGCGTGTTTTAGCGGTCTGTTGTTTTTACACTTGGTCGTTAAACTTTCCATGGATCAGATAAAGCCGAGAGATGATCCGGAATTTTTTCCGATGTTTCTAAAATGTAAACATTTCACCAAAGAACATTAGCACCGGTTAAAGAGGAAAACTCAAAACACTTCATATATTTAAACACCTGAGTACCTGCACGGCTCACCTTCGGACGGAGAAACACAGCCAATCAGCAGACTGCAGAGGAGTGCACGCCGGATTAAGCTCATCATTTCTTTGGATTAACTGCCTAATGAAACCTCAGCGGACAGCTCGATGGATGGAAATCAATGTGCTCCGTCAACTCCTCTACTTTATACTTTATATATAGGGGGCGTTTCCCTCAGAAAAAAGTACCACTGTCAGTGCCAAGCCTACGCTGGGTGAGATTCACTGTGTTAACCTTTCCTGCAGCAGCTCTCAGACCGGGGTCAGAGAGCACAGGGGAGATTTACTCTTCTCCAGGGCCGAATACCTCGGGGTTAACTCCCTTATTCTCCACCGTGGAAACAACAGACGGGACACCACTGTCCGCTGGAGCAACAGCTTTATTTTATAATCACGACCTGCTGTACAAACTGTGTCTTCTTTCTATAGTGCTCAACTAGCATCTGCCCTCACACTCGCGCTGCATCTCTCCCCCTCCCACATGCACTCGCCCCCACGCATGTCACACTGCTGTTCCTTCTCTCTCTCTTAAAGGGGCCACACCATTCTCATAACAACTGACTTACATTCAATTCAGTTCAATTAAACTTTATTTGTAGCGCCAAATCACAACAAACCGCAGAGAGAGAGAGAGAGAGCGGCGCAGCGTGCTGTAGATTCATTAAATGATCCATTAAAAAGAACAGCCCGTGTTTTCAAGAACATTTTCAGCTTTAACTCCGTTTGCACCTTAACCCACGCGCGCGCGCGCGCACGCACTCACACACACACCGTCTTTAAACCACTTTGAAATGTTTTTTTCATCCCAACAACATTTTTATCCTTCTCCCTCTTCCGTTTTCTGTTTTGTGCCCCAACGATCTTTCTTTTTTGCCTCTCCATCTTCAGTTACCTGTCCTGAGATGATAGCGCCATTCAAATGAAAACTGTCGCGATCCAGCTCGTTTCTGAAAGCGCGCGCGCTGGAGAGCCTTTTTTATGTGTGTGTATTCAACAACGTGCCTCTGTTATTGATCATATCATATGCACAGCTGTTAAATACAGAAAATCCAACTAGAGACATTATTTCCGCGCATCGTTTTGGTCCCCCCCCCCCTTTGTGCGGCGCCCCTATGCAGTGCATAGAGTACATACTTTTTGATCCGCTGTCAGGTCATTTTGAGTCAGAAACAGCATTTCTATCACAAGGTAGAAGCTGCACTCAGTTTTTGTCAAAGTGACTTTTATAGATTTGTTTTTATCAAGGTAAAAACTGTCACTGACATTAAAAATGTCTTTTTAAACAGAAATCAGAAGGCTGCAGAAATCACAACAAATATAACATCACAGTTCTATAAAAGATATTTGAAGTGGCCAAAAAGCTCTGGATTGATTATAATGTAGGTTCAATAACACAGACTCCTGAAGATTGTTGAAAAACAGGTTATTTCTGCATTTTATATATAAGCCCTTCATAAATCATGCTGACTGCACTCTATTTACCAATATAAGCAAAGACATTACACATAAGAGCACACAGAAACATCAGAATCACTTTATGGCAGACGACCACTTTTTGGCACAACACCGGCAAACGGACCAAGCTCTCGCTGCGGCTGTACAGGGACTGAATGGCCCACAACAGCAGGCCAGACACCCCCATACTTCCACAGCACCCCCCACGGAATACCCCAAGGGACATGGTCGAATGCCTTCTCCAACTCCACAAAACACATGTAGACTGGATGGGCAACCTCCTACGCACACTCAAATATCCTCGAGAGGATGACGAGCTGGTCCAGTGTTCCACGACTAGGACAATAAACATCATTGCTCCTCTTTAATCCGAGGTTCATTAAATATTCTTAGTTATTCTTAAATCTTGTTACTCAGAAAGAGCAACTCTGTTACAAGTTTTGCTGAACTGAGCAGAAAACAGAGCCGCACAGTTCAGCAAACCTGTCACAGAATCATGACATTTTATTTTTTCATCTTTGTCGCACTGTTGATATCTTCAGCATTTTTGTATGAGAATGACATGAAATATCCATTCTGAGATCTTATTCTGATATCATGCAACCATGATGTGTGCCTGAGCATGGGCTTTTTCATCTTTCATGGTTTCTACACTCTGAGCAGAGCTCATGTATAGGTCCTAACACAATGTTGTCATCCTCGCTGAAATCCAGTTCCAGAAACCATCCCGTCTGGGCTCCAGGCAGATGGAGTCCAGTCTGGCTCTTTTATAATGGTTTCATTTACACCTGGAGGAAATGAAACCATTATAAAAGATCTTGGCTGGGGAAAAAACAGAAACAAAAAACAGAAGGAAATCAGAAAGTCAGTTCTGTTCTTGATGGAGAATTTCTCCCACAGAAAACATTAAATCCATTAGAATCAGCTTTCTCTACCTGGATGATTGAGCATAAATCTTTATATATCAGTTTAAGATTTTAAGAATGCCAAATTCAGTCTATACGGTGTCTCTATATATTTGATTTAAAGACATAAATCAGGCTTCTTAGCAGTGCATAAAGTCCTGTTTGCAGCACACTGTCACAGCTGGCGCAGGCAAGGCAGGGAGGACCCCAGTGCAGGACACGACAAGACCAAGGTTAGGTGAAGATTTATTAATAGTGCTTCACAATACACTCAAAACATGAAACTAGAAACTTGAAAACTCGAAACCAGAGGCCAAAACGCACAGCGAAAAATTGACAAGGACCTGAACACTGAACTAAACAACACTGAGACTTAAATACACAAAGGAAACGAGGGGTGAGGGGAAACAACTGGGAACAACAGGTGAAATGAATGAGACTAATGACAAAGGGGAAGCAAAACTAAACACAAAGCACAAGGAACACGAGACTGTCAAAATAAAACAGGAACTGACTAAACATAACAGATACTAACCTAAACACAGAAAACTTAAGGCAACATTACAAAACGAAACAACAAAGGAAACCAAACCGCACACTCAAATAACAAACAGAGAAACTAAAAGCAACACTAAGAAAACAACCTGAAAAGTACAACAAAAGAAAGCTACACAAAAGAACTCAAAACGCTGGGCCACCGGCCCAGGATCATGACACACACAGGATGGTTTTATAGCTGAGCATAAAGCTGAACACTGACCTGCTTTAAGTATTTAACAAGGAAACTAAAAATGAAAATGGACTGGCTCAGCTCCTCGTGAGTCTGTGAGTGGAAGTACAAACGTTGTTAGTGTGAACCTGTTTTGTTCTAATGACTCAGCTCACAGGAAACATCTGAACTAAAAGTTTAAGGCCCAGTTTAAACAACACCATTTCAAAGCGACTACGTTTTGATGTGTTTCGTCCTCCCGTTTACATGAGAATGGAGTGAAAACGAAACTTTTTGGAAACGGCCTCCAGAGTGGAGCGTTTCTGAAATGCTCCGGCCTCCGTCTCCGTGTAAACGGATGAAAACAATGCTTTTTGGAAAAGGGCGCACTCGCGCATGCGCGCTATGGTTGTGGCCTTGCAAAAGGAACTTCAGCCTTTTGAGCATTTTGCGATTCTGTGTGCACAGACATCGTTTCTGAAATGTCTCAGCGTAAACACATCACTTTTTGGAAACAGCAAAAGGAGGCCTAAAAAAGTTTCAGAGTCGTTGAGCAGCTGTGAATCAGCTGGAGGAGATAAGGCTGAACAGGATGTGACACTGTGACCTCAGAGGGAGCCATTATCACTCTGATTGCAGCTCAGTAACCCGATGAGACCGTTTCAGATTTGGTTTAGTGTTTCTCTAAGACTGACTCGTGTAAGAAGGCGTGCCCTCTTTCACAAATAGTTGAATCTTTTATTTTCATCACCTTTCAGAGCTACATTGTTTTTTTTAAAAAACAGTTAAAATGGCACAAAAACTCTTTGGTTGCATCAAATGCCACGTAAAACTATAAAATGTGCCTAACCACAGCTCTAACCAGCTCTAACAGCTCTAACCACAGCAGCAGGGTGAGCATGGATGTCAGATACGAACACAGTTTCTGTCGGATTCTCTCCTGAAGGTACCTGGAAAGTCACGAGTCCCCAGCGTGATCTCACTGTCTGTTTACCACATTCTGTCAGTGATTTGGCATGAGCCTACACAAATTTCATTTCCTTACACAGACACACACGTGAATTTTCAGAACCTGAAGGGAGACATGTGACACAGTGGAGTTGTGATCAGTCGGTGTTTTGAGTGTATGTCGCACTGAAGCTGTTTTCACTATGTGGGGTTTATCACATGTTGTGTTGCATGAATGTAATCAAAAAAACTCGTCCACAGGAGATTTAAGGTGCAGTGAGAGTCTCTTAATGTATCTACATTTACCCACAGCGGCTCTGCTGCCAGCTCGACTGAGATGGGATGCAGTCCGGTGCAGGACTGCTTGCTCAGCTGTTAGATTCAGTTTTAGATCTTTTTTGTTGGGTTGGGGATACCCAACTGTTTTTCTTTTGTCTCTAGTTTCATTCTTTTACTTAGTTTGCCCAGCCAAACTGAAGACAAATCAATCTGTCCTGTCAATATGCCGCCTGAATGCACTGCTGAGAGGAAAATAAAGTATTTAAAAAACTGGACTGTTTTTCTTTAACAGCCTTTTTTATTTCTGCTTCCACGGCTCAGACGTTACACGTCTCTTCTCATTGTAATCCTGCTGGACTTGTGCCAAAGGAAAGCCTCTGAGCTTTGCTTCAGGTGATGACATTTGGAAAACAGACACATTAGTGAGCTCAGTGACGACAATCTGAGGTGTGTTCATTGAAAGGCTTAGAGCTGAGGCTTCAACTCTCCCTGCTACAGCTTCATTATCACTGTGGATTCAGCAGAGAGCAGAAGTTCTTCTTCAACAAGACATTTAATGTAATGTTGCTGCTGCTGTGTGAGCACATTAATGGATCTGTTTACAGGAAACGTCAGTCTCAGCTTCTTTGTGTTTACAGGTGTGAAGGATAAAGTCCAGAGTTCAAACCCACGAGTGGTCGACTCCCTTTGTGTTGTCAAAGACAGCAACGTGTACCTGCAGGAGAGCAGGAGTGTGCACAGACTGCTTTCTGATGAATGAGGCAAACTAAATTATCAGTCCTATCATGATAGTATCAATACCAGTGTTGGCATCAATACTATCAATACTTGGATCAATCTGCCCACACCTAGTTTAAATGGCTGGTTCAACAATCCAAAGCAGCAGACAGACCACAAGAAGAGAGTGCAGGCAGGAGGAGTGGGTGGAGACGAGGGAGAAGGATTACAGGGTGGCAGTGAGCCCTGCTGTGATGGATGGATTGGAGACGGTGGCACCGACACAACGACAGGAAGCTGAGCTGAAGATGCTCAGATGTTCACTGGGAGTGAGCAGGATGGACAGGATTAGGAACGAGTCCCCCAGAGGGACAGTCTGGAGACAGAGAGGCTGAGATGGTTTGGACGTGTGCAGAGGAGGGAGAGTGGATAAAGGATGCTGGAGATACATTCAGAGGTCAGACTCAGGAAAGGTTTAACAGTGTGCAGCTAATGATGATGACATCACTGTTTTTTATATTTAGAGAAAAATGTTGAATGTTGAGGTGAAGAACATTAAAAACTCAAAAATGACACATTGAGACAGCACAGTGTTTGGATTGGGGTCCTCAGAGGGTGAACATGGCTGACTGAGGGTCTGGTTTCTGACAAACATTAACAGGTGATTCTGCCCTGTGATGAACTGGAGCTCTGTTTGTACCCACAGCTCTGTCTGTGACAGCTGGGAACGACTCCAACCCTTCATTTCTACACCGACTTTATATTTAAAGTCAAAGTAAAAATGAAATCTTTATTAAAGACAGAAGAAGCTCTGATTCCTCCTCAGCCATGAGGGGGACGCACGAGCTGCAGGTGTACCACCATCACAGTGCCTCCTACTGGTGGGAATGTTGTAACTGCAGACACACTCAAAGTTTAACACACGGTGTGAATAAAAACATTGATGCACATAAATAAAACAAAATGAAATGTATTCATAACATTAGAGATCTTATTTAAATTTATTACATTTATTTTAAATTACATCCACATGTGAGCACACATTAGTGGGCTCCACACTAGCAGTGACATTAAAACAACAAAACATAACTAATCTCACATGTATAATAAATAATTAATAATAGAAATCACCCTGTGTTATTTAATAAACCTGTTGCCACAGTAACATCAACTCCATCATCAAGAGGGCACAACAGAGGATGTACTTTCTGTACCAGCTGAGGAAGTTCAACCTACCCAAAGAGCTGATGGTGCAGTTCTAAAGCCATCATAGAGTTCATCATCACCACATCCATCACAGTGTGGGGCAGCGCTATCACAAAACACGACACCAAGAGACTGCAGCGTATTATCAAGTCTGCAGAGAGGACCATCGGTGTAAAGCTGCCCACACTGCTGGACCTGCATGCCTCCAGAATCAGGAAGCATGCAGAGAAAATCATCACTGACCCCTTTCACCCTGGCCATCACCTGTTTCGGTGCCTTCCATCAGGCTGACGTTTCAGCCATATGAAGACCCGAACGACCAGGCTACAGAGAAGCTTTTTTCCAACTTCCATTATTCTCATGAACAATTGAACACTACTGAACTGTTAATACTTGGGACACTTGCACATCAAAAATTTCCTATTTAATTTATGTAAGGGCATACACAGGATTCTCACCTTTACTTCAATTTTTTAATATATTTTATATTTTCTATAGTTTTTATACTGCACAAACTGCGCCTTTTTAAAATTACAAGGTAAATTGCACATGCTAAATATTTTAAATATTTTCTAGATTTACGGGTATGAATGTGTGTGTAAGGAGAGAGTGAGCTGTGTGAATAAGATTATTTTTACTGTATTTTTCGTGCACTGCGAGCGTAACCAAAAACAAATTCCTTGTTTGTGTGAGCGATACTTGGTCAATAAAGTCTGATTCTGATTCAGTAATGAAAGAGTTTTGCTCCTTGAACGTGGCTCCACAAATCTGCGGCCTGAGGGAAGTAACCTGAAGTGGCCCTGAAGGAGCAGCTGGAACCAGCCAGGATGGAGCAGGTGTTCCTCAGGATCCTGATCCTGCAGACATCCTGCAGGTTGTTCAGGAACACCCGGCAGTCCTGCTGCAAAGTTTAACAATTCCCTGGAGATGATTTCTGTTCCTCAAATTTAAAACTCTTTCCCAAACCCACACATGAGAGGAAAAGTTAACACAGATTCTCTACAACAAAGATAAAACACTCAGAAAAGTATAACATTAAAATCTCGGAGCTTACGATAAAAATATGGTGTCCTTTCCTGCATCAACAGTGGCTCAAATGTGACTTTATTATCACTCAGTGTGATGTCATTTCCTGTCCTCTCAGCAGCTTCAACACTGTTTGTTCTAGACTCATTAAAGTGTGATGAATTCACTGGAAGAAGAGAATAAAATCTAATGTTCACCTTTTATCACAGCTTTAGTGACAAATTACAGCCAGCAGGTGGCAGCACATCTGCTTTCTCCTGACTAAGGATCACAGGCACATCATCATCATCATCATCACTACTAACAGTTTAAGGCCTGTTTGTTTCTGCTCACATTTTAAAGCTCAGGGGAGGACTCAGAGTTTCAGGAGCTTCCAGCTGATCTTCTGCTCATGAATTAAAAACTGTAGAGATGAAAAAAAAAACAGCAGGACAGTTCAGTCAGCTTATACAAGCCTTTGACACTGCCTGAAAACACAGGATCTGCAGCTCTAATAATGCAGGTATATTCTGATGCTACAGGAAACTCTGATCTGTCTGAGCTTCTTGTAAACCAACACAGAAACAAAATGTAGAGTTTTTTGTTTCAGACTGATGATCAGGAGGAGGAAGGAGACAATTCTTCTTCTTCAGTTTTTTAGAGATCACAAAAGAAGAAACCACAACACAAATCACACCAAAAACTGACAGACCAGCTGCCAGGCCAGGACATCTTCTACTGACTCCATCCTCCTTCCCTCCATCCTCCTCCCCTACATCCTCCATCCCTCCATCCTCTGTGTCTCCTCCTGTTGGACCTGCAGGTAGAAACAGGTGTGAGGTGTCAGCTGTCAGGTAGGTGATGAATGAAGAACAGAACAGAATCCATTTCCTCTTCAAACTGCTGTCAGACATTATCTACTGCACTCTGATCACACCACTCAGACCAGCTGCTTTCTACAAAGTCTCATCAACAACATCTTTAGAAACAAACATCAACAACCAGGAAGCAGCTTCACCTCTGATCACAGACACACTGAACTCTGCTCACTCACCTGGAGGAGCAACAACTCTCAGGGTGATGATGCTGATGGGGTCAGTCTTCAACAGAGCTCTCTTCCTGCGGTTTGTTCTTCTCCTGAAGACACGACACTCGTATGTTCCAGCATCATTAATCATCACGTTCTTCAGAATCACAGACACGTCTCCATCCTTCATCTGTCTGTCCTGCAGATCCACCCGGTTCTTAAAGGATGGATGCTGGTGTTCTGGAACAAGCTGCTCATCACGGTACAAAAGGACATAATCTGACTCCAGGTCAGCTCTGCTCCACTCTACGACTACGATGTTCTTGTTTGGAGCTCGACACGTCAGAGTGACGTTCTGTCCAGACTCAGCTGTGACGTTTATCTCTAAAAGAGAGGAAAGTGTGAGGTTAAACAGATCAGAGTGCGGTTGTTCATTCCTGCAGCTCCGATCATCACTGATTTCTGCTGTTGTGACAAACACCTCAGTCCTGTTACAGACGATTTAATGATTTTCTTCATTAGCTGCTTTTCTTGCTGAGGGTTTGTGCTGCCTTTGTTCTCTCAAAGTAAAATTAATGATGCTCAATCAAACATGCGTGTTTTAGCGGTCTGCTGTTTTTACACATGGTCGTTAAATCGGGTAAAGTCGATGGATCAGATAAAGGTTTTCCGATGTTCCTAGAATGTAAACATTTCACCAAACAGCAGTAGCACCGATTAAAGAGGAAAACTCAAAATACTTCATATATTTAAACACCTGAGTACCTGCACGGCTCACCTTCGGACGCAGAAACACAGCCAATCAGCAGAGTCCAGAGGAGTGCACGCCGGATTAAGTTAATCATTTCTCTGGATTAACTCCATTAATGAAATCAATGTGCTCCGTCAACTCCTCTACTTTATATGCTCTGAGGGAGCTCACATAAGGGGGGGTTTCCCTCAGAAAAAGTACCAGTGTCAGTGCCAAGCCTACGCTGGGTGAGATTCACTGACTTACATTTAATTCAGTTCAATTAAACTTTATTTAAAACGCCAAATCACAACAAACAGCAGAGAGAGAGAGAGAGAGCGGTGCAGCGCGCTGTAGATTCACAAGCCATTAAAAAACCCGCCGGTGGTTTCAAGGAGAACATTTTCAGCTTTAATCCGTTTGTTCTCCACTGTTCTCTACTGTAAACTTGCAGCATGAAGTGACTTCATCCTCGCTCTAACCGCGTTAACGGCAGGAGGAGTCATACTGTGTAAGAAAACACACACCTATTATTTACAGGCGAAACTTTTTCTTAACAAGTGTTATGACAAATTAGTTTCTTTTTTATTCCCACTGATGCTTCTGGTGTATATACCTCAGCACCAGCAGGGTGCAGGTTCACTGTAGTCAGACCATTGTACCCATGTCAGAAGATATGGTATCGAAGTTTCTTCAGGGTTCAGTAACTGCATGTTATTTTATAAATTGTTTTATTATGCATTGCACATCTGCAACTGGTAACAACATGCAGGAAGGTTGTGCTTTAAAGTTCATCTTCACACGTCCCAGTGCTTTTACAGAGCAGAGTTCTGCTCGTTTAACAGAGAGGACAAAAACCAGTCTGTCAACAGAACTGGAAACACTGTTGCTGTAACTGTTGGCTTCAAAAATGAAATGTTTGCCTCTAAATGGTCTGTCTCTGCCACACTCTGTTACAGAGCAGAGAAAAAGAAAAAAACACACACAATTAACAGGTTTGTACTGGGTGAATGCCAGACTAACTGAACTTAGCCTCATGTACATGTGCCAAGACTGTGCCATGTGTACATTTCTCTATCTACTACAGTCCTTAGTCCAACACTGTCTGAAAAAGGTCTTCCTCTTTACCAAATACCAACAAGTAACCTGATGATTGTTGTGTAGTGTTGGAACAACCTATGCTGTCATACAATATGACACTTTCCCCTGGTATTAACACCATGTCTGCAGGTTTAACAACAACAGCATGGCGCATAGATGGACTGCTTTCATTCTCTTTCTGCAGCAAGCTTCATTCATACACTGATAGACCGAAAGCAAATTTCAGCACCCCTGTTTATCTTCTATAAAGACAGTCTCTTACTCAGTTAATGCCAAAGGAAAGAAAGAGATTATTTATTTATTAAAAACAGGTTATTTTTGTAACAAAATGACATGAAAAATTCATTCTGAGATCTTATTCTGATAATAACATGCAAACATGACGAGTGCCTGAGTGTGGGCTTTTTTTTTTTTTTAATCTCTGATAGTTTCTACTCTCTGAGCACATGTGAGTCTCGTGCATAGGTCCTACATGATCCTGTCATACGAGCAGATCTTACATCACTGGAATCCTGCTGATCCAGTTCCAGAAACCATCCCGTCTGGGCTCCAGGCAGATGGAGTCCACCATTTCTCCCACAGAAAACATTAAATCCATTAGAATCAGCTTTCTTTACCTGGATGATTGAGCATAAATCTTTATATATCAGTTTAAGGTTTTAAGAATGCCAAATTCAGTCTAAAAGGTGTCTCTATATATTTGATATAAAGATATAAATCAGGCTTCTTAGCAGTGCATAAAGTCCTGTTTGCAGCACACAGGTAGTGTTGTAGTACTCGAGATCGGTCTTGGTCTCGAGACCGGTCTCGAGACCGCTTTTTGATGGTCTCGGGCTTGTCATGGACTCGACCGCATTTGGTCTCGGTCTTGTCATGGACTCGGACCTTGCGGACTCGGGATTTTATTTCAAGACCAGTCAAGACCACAGCTGTGGAAATATCACTAAATTGCCAGAATACTGTCCAATTTATTTGTTAACATCTTTGCTTTTATTGGATGCAAAACGTACTGATTCAAATCCCACAAATATTGCGCTCCTCTGCCTCTCAAAGGAGCGCACCTCACAGACTCCGCCCCAGCTAGGTCGCTGCTATTATCGCTGCTTACGCCTGTATCATTTCACCGCAGTTTGCAATCTACCACAGAGCACGGACAGTTTCATTCACAGTGTGTACGTTTGATCTCACTATGGTCACGCGTGTGCTGCATAAATCGAAATAACAACCGGCATGAACACGAAGAGAAGTAAGAGGGAAAATGAAGATCAAAGGAAAATTTCAGGCTTCCGATTCAACAAAAAAATCCCAGCATGAAAGGTAAATACCAACCTTCATGTATTTTGATACACAAACTAAAAATTTAATGCAAGTTTTAGGGCTGCAACGATTCTTGGAATAACGCAATTCGATTATTAAAAATCCTCGACACAAATTTGTTGCTTTGATGTTTGGTTTCAGCTCTGCAGCTCAGGTGTCTCCGTGTAAGCGGAGCATTTCCAAAAAAACAAAAACGACCCTTTAACACGAGTGGATCGCTGAGATGTTTTTTCACGCCCCCACTTCTCTGTGCTGTGAGTGCGCATGTTTGAATGTGCGCGCGTGTTGTGCAGAGGATGTCAGCTGTTATTTTTTTCTTTACGTCAGCTGTAGCCACCAGAACTGATCTATAACCACAGTGTACTGGGGAAAGGGGGGCTGCCATTAGCACTAGCAATCGTTCGGTGCCCCCTCCACCAACTTCAGTACAGAGGGGATCCGTCAAAATGTTTTTATCAACCACCTGATCAGCAACATGAAGAACAGAGAACTTTGTAGCTGCTCCATCCACCCTGTTTGTTTCACACAGAGAAACATCTGCAGTACGGAAGTTAAAATATGCTGATGAATTGTTAAAATGAAAAATTATTTCTTATCCAATTACTTGATTAATTGACGGAGTAATCAATTAAATACTTGATTACTAAAATAATTGATAGTTGCAGCCCTACTTGTATTCAGAAAGCCATAGTCAAACATTAGTTTTCAGCACCAGTAGAGCTATGAGAGGCCTTCAAGAATAAAATACTACAGTTCCCAGCAAGATGATGTCACTTCCTATTGTTGCATTAAAAACGTGATAGTTTATGCTCACAATATGGTGGCTGATATTCAAATGTAGGAAATGCTATTAGCAGCCGAGGAATCTGGATTATGTTTTTGTTGTGTATTTTTTTATGTGATTTCTGCAAACACAGTGGAAGGAAACGGCACTCTGGGACACATTAAATGCGTGATGTATAAATGTAACTTTTCTGGATTATATGCAAAAATGATCATTCTATCGATCTAATAAGGCCTGATTTAGAGTTCTGCATTGATCCTTTGTGTATAACTGAAAATCCTCTCTGAAGCAAACCTGACATGCACCTCGAGAAATGTAACTACACGTCCAAAAAAACTGATTACTGCTTTCTGGTTATGTCTTAGGCCCCATCACTCAATTAACAAGTGGGAGCGGCATTTGGTGGTTAGTATTAGCTTACTAATTAGCATTAGCATTAGTGCTGGGGTGAGGAATATTTCTTGCTAGAACCCGGAAGTTACCATGGCCACCACCAATGGTAACAGCAGAGAAGTAAGTAAGTTGTTTCTCCGCCATTAGTACATTGAGCTAGTGGTGGGCAGATTGATCCTAATATCGATAATATGGATGCCAACGTTGTATTGGTATTGATCAATATCAGTCTAATGAGATCGATACTTTGGCTTCAGTTTCTCTCCTGTATGCAGTGCTGCGGTTTCATCAAAGATGCGAGCTGACTGTCTAAGTGTCGCTCCTGTCACAGCACAGAGCACTTTGCTCCTCCTCTCCCCACAGTGTTTTGTTATACTGTCATGTGATGCATAACATATTTTATTTGGGAAAAAAAAAGGATTTTGCTATGAAACATTTAAATCAAATTTAAATTTAAATTTGTAGAAAATTAATGAATGAAGGAACATTTTTTATTAAATTTTTTTATTATACTTTCTGAAAAATCTACCTGGAAAAAAGTTTGCATTTGTTCTTGAGTGATGATTTTGTACACTTAATTTATGAAAAAAAATTCCAGACATCAATGTATGGGGAAAATTGTTTTGTTCTATTGTTTCAGAACAATAACTTTTATTTTGATAAAGTATTTTCTACTTACATATAAACTTTGCCCAGTTCTATCCTGGGTTTTAACTAATTAATGATCCAAAGGAAAAAAATCTCAAACCAATTAAACTTCATGGAAATTCTTCATAATTATTAAAAAGTATTGGTATCAGTATCGGTGATAATGGCCCTGTGTTTACTTTACATAGGATCGATACCAAATTATGAAGTGTTGCACACAACTACATTGAGCAGCATACACCAGGAGTGATTGACAGTGCTAAGACCCTCCTCCTGGCTCTGACTGGTTGTTTTTGACTGGGAGCGGTTCAGGGAGGAGGTGGAGGAGCTCCATTTTTTTCGCAGATTATCGGTCTCATACTGTCTGACATGGTGACAGTTTTAACAAATATGTAAAAACCAGATTTTTATAAAAGTTACATCCTGCAGCTTTAATCTGTATAAGATTAAAGGCTTTAGTTCTTACTGTTGATGAGTGTTTGCCATTTTTTCAGTTTTACACATTTAGCTATGTGGTTTTGAAAAAGCACCCATTTTTACAAAGGTTGTTGGTTTAAAAACAACACAACTTTATGCATAGTTTATGAAAGGCAGAGAAAAGTTAAGACTATTGTGATGAACTATGAATAATTGTTTTACATTCTGTGATAAATGATGGAAGTCACCCAGGAGTATTAAATAAAGATGGTTATATTTATTTGAGCTGTGAGTGTTTAATATCAGGATGATTTTATGGGAATGCGGATCTTTCAGATCAATTTGAGAAGTGATTTTGATCATGTTTCACATTTTATTGTGTCATGTAGTGTCAGGCACTGGTCTTGGTCTTGTCTCGGTCTCGCCCCCCCTCGGTCTTGGTCTCGACTGGTCTCGGACCCTAAAAGTCTTGGTCTTGTCTCGGTCTCGATACCCTCTGGTCTTGGTCTTGTCTCGGTCTCGGGTTAGGTGGTCTTGACTACAACACTACACACAGGATGTTTTATAGCTGAGCATAAAGCTGAACATGACCTGCTTTAAGTATTTAACAAGGAAACTAAAAATGAGAATAGAATTTAAACAGGCTCAGCTCCTCATGAGTCTGTGAGTGGAAGTACAAACAAACTGCAGTGTGAGTCTGTGCCTGCTGCTCTTCAGCTTTTTCTACTTTAAACATGAGAATCACATTTTTGAGGATCATTAAATGAAACTGCATCAACAACAATCAAATGCAGCTTTTCCTTTCAGGGCCGTTGTTAGTGTGAACCTGTTAATGACTCATCTCACAGGAAACACCTGAACTAAAAGTTTAGAGACGTCTCAGAGAGTCTTTAAGCAGATATGACTCAGCTGGAGGACTTAAGGCTGATCAGGATGTCACACTACAGCTTCTTTTTGATTGCAACTCCATGAGACTGTTTCAGATTTGGTTTAGAGTTTCTCTAAGATTGACTTGTGTAAGAAGGCGTGCCCTCTTTCACAAATAGTTGAATCTTTTATTTTCATGACCTTTCAGAGCTACATTGTTTTTGTAAAAACAGTTAAAATGGCACAAAAACTCTTTGGTTGAATTAGACTCAACATTGCACTGTCAGCTCTAACAACAGCAGCAGCAGCAGGCTGAGGGATTCCCTGAACTGAGAGAGAGTTACCTGGAAAGTCCCCGGCGTGATCTTCCTGTCTGTTTCCACATTCTGAAAATAACTTTGCACGAAATGAATGTACATGAAGATTCATTCCCTGATACCGCCCACACACACACACACACACACCCACACACACACACACACACACACACACATACTGTATAATGGCACACCGCAATCTGCCAATCACCGGGTGTTTTTTACTCTGTCCAGATGTGTCATTTGTAGAACCTGATCTCAGGGGGAGAGTTGCCTTCTCACACTGAAGGGAGACATGTGACACACTGGACATGTCATCAGTCAGTGCTTTGAGTGTACGTCACACTGTATCTGTGTTCACTATGTGGGGTTTACCTTGTGTTGCATGAATGTAATCAAAAAACTCGTCTACAGGAGGTTTAAGGAGCAGTCAGAGTCTCTTAATGTATCTACATTTACTTTTATCTGTTAACTTATTATCACCCTCTTTCAATGATAGATTATAATTTCATTTTGTACTTACTTGATGCTTAATCATTATTTGCTGGAGGAGGAGTGACTGAGTACGCAGACATGAGCTGCAGCTCCTGTGTGTCGGGTCGTGGTGGTGAACAGCCAGCTCGTCTGAGACGGGGCGCAGCCCAGTGTTTGCACAGCTGTTGGATGCAGTTTTCTTATCTTTGGGTTGGAGATACATAACTGATTTTCTTTTGTCTCTAGCTTCATTCTTTTACTTAGTTTGATTTATATATATTTATAGAAATGTGCTGCCTGAATGCACTGCTGAGAGGAAAATAAAGTATTTAAAAAACTGGACTGTTTTTCTTTAACAGCCTTTTTGATTTCTGCTTCCACGGCTCAGACGTTACACGTCTCTTCTCATTGTAATCCTGCTGGACTTGTGCCAAAGGAAAGCCTCTGAGCTTTGCTTCAGGTGATGACATTTGGAAAGCAGACACATTAGTGAGCTCAGTGACGACAATCTGATGTGTGTTCATTGAAAGGCTTAGAGCTGAGGCTTCAACTCTCCCTGCTACAGCTTCATTATCACTGTGGATTCAGCAGAGAGCAGAAGTTCTTCTTCAATAACACATTTAATGTAATGTTGCTGCTGCTGTGTGAGCACATTAATGGATCTGTTTACAGGAAACGTCAGTCTCAGCTTCTTTGTGTTTACAGGTGTGAAGGATAAAGTCCAGAGTTTAAACCCACGAGTGGTCGACTCCCTTTGTGTTGTCAAAGACAGCAACGTGTACCTGCCCGAGAGCAGGAGTGTGCACAGACTGCTTTCTTTTTTTTTTTTTTTTTTTTTTTAGCCTGTCATGTCTGGTAGATCTTGCAAGCAGAACTGTGATCTGAATGCGTTGTTGTGCCAAACATATTTGCTATTTCAAGATGAGCTCTATAGGTTCTCAATAGGCTCTTCTTGTTGATGTTTTAACCCTTTATTTTATTTATCTGAGTTATTTTTCCACATACTATGTAACAGCCAGAGCTGACAGGCTGAAGAAGAGGAAAATAAAGAGAAGAAAAAGGGAGAGAGAAAGGGAGCAAAAAAAAAGGGGAAAGAGCACAAGTCTATTAATCAGATACTTCATCACTTTAACATATAAAAAAATACTATCAATACTTGCAAAAATAAATTTGTGTGTGAAAAACAAAACTAACAAAGCATGTTACGCACACCAACAATTTTGTTGAGTTGTGATTGAGTGGGCGTTTGTGTCTGTGTCATGTTTGTGTCTGTGTCATGGAACGTACTTACCAATGAGGGCAAAACGCTGCAGCTCCACCCATCAGAAGCCAGAGGCAGGTACGGAAAGCCCCCGGAAACCCAGGCCACCAGCAGCCCACCAAGAGCCAGGAAGACCCCCGGCCACTCAGTCCAAAGACAACCGCACACCTACCCCAGCAGACGGGAGAGGGTGGTCTCAGACGGAGCCCCCCCAGTCGAGGAGCGAGGGCTCCAGGGAACCCAAGGCGATGAGAAGCCAGCCCCCCCCCAGCGGCCAGCCCCCTGCACTGGCCGGCGGCAGGGCTCCCGGGCCCACGGCACCCAAGGACCGCCCGACCCTCCACAGAGCCCCCCCCCACGCCGAAGAAGCCAACACAGCCCCGCACCGCACCCCCAAGGGGGGCAGGCCAGCACCCACGCCAGAACACCCAGCCCCACCCAGGAACCCCGAGGCACCCCCATCCCAGGGGGGTAGGGGGGAGGAGGCAACCAGCAAGGAGTGGCCAGGAGGCAAGGCACAAGGCCCAGACCCAGGTCCAGCCATACATACAAACACACCCAGACACCCGTGTACACATTTATGCACAGATACTCATACATGCCCATACATACTTACCCACACACAGATATGCCATACATACACATTCACTCACCCACCCATACTCACGGAGACGGTGACAAATACACAAAGACACACATTCATCCATAGCTACCCACCCTCTGAAGACGGGACAAGTGGAAACCACCCCAGGGCCAACAGCGACCCCAGGACGCCACCAGCCCGGTCCCCAAGGAACCACCCGACCCCTACCCCGGGCGAGACGCAAGAAATCGGGGTGTAAGATGACCCATCCACCCCTCCTCCTCCCCAACTTGTAGGTCTATGTGTTAATGTTTGTGAGTGAATGAGGTGTATAGGGTGCAGTTAAAATTGAGGGGACAGTTATGCCACAAGCACCAACTGTTGGTCGTCAGTGCTTGCCCACACTGCCCCCCCAAAACCCTCCATGTCTAAAGTGCAAATAAAATTTGGAGACAGACAGTGACGAGGATCCGAGTGGGGCCACCTCAGCGGCCCCACCTCATCAACCTCTGAGTAACATGCCTGCCCCAAAGGTCCTATGTGTATCAGGTTGTAAGTGTGTATGTGTTGTGAGTTATAATGACTAAAGTGCAATTAAAACGGAGAGGCAAGTGGTGGTGCAGCTCTCCACGTGGCCTCTCCATCCTACATCTGTGAGTGATGTGTATTCTGTGTGTGTGTGTGTGTGTGTTTGTGTATGGGGAGGGGGAGAGGGGGGGGGGGCATATGACCAGGAAGAATCCTGGAAGAAGAGAGCCAGCTGTCCGCTGGCTCAATAGGCACCCCGACCTCCCACACCCCAGCACAGGGCAGGGGGAGGTGAGCCCGGGGCCGCGGTGACAGCATCCCGGAGGACTGCAGCACCCGAGGTTGGCGCCCTCGCCCCCACTGCAGAGGGCGGCCCGCTCCCCCTAGATGCCCATTCACTCAACAATAGACACAAACAGGCGACAGGACATACTGGCCTGGGCATGGAAATGCAGTGCCCAGTCCCCCCCAACCACCCCACCGCGGCCCCATCCCCCACCCCACCACCCACAGACTGCTTTCTGATGAATGAGGCAAACTAAACTATCAGTCCTATCACAAGGAGAGAGTGCAGGCAGGAGGAGATGAGGGAGAAGGTTTACAGGGTGGCAGTGAGCCCTGCTGTGATGGATGGATTTGAGATGGTGGCACCGACACAACGACAGGAAGCTGAGCTGAAGATGCTCAGATGTTCACTGGGAGTGAGCAGGATGGACAGGATTAGGAACGAGTCCCTCAGAGGGACAGTCTGGAGACAGAGAGGCTGAGATGGTTTGGACGTGTGCAGAGGAGGGAGAGTGGATAAAGGATGCTGGAGATACATTCAGAGGTCAGACTCAGGAAAGGTTTAACAGTGTGCAGCTAATGATGATGACATCACTGTTTTTTATATTTAGAGAAAAATGTTGAATGTTGAGGTGAAGAACATTAAAAACTCAAAAATGACACATTGAGACAGCACAGTGTTTGGATTGGGGTCCTCAGAGGGTGAACATGGCTGACTGAGGGTCTGGTTTCTGACAAACATTAACAGGTGATTCTGCCCTGTGATGAACTGGAGCTCTGTTTGTACCCACAGCTCTGTCTGTGACAGCTGGGAACGACTCCAACCCTTCATTTCTACACCGACTCAGATTTAAAGTCAAAGAAAAAAAGAAATCTTTATTAAAGACAGAAGAAGCTCTGATTCCTCCTCAGCCATGAGGGGGACGCACGAGCTGCAGGTATACCACCATCACAGTGCCTCCTACTGGTGGGAGTGTTGTAACTGCAGACACACTCAAAGTTTAACACACGGTGTGAATAAAAACATTGATGCACATAAATAAAACAAAATGAAATGTATTCATAACATTAGAGATCTTATTTGAATTTATTACATTTATTTTAAATTACATCCACATGTGAGCACACAGTGGGCTCCACACTAGCAGTGACATTAAAACAACAAAATATAACTGTAATCTCACATATATAATAAATAATTAATAATAGAAATCACCCTGTGTTATTTAATAAACCTGTTGCCACAGTAATAAAAGAGTTGTTGACCCTATTGGTCCTTGAACGTGGCTCCACAAATCTGCAGCCTGAGGGAAGTAACCTGAAGTGTCCCTGAAGGAGCAGCTGGAATCAGCCAGGATGGAGCAAGTGTTCCTCAGGGTCCTGATCCTGCACACATCCCACAGGTTGTTCAGGAACACCCGGTAGTCCTGCTGCAAAGTTTAACAACTGATTTCTGTTCCTCAAATTTAAAACCCTTTCCCAAACCCACACATGAGAGGAAAAGTTAACACAGATTCTCTACAACAAAGATAAAACACTTTCATAAAAATATAACATTAAAATCTCAGAGCTTATGATAAAAATAATCTCTGATGTCATTTCCTGCATCAGCCTGTGGCTTAAATGTGACTTTATCGTCACTCAGGGTGCCAGAGCGCTTCTACTGATAATTGGTAATCAGTAGAATGATAATGGTTAATGAGCTAATTGGTTCTTGGTGGCTACAGGAGGTCAGGATTTTTACCAACATTTAAAATCATCTCCTCTGTTTTGCTGACATTAATATCAATGAAGGAAGACTTACAGCCCTGTATGATGTTTTACAGGAAATCACAGGTGCTGCGGAACAAACTGACGCTCCTGTGCTGCCCCCTGTTGGCTACATGTATACAACACAGTTGTGTACAGTTTGCCTCTGATTCAGCCAACATTTAACTCACCATTAGAGTCATAAATTGATCCACTGAGGAGCTTTAAAAGGAGATTTAAGTTAAGGTACGGTGGCCCTGAGGACCAAAACACAACAGCAACAAAGAGAAAATGACACAACAACGTTTCTCTTCTTTTTTTTTAAACAGACTGAACCAAGATGACTATGGAGTAAGATAACTGTCAAAAAGATGTGTGCACAATTCTAACATTCGTATTCGTAATTGAGAAACTGTGGATTAGGATTGTTTTTCTGTGAGTACGAATCTAAAAGCTGTGAGTGTAAAGTCCTGTGAATACAACTCTAATTTCTGTGCCTACGAACTCCTCCCTTCTGTGTGGACACGGATTCAAGTTTGTGCAGTTCAGACGATCATATGCTACTATTCATCTTAACCAATCACGTGCGGCCTCCACAAAAAAAAAAAAAAAAAAAAGGAACGAACAAAAAGAAAAAAGAAACGGCTCACTACCAGGATCCGGCTCCCGTCGTTCACTTCAAAGAGCCGGATCGTTCGCGACCGTCCCATCACTAGTCACAACTGCTGTGTTTCCCCCTCAGAGGAGACAAGCAGCTTGTGTTCCTTCCTGCTGATAGATTAAGCTAGCAGCTGAAAAGATTGTGGTAATCAGGAATAAACACTGAAAATATGTTGTTAATGCATTAGGCATTAGAACGATATTGTTAATAGGGTTGTGTCTGTTTCCAGCCTGTAAAATAATACCTTTTAAATCATCTATATTCACAGTGTTTCTTTCATCCACATCTTACAGAGAGTGTAGCCAGGCTGTGTCCACCAAACCAATGCCCCTGGTTTCCCATTTTAAAGGGGGATTGAAATAAAAGCTGTGACCAGAGCGAGTGTCCTCGTCTCATTAACTACTAATTCAGAACTGCTACACCTCCACTGATCCAATCCTCCACTGACTCCTATACAGTCAGTTTTAGGCTAACTGCTTCAGCTAGCTGACATCATGTTGCTTGTGAACCATCAGCTGTTCCAAGACTCCTAAAGATTGTTGAAAAACAGGTTATTTCTTCATTCTATATACAGACCCTTTCCAAAAAATGTGAATATCATGGAAAAGTTGATTAATTTCCATAATTCCATTCAAAAAGTTCAACTTTCACAGATTATAGATTCAAGCCCCACAATTTAAACGATTAGCTCATAAAACCCACAAAAACAGGATTTCAAAAAATTAGAATACTCAGTCCAAACTACTTCTCAGTTTTTGCAGAAAAAAAAGAAATTAGGATCACATCAAATCAATCAAAATGTGGCACTTTAAAATGATATGTCAATCTTCAATACTTGGTTAGGAATCCCTTTGTTTTAATCACTGCCTTGATGCGACCTGGCATTGAAGCAGTCATCCTGTGGCATTGCCTGGGAGTTATGGAAGCCCTGATTTCCTTGAAGCTTGCTGTCAGCTCTTCTTTGTTTCTGGGTCTGGTTGCCCTCATTTTCCTCTTGAGAATACCCCATAGATTCTCAGTGGGGTTTAGGTCCGGCGAGTTGGCTGGCCAGTCAAGCACTGTGGCATGGTCATCAAACCAGACTTTGGTGCTTCTGGCGGCATGGGCAGGGACCAGGTCCTGCTGGAAGATGAAATCTGCATCTCCATACCGATCCTCAGCAGAAGGAATCATGAAGTCCTCTAAAACATCCTGGTAGACTGACTGACTGGATATTTCACACTGGACCTCAAGCAGTTTGGGTTCTGTTCAGTGGCGGCTCCAGAAATATTTTTCTGCAGGTCCTAAGGGGGGGCTAAGCATTTTACTGAGGGTGCTCTGAGGGTCATTTGTTCTTTCAGTTCTCAACACACACAGACACAAGCTGTTTTCTTGGGGGTGCTATGACTTTTCCATGTAGAAATAAATGTTTTAATCACAGATTGTATTTCGAACAAACAGGAAAACCATGAGAAATAATTCCTCTTTGGACGGCTGCTTCCAACTGCTTAAGGAGAGATTTTGGACTTCCTAAGGTGCACCTGAATGCAGCACATCATCCTGTTGAGTGCTGGTGATTTTTCCTTATGTAGATGTGGTGACTGCAGTGTTCAGTAACAGGACAGCGATGTGGGTTGGTGGAAAGGTGATTCTAAAAATGAATCGATCTGTCTCTGATGCTCCTCTTTGTGTCCTCAGACGCCTCTCTGGGTATTTGAATCTGTCACTGACGATTGCCTCTGTGTGAAGCTGAAGGTTCATCCTTTCATCAGTATGTAATCTAAGAATAAGAGCAGCAGCAGAGTAGATCTGAATCCATAGTTTCAAGTGTTTCAGTGTTTGATCTGCAGGACTTTTCTTCTCTGCTCTGTTTGAATGTTTCCTTTTTTTCTGACTGACACTTTTTCACAGCTGAACTTCAACCAGTTACAACCTCAAAGTACAGCTTCCACATTTATGCGCTGATCCTGATAATAAACCAGTGAAATGTGCCGTCCTTAAAGAGCATTTTCACTTTTCCTTTTCACTGAGAGCACTTCTGACTCTGAGAGCAGGACTTTTATTTTTGGACAGTGGAAACTGTTCAGTTCAGATTGGATTGAGGACACAGCTCAGCTAAAAGCAGCTTCCACTTATACACTGAGTCTTTGATCTGCAGTAAAGCCAGTTTGGATTCAAAGTGTCACATTACCAGAGAAACACATTTTTAAGGCTGTGCTCAATAACAGAACAGAAAACCTCCAACATGTTTCTAAAGTCCACACAGATTCTGCTGTTACTTAATCTCAGCTTCCCCTCAAACGCCTTTCTGAGTGTTCTGAGTTCTTCCTTATTAAAGTTTCACTTCTCTTTCCTGAACTTGGTGTCACCTGATTGTCTGTGTGAATCTCCATTTTAAGGTACTGGAAGCAGTCTGGAATCATCAGCTGTGTGCAACTTAGTTCCAGCACAAATCTGCCGCTCCATAGTTCACGGTAACGGACTCACGGCTGGAGCACCGAGGGCGACCCTTAAACTCTTCAGTCTTCAGCGTGTGTGAGTACAATCCTGGAATCAGAGCAGCAGCAGCAGAGCTGTTTCTGAATTCATGTTTTCAGCATGATGTTAGAAGCAGTTTGTCATTTATTTTGTATTTGAAGGTTTGATCTGGTTCTGTAACTGGAAGTACTGAATGTTCCTCTGGGACTTTTTTCCTTTCCTTATGTGGTTATGCTTGATTTGAATATTTCACCATTTTCTGCTCAACAATTTCACTGCTGCACTGATTTCAACCCAGAGTTCACTTCAGATTTCCTTGGTGTCATTTTGATGGATTGGATGGTAAAATTTCCCTCAGATGTCATTTTATCTTCATTTGAATTCATATGAATTCATATTTTCAATAAAACCAGTTTAACAGCGTCATCATTTGAAAAGAACTGAAAAACATTTCTGAGACCACAGAGCAAAAAGAGGAACAGAAACGCTGACTGTGAGCTCACTTCACCAACACACACATTTACACTAAAAATCCTCTAACTGCAAATACTTCACAATAAAAGCCTTGAGAACTGCTGCTGTGATAAGCCCTTTAATTTGAAACAGACAGGAAATGTAGAGTTTGTACAAACTGTCACGGCTGCTGCGGCTAACTAGGCTGGGAGGACCTCAGAGCAGGACACAGGCGAGAGCAGGATACATACTGGAGATTTTATTAACAACGTTTTAACTGAAATAGGTTGAACATCAGGCAGCTACACAACAAAAAAACCCGAAACTTGAAATCCAAAACTAGAGAACTAGAAAACCCAAAAACACTAAGGACACAGCAGGAATGTCAACATAGACATAAAAATTACGAGGACTCGAACCCAGAACTAAACAACACTGAGACTTAAATACACAGAGGAAACGAGGGGTGAGGGGAAACAACTGGGAACAACAGGTGAAATGAATGAGACTAATAACAGGAAGTAAAACACAACACAAAACACATGGAGCACAAGACTACCAAAATAAAAACAGAAAGTGAACAAAACACACGCAGGTCTAACACCGGGAACTTGACAAAGGGGATCAGCCATTCACAAAGAAACAACAGGAAGGGAAACTAAACAGAACATCTAAACAACAGCTGAGAAAACTATCTAAAAGAAACACTAAAAGGCACAACCCAAGAAAAACAAAACAGAGCTATACAAGAGAAACACAAAACACTGGGCCACCAGCCCAGGACCCTGACACAAACAGTGTAAACCTGCAAGTTTAACAGATCACAGGCAAACAAAACAAAACAGATGGATTATTCTCATATCAAGGATGATGGTTCAGCAGTTGAATCAAAGGTCCAAGGTCACTATAAGATGGTCCAGTTCATGTGAATGAACTACTCCAGATTTAATTTTCCTCTTAACATGTAAACAGCTTTTAAGGTGGAATGACTTGCTGCATGTTACTTTAAATATTTAAATGTGGGTCCAAGACTGGCCAAGGAAATAAAAAATATACCATCTCAGCAGAATAGTTTAAGTGAGTTTTGTGGACTTAAAATCCAAACTGAATATTTTTGAAACCAGTAGAAGAAAGAGAGGTTATTGAAATGGTAAATAAATGTAAAAATAAACTTTCAACAGATTGTGATGTTATTGATATGACTGCAGTAAAAAGGTAATTGATGGAATTGTGTCCCCTTTAATCTGTGTGATCTATCATTCAGAACAGCTACATTCCCTGAAAGAATGAAAATAGCTAATTTTTTTCCTTTACACAAAGCTGGTAATATTCATGATTTTACTAACTATACAGTCTCTTTACTTTCACAATTTTCTAAGATAATGGAGAAATTGTTTGTGGCAAGGCTCGACAATTTCAATGAAAAAAGCAACATTTTAATGGAAAGTCAATACGGTTTTAGATCAGCCAGGTCAACACCATTGGCAATGATAGACTTAGTGGAACATATAACAGAATATATACAAAACAGAAAATATGCAGTGGGGATATTCACTGACTTGAAAAACGCCTTTGATACCATAGATCATAAAATATCAATATATAAAATGGAAATATATGGAGTGAGAGGGGTAGCAAATATCTGGTTGAAAGGTTATCTTGATAATAGACAGAAATATGTACAAATTGGTCAGTCCAAATCTTCATGTTTGAATATTACTTGCGGTGTTCCACAAGGCTCAGTATTGGGTCCCAAATTGTTTATTATGTATATTAATGATATTTGTAGAGTGACTAATGTTTTGAATTTTGTTGCAGATGATACAACTATTTTTTGTTCTGCACTCAAAAAAATAACTCTTTGGATTAACATAAAAAAAATCATGGAAAAGATTTCCACATGATTACTTTACTTTATTTCAGCATTATGTAATTCTGTTGCTCCAATTTAAAGCACCTGTGTTGGTTCAACTTAATTTATTAAGGTTGATTCAACCTATTTACTATAGTTGGGCCCAATTTAATTTAATAGAGCCAGCCCAACTAATTTGTAATGTTTTGGACCAACTAAATGAATTTACTTGTTTCAGATGAATTCAAATTTAGTTGAATTCAACTTAT
The DNA here is from genome assembly GCF_007364275.1 of Archocentrus centrarchus. Taxonomy (NCBI): domain Eukaryota; kingdom Metazoa; phylum Chordata; class Actinopteri; order Cichliformes; family Cichlidae; genus Archocentrus; species Archocentrus centrarchus. Next base: position 2,160,024 of record NW_022060262.1, on the reverse strand, counting down.
TTTACAGTGGTATAACTACACTACTTAATTAAGTTGATCCAATTCATGGAAATTAAGTTAGCCTAACAAATTTGCTTTATGCTGAAAGAAAGCAATTTAATCTTGTGGAAATACTTTCCATGATTGAATTACGTTACCTTAAAGAATAGTTTTTTAGTGTTAATAAATTAAGTGTTTTAACAGTACTAGTTGAAAGGGTGGAAAGAATACACAACAAATTAGAAAAAATACAATAGAATTGTATTTCCAAAAATGTATTTCCAAAAATGTAATGCATTTACTTTTACATGGGCAGTGCAGATGCTTGCTGACTACTAAACAAGGAATAAACTCTTTTGCCTCTCTTAGCACATAGACAAGACCCAGCAACATCTCTACAGCAAAAGGTACACTGTCCAAGTTACTCATCACTTCCACTCCCAACATCCATGGGGTCATCACCAGGCTCTGCACCTTCTGCTTGAAGGACAAAGATTTCAAACGCAGTCTCTGCTATGGCCGTTTGAGCACCTTCATTGACATCCTGCAAAAAAGAATAAAGATTTCTTAAATTGATTTGCACTGCATTCATATTTACAGTACACAATCTTTACTGTATGTAAAACAGCTTTCACTACCCTAATCCATATTCATAACAAAACACATGTAATCAAATAACCAATTAACATAAAAATTTGACTGAGTCATGGTGAAATACTTCCAACAACTAAGCTCCACCATAGGCCTGTCTGTGGTAATCGTGAGTCCAGCGTTAGATTTTCCAATTTGGAAAAGGTATATTGTCTCATTACAGGAAAAACTAGGAGCTAAAGTAGGGTATGTGTGTTTGTTATTGTCAGAAAGACAAGGACAGAGGGTGAATCCCAAACAGGCCCAGTATTCCATGGCCAGTCACCCTCAATTTGCAAGTTTGCTTGGAGGGTCTGCCACATTGCCTGTCATTCCAAACCAGTCATACTTATGGGCGAGTACAAAGCCCTCCATAGCAACTCTGTATACAAACCAAACATCTTCCATGTGCCGAACCTGTCTTGTTCCCATGATGGAGTAAATGCCATGACAATGGATGCACACAAAAAAGACCCACCTCCGCTTTTAAGGTCACATGACTTACAGTACAAACCAAATTATGCTATCTAGGTGTGGTATGGCCAGGGACTCTTGGGGGTCCAGGCAATGCCAAAGCATATAAATGGACACAGTATGAAGGCTGTATGTACACAAAACACAGCGACAGCGGAGGATTTCAGGTTTCCAAAACTCTCCAAAAATCGGCGACATCACCGGGAAAAGTCGCTACATTGGTCGCGAGGTGCTTTTTGGTTAAAAAAAAAAGTCACCAGCGGGGTATGAAAAGCCACTGAATCTAGTGACAATTTCGCTAAGTTGGCAACACTGCCATGCTGTCGCTTCCTGCATTATTTATGGGTGAAGCGGTGAGGGAGAAAGGCGAGGCAGTGTGAAGTTTTTCAGAGACAAACAAGTATGACTGTAACATGACTATATCGATATAAATGATATTGTCTCATCTTATATCGCATATAAAAATATATATCGAGATTTCTTAAAAACTCGATATATCACCCAGCCCTAGTAAAGACATCCCACAAGTCAGTGCTTATACCTTCCCCCTTCTTCAAGTGACCCTCAACAACAGCAAGTGATTCAATTTAGAGTAACAATGGGTTGTAAATGTCTAGTAGGTAAGGGTGGTTTGTGATTGTGCCAAAGTATGGTGCATGTTTTTAAATGTCTGGTCAAATTTTTGTTATTTTTAAATGCGCATTATAAATAAATTGGAAACTGGAAATTTAACCAAGAGAAAAAAGAAAAAGAAGAGTTTTAATGACCTTCTCTTAACATAATTTTAAATCTAATAGGAATACACAGGAAGCCCAATTAACTCCAACTCTGATCATCCCTATCATAAACACATAGGTAAATTAACATACCAGGTATTCCTTCACCAGCTTCTCTGGGTCTTCATTCAGGTACATGCAGAGACCTTTGAGGATGTATTCTCTTCTGACTTCAATAGTTTCATTCTTAATATGCAGATCAGAAAAAGAAGAAAGCAGTGAAAACACAATTTCAACAATCCAGCAGTGTAGGTTCACACACTTGGAAACTTAACTAAATTCAAAGGAAGTCATAATATAAAAGTGATCAGTGGCTAACATTTTATACAGCTTAGATTGTTTGATCAGGGATAGTCTGTTTAAAAGATCTTTAAGAATCCATTACTTAACTATTTTTACTACTTTGTGTTTTCCTTTCATCACGCCATGAATAAAATGAATTATTTTAACATTTTATTTTACCACCTAGTTGAAGATGTCATCTAAGAAATATTTATGCCTGAAATATGTGAAAAGTAGACCACGCCTTCATTAGGTTTGCAGATTGAACATCAAGCCTGGAGAAGAATGTTGACTGCAAATGGATTGTTGTGATTCTCTCAAACTCTGCACAAAATACATTTCACTGTGCATTGTACTGTGTATAACTGTGCATGTGACAAATAAACACTATCTTATCTTATCTCTTATCTTATCACCTACAAAAAAAACAAAAAAGTAGACAAAACTTAGTTTGGCACTGTACCGTCACCTTTGGTAAACGTTTGAGATAGCAGTTCTGTTTAAGAAATGTAAATGCATAATAAATGTATTTATCTATACATGAACTTTCTTTGTCAGAAGGCCAACTAAAGCTACATTCACAGTGCAGGCCTTAATGCTCAATTCCGATTTTTTTGTGAAATCCAATGTTGTTCAGACTGACATGAAAAGATCAGATACAGGTCACATAAGGGCAAAAAAAAAAGAAAAAAGATTTGGGTCACTTCAGGCTGCAGTGTGAATGTAGCCTTAGGCTACAGTTGCTGGCCTTCAGTAAATCCACATCAGTATGAGTAACTTCTCGGAGTCTGCCAATATGTATTGTGACACATTGCATGCAGTGGGGCTTGTTCTTTTATGCATTCATCGCCACCTTGTTGCTATCATGGGGGCCTCTCCAAATACATTCTTGCCTTCTGAGTGCAAAGGTCTTGTCCATCATTTCTGCCAGCTGGGGCAGTAATTTACTTCTGCTTTTTTTGGCTTCTTCACATGCAGGTTTAGCTTTATAAGCACTCCAACATTAGAATCAGTCACTTCAGATCTGGTAAAACTTACTATTACCACTGAAATCAAAAACTTGATGGCCGATGACCCCCTTCACTGGTACTCATGCAGATGATCAACAGACAAGTGATGTTCTGAAAGAGATCAGATACATTTTCAACCATTAAAATATTTAATTCATCCTGAGCAGAGGTGCATCTATACATGTATTCAAACTTTTGGTATAGGTCTCTGGAATGCAACATGATAATAACAACTGGAAATATAGGGCACGTTAGGGGTGGTAGGGAAGGTTGTACATAAATCACTGGGGAAAATACCAAATGAGGTTTGCTGAAGACAGTTCGATCCGCCTCTCTGGCTGCAGTGCGTGCTCCTGTTGCCCTCTTAAAAAGACAGGATTCCATCTTCAGTTCAGCAACTTTTTTTATTCCCGATTCTCTGAATGATTCCACAAAGCAGGCACAAACATGAGCACAGATGAACGAGAGAAAGTAACAAAAAAAAAAACATTCACCAGAGGTCGCACCGCTCACCAACCTCGCGATAGTTGATGACATCACATCCTGAACTCGGACCCCATAGTAGCAACATTAATCACAGTAACATTTGGCATAACATCAAAATAAAATAGAAACGTAAAATATTTACCTATTGTTTAAATCTGTTACTGCCAACTACATTATTGAAAATACAAATAAGATTAAAAGGGATATTTCAAGGTCGCAACACCCTCCCCCACTAAAAAAAATGTTGCAGAACATTTTCTTAATTTCTTAACTGAACATTTGATGCAAAGGTACATAAACAGGTGAGTATCATACACATCACATTTTTTCTCTTTTACAGGATGATGAGGCTGTGCTATCTTAACAGTCCATTCTTCATTTTTTTTTCTTTCTAATGGTCTCTCATGGCCACAATACAGGATCAAATATCTACAGTCCGTAAGTATTGTAAGGTGCATAGTCCATAGAAGCATTGGTGGGCCCGCCAAATCTTCACAAATGGGACAAGGAAATTACCATTTACACCCAGAACTGTGTATTCACACATTTCATAGCCATGTGTTCTGCATGCCTATCAGTAAGTGTACACATTACTAGTTCTCACTTTACAGTATGTACCACACTACTGCCTTAACTCCAACATGTTAGCTTAGTTCCCCATTTTTTGTACTTATTATTGAAATAAATATTCAGAAAACCTGTTTTTATATTCTGTGATGCATTTGAATTACCACATCCCCGTGAACTATAACTGTATAACAAATCACAAATAAACTAACTTGTAATTGTCTTGTATATGTGTGTGTGAGCCTCTATTCAATGTAAAAAGGATACATGGATTATGGTCTGGTTAGCAGGCCATGGCTGGTTCTGGAGGACTCCCTCATACTAACAGGGCAGGTTTCCAGCGGCTGAAAGGTCGGCTGCCCCAGCTGGTCATAGGTGTAGACACGCCTGGGCTGTCGGACTCTTTTAGGCCTTTCTCTCCCTGTTTCAGCATCACTCTGTTCATCCTCAAGTTCCATAGATGGCACTTCATGTTGTTCCTCCTCATGTTCCTCTTCAGAGTGCTCCTCAGGTATGAACACCTCCTCAGGTTCACCTCTGAGCATTTCACTCCGGGGGCAAAACTCTTTTGCTTCTATATTGAGGGGTGGATTTGCCCGCCTCACTGCTGCCCACATGTGATTTTCCTCATCACTGGAACTGCTTGCATCAGTGGGGTAAGTGTGCTTGGCTTTATGCTGTCTTCTTGTTCTCTGTTTTGTTTTGTCTCCACTGCTTTTCTCTTTCAGGCTGGGCTCCTCTTGCACCTCAACCAGGTAAGGACATGGCAGGAGTAGGTTTCGGTGTAACACCCGTTGTCTCCCTGTTCCTTGCAATGGCTCAACTACATACACAGGGCTATCAGGTCCTTTCCTTCCCTTGACAACATAAATCAGGTCTTCCCAGTAGCTGCGTAGTTTTCCAGTGCCACCTCTAGGCGTCAGGTTTCTCACCAGGACATGGTCACCTGACCCCAGGGTAGAACTCCATGCGTTCTGATTGTAGGTTTTCTGTCCTTTTCGTGCATTTTTTTTCATATTCTGCATCGCAATCGCATAGGCCTCCTGCATGGCTTCTCTCCACTTCTCTGCATAGCCAGTCTGTGACTGGTTTTTTTCCTTCCCTTCCTGGGGAACATCAGGTCCACTGGTAGTGTTGGTTCACGACCAAAGAGAAGAAAGAATGGAGAAAACCCTGTTGCTTCATGCACAGTTGAGTTATAAGCATGAACCACTTTGTTCAGGTGCTCCTTCCACCTTGCCTTCTGAGACTCTTCCAGTGTGCGCAGCATTCCTAGCAGCGTCCTATTGAAGCGCTCTGCAGGATTAGCCTGGGGGTGATATGGAGAAGTGCGGGAGTGGCGGATACCACAGTAGCTTTGGAGTTTGTGAAAGAGAGTGTTTTCAAACTCTTTTCCCTGGTCGTGGTGTATCTTGGATGGGAAACCAAAACGCATGATAAAGTCATCAAAAAGCTTTTTGGCTGCAGTCTTCCCAGACTTGTCTCTCGTTGCATATGCCTGTACATATTTTGTAAAATAATCAACAACGACCAGTATGTATTCTTCACCTCCCTTACACCTGTCCAGATGTAAGTAGTCAATGCAGATCATCTCAAACGGTGCGGAGGTCTCTATACTCTGTATAGCTGTTCTGGTTATTCTGTGAGGCTTCTTTCTCTTTATGCAGCAACACACATTTGTGACATAGTGCTCCATCTCCTGTCTCATCTTAGGCCAGAAGAAGCGTTCTCTTGCCAGTGCTACCATTTTATCTGCACCTAAGTGTCCCATCTCCTCATGCAGGAGTTTGTACACAACTGGCTTCAGACAATCAGGAACAACTAGCTGTTTTCGTGTCGCCGTCTCCCTTCTGAGGATACCATCACCATCCATGTGTAGGCGGGGCCACTCTCTGAGAAGCTGTCTGACACCTTCATTCTCTGCCAGTTTGTCTTTATGTTTCATGTGGGCGTGTGTCCTTTTTAAGGCCACCACTCTGTTTATGATGAGGTCTGTGTTTTGAGCTGTTCTCATGTCCTCTGCTGCAAGAGGCTGAGGTGGCTCAGTGATGCTGCACCCTTCTGACAGCACATCTTCGTTACAGGTAACAGCTGATATCCAATTCACCTCACCTATTTTGTCCAGGTGCGGAGCTTTCGTGATGCATTCAGCAGCTTCCTGTGGGCATTCCTCCGTACATTCTTGGATGAGCTCCTCGATGGGCTTTGGTCTGCGTGACAAGAAGTCTGCATCTCTATTTGCTGTTCCAGGCCTGTATTTCAATGTGAACCTATAGTCTGCCAACTCTGCAACCCAGCGATGTCCTGCTGCATTGAGTTTTGCTGACTTGGTGACATAGGTCAGAGGGTTATTGTCACTGTAGACTGTAAAGTGAGGTGCGTGGAAGAGGTAGTCACGGAACCGTTCTGTGATAGCCCATTTCAGCGCGAGGAATTCCAGTTTACCAGAATGTAGCTTGTAATTTCTTTCTGCTGCTGTTAAGGTTCTTGATCCATATGCTATCACTCTGAGTACCCCCTCTTGCCGTTGGTACAAAACCGCACCTAAGCCATCTTCAGAAGCATCTACGTGAAGCACAAAGGGCTTCTCCAAATCTGGGTATGCCATAACAGGTGGGTTGGTCAGCTGATCCACAATTTGGTTCAGTATCTCTTTGTGGGAGGAGGTCCACTGAACTGGATGGGAAGGTGGTAACTGGGCTGATTTGCGGCTACACCCCTTTTTCTTTTGGTTTTGCTTCACCTCAGATTTTGGCTTGGCTAACAGTTCATAAAGGGGCTTGGCTGTCCTGGAGAAATCTGGGATGTAGGATCTATAATAGCTAAGGAAACCCATTAGTTTTCTCACCTCTCGCACAGTGGTTGGTGTCTCGTGCTTCAGTGCTTGAACTGCTTCTGTTTCCTTAGGATTCATCCTGTATCCCTCTGCAGAAATCACACGACCCACATAACAGACCTCACTTTTGAAAAAGTCACATTTTTTTGGTCTCAGCTTTATGCCACACTCTCGCTGCCTCCTGAGCACCTGTCTTACATTTTGGATGTGTTGATCGAAGTCAGGACTAAAGACCAATACATCATCCAAATATGGGACACACACTTCATCTCTGAGGTCTCCCAAGCATCCTTCCATATAGCGTTGGAAACAGGCAGGGGCATTCGTAAGCCCGAATGGGATCCTCACCCACTCGTAGAGTCCCCATGGCGTTATGAATGCAGTGCAGGGTCTGCTTTTCTCACTCATGAAGCCCTGATGGTATGCTTTTCCCTGGTCCAGCACCGTGAACCAGGAGTTGCCTCCCAGGTTTTCCAGAATCTCTTGTATCCTCGGGATGGGATGACGGTCAGGCAGTGTTTTCCCATTCAATAGCCTGTAGTCTATACATAGCCGCAGACTCCCATCCTTCTTCCTGACACATACCACAGGTGAAGAGTATGAAGAACAGGATTTCTGGATCCAGCCTCGGTGGAGTAGGTCCTGTATGTGCGCTTTAACTTCCTGATAGAGATGTCTGGGGATCGCATTATATGTTCTTTGAACAGGCACATTGTCTTTTAGCCGTATCTCCATCTCCAAATCTTTAATGCACCCTGTATCCCAGTCATCCTTAGCAAAAACATCACACTCTTCCCTGAGCATCTGCTGTACCTGCTGTCGTTGGTCCTCAGATAGATGGCTCAGGTCCACGGGTGGGTCCCATGGCTCACCTCGTAGCTCTCCACTTGACTGCTGTGTGGGTGGAGCAGCACAGCTGTGTGGTGTCTGCGAAGTCTGTTCATCAGCCAGTTTTGTCTGCAATGGGTAGATGGCATCCACACTGTACAACAGGCCAAGTGTGGTGCGACTGTGTAGCACAATGTCATTATCAGTCACATTCTCAACAGTCACTTCAATGTTTTCATGATCTCCTGGAGGGAGCTTAATCAGCTGTGCTCTAATGGCAAGACCAGATGGCCAGGGTGCTTCAAGGTTTGGCTCTAGCACTACGTGTGATGCACCCACCATACTCTTGTTTAGTCGGCCGCACTGCACCCCCATCACTTTGTTACGGGGGATGGTCACTGGTTGTCTACCCACTCTGGCTACATGGGGCTGATTTTCAAGCTTTGGCTTTTCCAAACAGATAAAACAGCCTTTGCAGTTCTGTGACCTACCTCCAGTGCTGAGCAAAGTCTCTTAACCATATGACCAGATCGCATGCAGTCTTCATGTGTGTCATTGGTCAGGGCTAATTCCTCAATCACATTAAAGCCAATTATTGGGCGTTCCATATCATGGCTTGCCACCAGGATGGGGACCAGGACAGGTTTGTCGCTCATTCCAGCTACAGCATCTTTAGCTAAAGTCACTTCAATCCCCATCCATCCCTGATATGGGATGTCAGTTCCATTTGCCGCTGAAAGCTCTAACGATCCATCTTCAAGCAGCTCAGTCACCGGTCTGACTTCCACATCTGGCAAATGTTTTCTTTTCCAGCCCATTCCCACTACTGATACCTGTGAGCCCGTGTCCCACAATATTGTAGTGTCCACTCCTCCTAGGGAGGCTCGAACTAGACACCTCCTCCCCACCAGTTTTGCAGTTTGCAATTGTTTACCAGTGAGAGGTGCTCCTAGACTGAGAAGATCTGCTTTCTCTGCGCTTTCAGTGGGACAGTGCAGGATTTCAATTTTGCTTGTGCTGGCTCTTACGTTTTTCATTCGGCAACCTGCTGCCCAGTGCTCAGTACTGCCGCACTTGTAGCAATGAGCACACCTTCCATCAGGATTGGACTGTTGACATTTTTGACATTTTCGGCTGTTGTCTTAGGTTGGGTTCTGTATTTTCCGTTTGGCTCTCCATTCGCTCTTTGTTGAGACTGCGGGCTCTGCTGAAGGGTTGCAATGTGTGTTGTGAGGTTCTGAATAGCTTCACATATGGCTCTGTTACCTTGATCCACTTTGTCCATGAGTGTATCACGTTTATTTGCTTCCCCACCTTTGTTCTTGTTGGGTTTAGACACATGTTCGCATTCAGCTCCTTCATTTTCCTCATTAATTGCTGCCACACTGATCATTTTGGTTTTCGGTGTGGTTAACAGCTTGTTTCTCCTTTCCATTTCCAGACTGTATGCAGCAGTCATTTTCTCCATAAGAGCTTCATCAGTCACTTTGGGGGTTTGTAAGTGTGGTTTCATGTCTGTTCGAATGGTGTCATCACGAAGACCAGTCATCACTGTTTGAAGGAACTGGTTTTGAATTAGTTCTGCACTGTACTTCAGACCAGACTTGACTCTTTCTGAGGCAAGGACAGTTTGTTGTCTCATGTCCATGGCTCGCATCAGAAACTGTATGGGCGTCTCTTTAGGTTCCTGAACTGCACGTGTGAGGGAATGATACAGCTCAGTGGAATCTTTTTCAATGTAGTGGGTCCGCAGGATTTGTCTGAGGGCTTGCAGCGTCAGGTCTATCCTACTCTCTAAATAACTTTTTAGTTTTGTTCCAGGAGCTATTGCTTGAATAACAGCTTCGACAACTTCTCCCTCATCATATCCTTTTTTCAGTGCCTTTTGAATCTGTCTTTCCAGACTTGAGTATGTTAATTTGTCCCTTTGATTTGGTTCCCCAATCTGTCCAGTTATTTTTAACTCTCTTCTATACAGCGGGTGGACAAAAGAGACATTTTGGCTAGCTATAGCAGCTGTTGCATTCATGGTCAAGTCACTCTCCCTTTGTCCCTCTACATCACTGGGTGCAATTTCATTTTCGGCCACAGGGTGGCGCTTCTGGATGACATTTTGAGGCAAGGGTACTTCACTGTACTCACATTTCTCTTTTAATTCGTCGATTTGGTCATTGAGTTTCAGCAAAACAGACATTCCTTCATCTTCTCTTGAGATAATATCTTCTCCCTCTATATACTGAAGAATACACCTTCTCAACTTACGTGCTACGTCGCTGTCACGTTCATCTACAGTTAGGCTGAGGGCTGTACACACATCCTTCAGGTCCTGTGCTTTCAGACTCAACAACTTTTCTTCTATCTCAGCCACCAGGCTTTCCCAGTCAGATGACATCTGTTGCACTTCGGCCATGATCAAAACGTTTTACCTTCTTCCTCGGGGCTCTTGGAGTCTGTAGCCTTGGTTAGCAGCTAGTGCTAGCTCGCACCGAGTCCGCATCTGTCGCTCTCTCTCGTCTTGCTTCGCGGTGAAGAAAAAACTTCAACCGGGCGGAAACACCAAGTTTATGTTGCCCTCTTAAAAAGACAGGATTCCATCTTCAGTTCAGCAACTTTTTTTATTCCCGATTCTCTGAATGACTCCACAAAGCAGGCACAAACATGAGCACAGATGAACGAGAGAAAGTAACAAAAAAAAAAACATTCACCAGAGGTCGCACCGCTCACCAACCTCGCGATAGTTGATGACATCACATCCTGAACTCGGACCCCATAGTAGCAACATTAATCACAGTAACATTTGGCATAACATCAAAATAAAATAGAAACGTAAAATATTTACCTATTGTTTAAATCTGTTACTGCCAACTAAATAATTGAAAATACAAATAAGATTAAAAGGGATATTTCAAGGTCGCAACACTCCCAACACAGGGGGAACAGATTTTCACACGGGAACAGAATTTCGCACAAGACCGGCACTGATCGATGGCTGCTAACGGTGGCTTCAGCTGACGTAAAGAAAAAATAACAGCTGACCTCTGCACAGCGAGCACAGCAAGCACAACACACGCATGCACGCTCACAGCACAGAGCTGTGGAGGCGTGGAAAAACTTGTACGCGATGATCCACTCGTGTTAAAGGGTCGTTTTGTCCAAATGATGGAAATCCGTCGCTCCCTCTCCATTCATTTCCTATGGAACTTGTGTGAAGCCACGGTGGCCTCATCACACAAGTTCTATAGGAAAAAATGAATGGAGCGCGAGCGACATCGCTCCAGGAGCTGCAGAGTTAAAACGAAGCATTGTTTGTGCCTAAAATTAACCTATTTAATCCACACAACATAAAATAATGAGCCACATACAAGCATGGAACAGGCAAAACATTGGCGCAAATGGTAGAGAAACACAAATAATTGCCAGCTAACTATCGTCACTTTAGCTAACATAAACATGTTACGCGACCAAATATTACGGAAAATGATTAAAAGTCTGCTGATTATTTGATTCACATATTATCATTTGCATTTAGACGGACGAGAAAAAAAAAGACTGAATCTTACCTTTTATGATGCACGCCAGCCAACTTCCTTCTTCGCTTGATAACTGCCGTTCGAAATTTCCCGGGCACACCAAATGGTATGTCATCTCGCGTGATCTCGCGTGATCTCCCGTGATCTCGCTGCTCCGTCTTCGGCGCAAGATCATTCTGACTCCATTGAATCTTGTTATCTCAACATGACTGAATTTCATGAACGTTAGGTTGTTAAATTTCATGCTTATCTGACATGATTTTATCACGTTTGCCTTTGAAACATGAAATTATTTTGTTAAAAGAACATGTTACTATTTTTTTAATGTAATGACAACCTAAATTCCTTTTTTTGAGTGTGGGGATGATTTGAAACAGCTTTTGGAGGATGTTGGAAAAGAAATTGATAACCTTAAATACTGGTTTGATAGAAATAAATTATCTTTAATTTTAACTAAGACAAAATTTATGTTGTTTGAAAATAAAGAAATTAACACAACAGTAAAGTTGAAAATTAATAATGTACGGACTGAACAAGTCTTTCAACATATGTTGCTAGGAGTAATTTTGGGTCACAAGTTATGTTGGAAACCCCATATCAAACACGTGTGTAATAAGATGGCAAAAATTATAGAGATATTAAGAAAAACTAGGCATATATTGAATAATAATACTTTGCACACTCTTTACTGTACAATGTTATTGCCGTATTTCGAGTATTGTGTTGAAGTTTGGGGCAACACACAGAATGCTTCCAAAGAATATTCAGAATTTCTTAAGAATAGAGGGAAGGTATGATCTGAGAGGGAAATATAACTTAGTACAACCATGTGTTTGCTGCAATCTTAAAAGTATGTGTGTATCAGTTTGTGGAATGGTTGAGATGAGGAAATTAAGCAAAGTACAAATATTGTACAATTTAAGAAAAAATATAAGGAGTATATAAATAATGTGTATAAATACAAATGAGATAGAATGTTTTGTTATTATTGAACTGTATATACATGTACATTAAGCGCTGATCTATAGAGGATTGGGTAAATTGTACCATACTTTAATATGGGTAGGTACTGTATGTGTAGCCATACATGCATGTGTTTGTGTATACATATAAATATGCATGTTTGGGTTATAATATAACTAGTTTAATTATGAACTTGCATATTGACATAGGTACAGGACTAGATAAGCTATTGCTTCTTCCTGCTCTCTTTTCAAACACCTTGAGATTTGTTTACAAAATACTTTGCTGGACATTTTATTATTATTAATGTTTGCTTTGTATCTGTTGTATCTGTAAATATATGTACATATGGATATATACATATATGTATGTTTTATTTTCCTAAACTGTTTTTTTTTTTCTTTTTAATTTTGATTGTTTGAAATAAATAAATAAAAAAAATATCTGAGTGATCAAAGCTTTGACCATCAGTTTGTCTTTGAAATCCTCTTTAGTGACGACTGAATTCGTGTTGTCAGTTTAACGGCTGATCTTTGTTTCTATAATCTGCTCTCTGTGATCCACATGTTTCTGTGCAGGTTCACCAACACATCTGTCACTGAAAAAGATTCACTCTGTAAGGCAGGTATCTGCTAGCAGTCAGAGTGTGAAGCATTTGTCAGCAGCAGCTTGGTTCTGGGCATTGTTCCTGAAATAAAGCTGGTTTTGGTTTGTAGGACTCCAGGAATGGAGGGATTTGGAGGCTGAAACCGGCTCTCTGGGACACTTTTTGTAGTGAACTGATGAAAGCTGTGTCTCAGATGGAGTAGATGTTAGTCCAACACATCAGACATGAGCTCTGCAGCTGTCAGTTGATGTGCACATGAATGATTTGTGTTTCCTCTGCAGGTGAAGGTAGAAAGTGTGTGTGAGCTGGTGTGAATTCAGCAGCATGGATCAGTGTGAGGACAGAGAGGAGGGAGTCCCTCCCTCTAAAACCACTCTGTGTGGGGAACATGAGAGCCAGACCAAAGCTCAGAGGTGAGATGACCATCTCTAACTGTCCATGACTCTTCTCCATGTCACAGCTCTGCACTCACATCACTGCTGCATCATTATTCACAGGAACCCACCTGGACCTGGACCTGAACCTGGACCTGGACCTGAACCTGAACCTGGACCTGGACCTGGACCCAGCTGTGTGTCCTTAAAGAGTGCCCAGTCTAAAGGTCACAACATTAATTTTAAAGGTCAGCGTGCGTCTGCTGCAGAGAGGTGAGCTGTCAGTAACATGAACTCTTTGATTTAACTGCTTGATGTTGTTGGATAGAATCTGCAGTGCAAACACGTCGTTCCCTCAATCCCATTGAAAATGTCACTGAAAAACAAGCCTTTGGTTTCTAAAGAGCTGAAAATCCACTTCAGCAAACAGGAAGTGAAACCTGTTCCAGGTGGGCGGTCCCACCACCTGCGAGTCTCAGCAGACATCAGTCAGTTTAAGGCTCAGAGTCCAAACACTCTGTGCAGGAAGTATTTGACTCTAACAGGAAGTGTGTGAGACGCCTCTGAGGGGCTTTGCTTTCTAAGGAAACACTTCACATCACAAATATTAATCCTGCAGAAAATCCACAGATCTGAGAACAGAAACATGTGTGATTCAGCTGTTCATTAAATGGAGACATTAAACTCTAATTCAAATATGAACATTACAATGATAGAAACAGATGTGAATCTGGTTTAAATGTTTGTAAACAGCAGCGTGAGTAAACACACTGCTATGAGTTTACCTGCTGAGGCTCCAACACTAAAGAAGGATGCAGGCGGCCGCACTGATGCCTGTTCATAATTTCATCAACATGAATCTGTGCAGGAAATGTTCTTGTTGCTGTTCTTGTTCTTCCACACTCTGATGTGATTGGAGGATGGTCAGCCAATCACAGCTACAGTAGACACTTTCTATTATCTGCACTCAGAGTGGATGTCAGTGCAATCATGCTACGCTGTGTCAGAGTGTGACAGTCCACCCAGATTCACCTGAGACACACCTGCACCCTCTGCAGCTGATCTGAGCACTGCTGAAATATACTCTGCAATAAATAAGCTTTAAAGTAAGGGCGCATCATTGAGCACAGCTGACCTGAGATCTGCATCATGAATGCTGCATGGATGAAGGTCACATGTTCCACTCAGACAAAGATCATGTGGGAGCATCATGTGATCCTAAAGTGTGTGAGTGGCCATCAAAGAGCTTCAGGATAGTTTCACACTGAGGTTGGAGTTTGCACTGAGCTGACTGCATCACACTCAGAGGGTTTCTAATATTTCATGCTCTTTGTGTTTGTTATTGTGAGCTCTGAAATGTCAGAGTCAGCAGGTGGACTCAGGTTTCTCTGAACCCTGATGTGGATCATGGTGACCTGGTTTCTAGTTTCCAGCTCAGAGATCAGCTCAGTGGACAAAGAGACTGTAACTCAGTTAACTCAGTGAACTCACTGAGTGTTTGTGGTTTCCCTCTCAGACTGACTCAGGAGGAAGAGGAGGACAGAGCAGAGCCTGCAGGATCCAGCTGTCCGTCCATGAGGAGTGACCGGTCCAAACATGAACCTCCAGACTTCAGTGATGGACCAACAGAGTAAGAGAACTGTGATGAGCTCCTTCACATGTTTCTGTGTTCATGATAAATATGACCTGAAACATCCTCAGATTGTTCAGCAAATCCTGAAGTTTGATTCAAAGAAACCAAAGACGGAAACAATCTTAGATATTATTCATTAGTTTTTCACCAGAGTGATGCTCATATTTGTGGGAGCCTGTTTTTATTTAAAGATGAGAGCTGCTCTGTCTCTCATTCTCATGTGTCTGTGTGCCATCTTTGAGAGTGAGCTGTTAAAGAGTCTGGGGGGTCACACAGGGACCCAGATAACATCTCAGCAGCTAAAGGCCTGGATCATATTGGGGAGTGTTACTGAGACCACCATCAGGAGAACACTGAGCAGCAGTGGTGTTCATGGCAGGGCTGCACTCCAAAAACACCGCCTACAGCTAAATGTCATGTGGACGAGTCACGTGACAGGAAGTGAGGATTACATGAGCAGAAAGAATCCAGAGTTTTTCTTTCTGTGAAACATGGTGGAGGTGGTTGGGCCTGTTTGCTGTTGCTGTGCCATCTTGACATAAAGCTTTCCACCACCTTTTCACTGCATGGTGTGTATTACACAAGAAAAGTGCAGCGATTTTCTGTGAATTAGGTTGGGCTCTAAGGCTGAACTTGCTGCTTTGTATCAGTTCATATCACAGATAAAAGGACACAAAGTGCGTACTTGTCGTCTTGCTCTAATCGCTGTCTGTGTTTCCCTCTGTGCTGCACACAGATGCTGCAGTAGTTTGGTTTGGACCGTAAAACGTGTTCGCAGCACAAAAAGGGGAGCGTGTTCTCCCACGTTTGTGACCTTCAGCTTCTGTTTCCAGACCAGGACCTGCCCACACTCGTATGTAAAGGATCAGCTTGCAAAGCGTGGTGGAAACACGGGCCCGTTCTTAAGCAGTTCACCAGTTCATTAGAACCAGCACCCACACTGGCACCTCATCAGTGGAAACGTAGTATGAGCTCTAGATGGTAAAACTCTGGAGGCTCATTCATCAGTGAGCTTAGAGAAGAGCTCACACTATCACAGTGTTGGTAAAGCTGCTGTCTCACGAGTTTCTGAGTTTGTGCCAGAAAAGTACAGGCAGCATTTTCATGGTGTCTCTAAAACTGATGAGCAAACTTATGTGGAAGATGTGTGTCCACTACACACAGAGAGAAACAAAAGCTGCAGGAAAAACTCTCCTGACCAAAGATTTGTTATCCTCTCTGGAAATTGTTTTTCTTTTGAGGTGACAGAGCTAACCACTGATTCCATGATAATTATAAACGTTCTGAGCAAATTTCAAAGGCATGAAGGCAGATAGTAAGTAAATGAGCTTCCACTGTGGCAGCTCCCCCTGGTGGAAACACAAGACATTATGTCCAGTTTTCCTGCAGACATCCTTGGGGGCGTTACCACCTGTGGCTGCATTGAGGACGTCATTGATTATAGTCATGGACCAGGCAAGGATCCCCCAGGGTCCTGTCATGGACCAGCTGGCTGTAATTAGTGACTGTATCTATAAAAGTGAAAACAGTGCCCTGTGGAATAAATTTAGTGTTAGGTTTTGGTCCGATCATGTATATTATACCAAATAACCATGATCTCAATATTGTACAAAATAATGGTGGTTATCATTTTGGCCATACTGTAATCGTGTAGCTGTAGTTCCCAGAAAGTGGAGATTAAAGAGCAGCTCCAGGAGATGATCCTTCTGGAAGAGCTGGAAAACCAAATGAATTGTTTTCATTGTAAGAAGCCACATTGTAGCTGACTGACCCAGTTTAGGTAAAAAGCAGGAAACCAGACCTGTGGCACTGATTCTGTACAGTACCAACTCCTACTGCTGATGAACAGTAGATGCCACACTCCTCTGAGAGTCCTGACTCAGAGTTTAAACTACTGATCCTCAGTGGCTTTGTAGCATCTCATAGTCTGATCCAGTTCACATTTTGTGTTGCTCTTATCCAATGAAACCTTTGTGACTGGTAATGCTTTAAAACAGGGATGTGAAATCTCCTGATTAGTTGGTTTGGTCACAGGAAGGGATAAGTCTCATTCTGGCAGTGACCCTGCTGATAAAAAGGTGTTCCTACACTCAGAGCATCAGACAGCTCTGTGTGTTCTCTAAGCTCAGTGATGAATGAGGCTTCAGAGCTTTACCATCTAGAGCTCATACTACGTTTCCACTGATGAGGTGCCAGTGTGGGTGCTGGTTCTAATGAACTGGTGAACTGCTTAAGAACGGGCCCGTGTTTCCACCACGCTTTGCAAGCTGATCCTTTACATACGAGTGTGGGCAGGTCCTGGTCTGGAAACAGAAGCTGAAGGTCACAAACGTGGGAGAACACGCTCCCCTTTTTGTGCTGCGAACACATTTTAGGGTCCAAACCAAACTACTGCAGCATCTGTGTGCAGCACAGAGGGAAACACAGACAGCGATTAGAGCAAGACGACAAGTACGCACTTTGTGTCCTTTTATCTGTGATATGAACTGATACAAAGCAGCAAGTTCAGCCTTAGAGCCCAACCTAATTCACAGCCGTGAAAATCGCTGCACTTTTCTTGTGTAATACACACCATGCAGTGAAAAGGTGGTGGAAAGCTTTATGTCAAGATGGCACAGCAACAGTAAACAGGCCCAACCACCTCCACCATGTTTCACAGAGAGAAAAACTCTGAACCAGGTAATCATATTGATTCAACCTCTGTAGTGTAGCTGCCTCTGTCATGACAAACAGCTGAGACTTCAACCTCTCAGATACATGTATGGTTTACCATCAAGAAACAGCTGAATCAGAATTAGTTAGCAGCTCTGTAGTTGAGTCTTGAAGGGCAGATGATGAAGTTTGGGAGCCAGAATCATCTAATTCATCTGAGGATGTTGAGCTGACATCAGACTTCCAACATGAGATACAAGTTTAAAGCTTTAGGCTCAGAAATTCTTGACGCTCAGCAGAGCTCTGAGACTCAAATCAGCACACTAAGCTGAGCTGTTGGTTCTCAGTGGGATCAGCTGAATGAAAGAACATTTACAGCTACAGGGAGTCACTGAGTGACTGTTTCTGTCCAAATATCACTGACTGGATCTTTACACTGTGCTTGAACTCATTCTTGATGGTTCCTCCACAGAGTGGACCAGCAGAGCTCAGAGGGTCCCAGTGGTCAGTCTGCCCAGCAGCATCAAACACAGCTGGACTCCATATTTATGGTCTGTACATATACAACAGCTACTGTTACATCTATTTTGTTCACAGTCTTCTCCATGCTGCTCTTTGTAGACCAGTGGATTGTCAGTGTGTCTGTAGCATCGGTGTCACACCGCTAACTGCGCCACTGGACCAGTTCTAGGCTCTAAGGAGTGGGGAGCAAGAATGTACTGTTATCACTACGTGTTGGATACACTGTGTATGTTAACGCAGATCAACAGCAAGCCAAACTCGATATTCATGAGCCAGGAACCGAGCGTCTTGCTCCTTTATTACAGTCTTCTTGACAGCTTACAATTCTTTACAATTGTGGCTTGAAAGCTCAATGAACAAGGTCGAGTGAAACTAGAAAATAAACAGAAAATAAAATATACATCAGCTCTTGCTATGTGAAATAAATGCACCAAATAAAATTGCTAGTGCCAGAAAGCATGCATAAGAATTAACTTTGGCTGTTACTAAAGATCAACAGCATTTTAGCAATCTTTTCATATGCTAATTAGATCATTAGCATCGTTGCTATGCTAATATACAGAGCACAAAGCAAAATGAGCCCCTGGGATAAGGCTAATTCCTGGTATCAACACATTCATAAAACGATCTTTAAATCGGCTCTTATGACCATATAATATTAACCAGAACATAGATCAGACTTACAGCCATTGCTTTCGAAGGTGCAAATAAAGATTTAGGACACAGGAGGTGAAGTTTAAGCATGGATTGGCAGGTTTTTCGCTACAAACGTTTTTCCTCCACTAAGCTCTGTTTCCGCTACCCACAATGCATTGCTACCTCAGAATTCACCTTCAAGATAAAATACAGATAACCAACACTGACTATATAAGTTTTTTTTAACTAAATGACCATCTTTTTTAACATGAATTACTGCAGATGAATTATGACATTTTTTATCACTGAATTATTATGAACTATTTCTTAACCTTTGCGTTGGGCAGAACACTCCCCGCCTGGCATTACTGATGCCACTACTTTTTATCAGTCTCTTCATTCTTTAAGAGCACAACAACATCTGAGATGGGGTGCAAATAAGTCTTTGAGACACCCTGGGATGATGTCCTCACTTCCACCTTTCTGACGTCGCTGCTTGGAAAAGTGGTTGTGACGATGGCCATTGTCCATTCGTTTCTGGGTGCTTGATTTTGTTTCAACAGCACAATGTCACCTGGCTGAAGATTGCGGTGTGTTCTATGCCACTTGCGCCTTGATTGGAGGGTGTTGAGATATTCGTTCTTCCAGCGACTCCAGAACTCGTTGGAGAGTGCCTGCACCTGTTTCCACTGGTTTTTGAACATGTCTTTTCCACAAAAATCTCCCGGTGGAGAAGGAATGTGCTGCTTCTGGGTCAACATCATTGCAGGGCACAGTAGGAATGGTGAGGAAGGATCTGTTGAGATCGGAACCAAGGGCCTTGCATTGATAATTGATGATACCTCAGCCATCAGGGTACAAAGCACTTCGTGTGTTAGACGGGTGTGTTTGTTGAGCAAGAGCATAGAATCCAATATTCTGCGAGTTACCCCAATCATCCTTTCCCAGATACCCCCCATGTGGGAGGCATGTGGAGGATTAAACTCCCATGTACAACCATTGGCGTGGAGATAGTTGACAATGTTGGGAGGGTTCTTGATTGGTTGTGTCATACCAAGCTCCACGCTTGCTGCGATGAAGTTGGTGCCCCTATCTGATCGCATTTGTTTTGCCAGACCTCATATCGCAAAGAATCTGCGTATTGCATTTATGGTGCTGCAAGCATCCATAGATTCAATGACTTCAATGTGTACACCTCTTGTGGTCATACACGTAAAAAGTATTGCCCACCTCTTGCTTTGTGCTGCGCCACCTCTCGTGCGTCGAGTGACCACTGACCATGGGCCGAACACGTCCAACCCGACATACGAAAATGGAGGACATGTGTTGAGTCTCTCAGGCGGGAGATCTGACATCTTTTGAGTCTCTAGTTTTCCTCTGAGTTTCTTGCACGTTACACAGTGGTGGATAATAGATGAGACCAGCCTTTTGCATCCTACAATCCACAATCCGGCTTGCCTAACTGCACTTTCTGTGAACTGCCTTCCTTGATGCACAACCTTAGCGTGATAGTGAAGGACAAGCAACTTTGACATGTGATGGTTGCCTGGTAGGATGATTGGATTCTTAGATGCTGTGTCCAGTGAAGCATGTTTGAGGCGACCCCCAACTTTGATGAGGCCTCCATCTATATATGGATCGAGAGTCACAATGGAGCTTGAGCTGTGGACGGTTTCATTGGCTTGGAGAGCAGCATATTCATCAAGAAAGGCATCCTTCTGAACGGACTGGAGAATGATATTGCTGGCAGCATCCAGCTCCTCTGGAGTGTGTGGAATTCTGCATCCATGCCAGCCTCTGCATGGATGGTTGGAAAAGTTGCTTGATGAGTGAGAACGAGCTTGGTGAATTAAGAAGGCAATGGCACATACCAGTGAGTTCCAGTTTGAGAAGCATTGGAAGCGTTCTGTCGTGAGTCTGCCCCGCTTAACCTGTGTAGCGAAAGTAGCTACTTGTCGGATTTCAGCGTCCATTTCAGGTTCGATCAACTTGAATGATTCATGCGTGTCCGGTTCAGGTAGTTTGTAAAGGAAGTCTGGTCCCTTAAACCACATGGTGTCCATGAGCTGGGATGCAGGTACTGACCGGGTAGCTAGATCTGCTGGGTTTTGCTCTGATGTGACGTAACTCCACTGTTCAGGGGATGTAGACTGGCGTATTCGGTGAACTCGATTATGTACGTAGACATAAAAGCGTTTCGAATCATTGCAAACATACCCAAGAACCACTCCGCTGTCGCAGTAGAACTTGACAGCGTTTGGTTTGTGATCAAGTTCTTCCAGAATGAGCTCTGCCATCTCCACTCCTAGAACTGCCCCACAGAGTTCAAGGCGAGGTATTGTAGGTTCTGGCTGTGGTGAAAGTTTTGCCTTTCCGAGCACAAAGCCAACTTCGCATCGACCCTCTGCATTGACTGTTTTCAAGTATGCCACTGCTGCTATAGCCCAACTTGATGCGTCACAAAAAACACACAATTCAGTATAGGTGGACTTGGAAAGGGCGGCTGGTATGTAGCAGCGCGGCACTCTGAGGCTGCTCAGACCTTGGAGGGACATTTTCCATATCTCCCATGTGTCCATTTTGTCTTGAGGGAGAGGAGCATCCCAGTCTTGAACTCCAATTGACATTTTGCGTAACAAAAGTCTGCCTTTGATTGTCACTGGAGATGCTAGTCCCAAGGGGTCAAAGATACTGTTAATCACCGAGAGGACCCCGCGGCGGGTATAGGGTTTGTCATTAACAGCTACCTTGAATGTAAATGAGTCAGTGTTTATGTCCCAGCACATCCCTAGACTTCTCTGATCCGGTAAAGCATCATCACCGAGACTCAATTCTTTGACGCCAGAGGCCAGATCTTCTGGATTGAAGGCTTGCATGACTGAGACACTGTTTGAGACGATTTTGTGGAGCTTAAGATTGGACTCAGCTAAGGATGCACATGTGCGTTTGAGCAGATCGATGGCTGCAGACTCAGTGGGAAGCGAAATCAACCCGTCGTCCACATAAAAATGTCTCTCGACAAAGTGCGTTGTGTCTGCTCCAAACTTTGTCTCGCCTTTCCGGATGGCTCTTCGTAGGCAATAGATGGCTACCGCTGGTGACGGGCTGTTGCCAAAAACATGCACCCGCATGCGGTACTCCTGCACCTCTTTTGACAAGTCGTTGTCCTTATGCCACAGGAACCTTAGATAATCTCTGTGGTCTGGTCTGACTAGGAATCCGTAAAACATTTGCTGGATGTCAGCTGTAGCTGCAATTAGCTCTTTCCTAAACCGGATCAGCACACCGAGGAGGGTATTATTGAGATCTGGGCCCGTTAACAGTACTGAGTTGAGTGACACACCACATTGCCCTGCACTGGAATCAAAAACTACCCATATCTGACCGGGCTTCTGGGGATGATATACTCCAAAAATGGGCAGGTACCAGCACTCAGTATTGTCGACAATGGGTGGAGCGATCTCTGCGTGATTGTTCTCAAACAGCTTGTCCATAAACTCTGAGAACTGTTCTTTCACTTGAGGTTTATTGATCAAGTTGCGTCTCAATGAATTGAGTCTAGACAGTGCTTGGTCTCGGTTATTTGGGAGTGGCAAGCGCGGGGACTTGAACGGTAAAGGAGCGATCCAGTTATTACTTTCATCCTGGTGAACTTCCTTTTCCATTATCCTTAGAAAGGTCTCATCCTCGAAAGACAGGGCACGCTGGTTATCATCATCTGTGCGCTCAAAAACTTTCTCTCCGAGCTTTTCTTCTGCTACATCAGGTTTCGAGCTATGCTTCAAGACGCTATTCTTGTGCTCCCCGCCATAGCATGGTTTTTCTTTGACGTTGATGCTGTTAGGACAAGGAGTGAAGAGAGATGGACGTCCGTTGGAGAGTATGTGCGTTTTGTAGACGTTGACAGTTGGCTTATGAGCGTTGAGGCATACTTCCCCTACAATTACCCAACCCAGGTCCAGACGCTGTGCGAAGGGAGCGCTGGGGGGTCCGTTTATTTGCTTTCTTGCCTTGTGGACTTGTATGATGTCTCTGCCCAGTAAAACCGCTATCTGGGCGTCAGGATCATACTCAGGTATGAGAGGAGCCAGATGTTTCAAGTGAGGGTGGGCAAGAGCTACTTCAGGCGTTGGTATTTCATCTCTATTAAACACTATCTCATCACATTCAATGAGAGGAGGGAGGTCTAGACTTGGGCCTTCACCTACTGGTTCAATTTGGAACCCCACTGCTTTCCTACTGAGCATTTGAGTTAGACCGGCGCACGTTCTCATATGGTGCGTCAGATGGCTTCCCTTGATTCCAAATAGCTCAAAGAATTCAGGACGGGCCAGTGAGCAATTGCTCTGATCGTCAAGGATTGCATACATTTTGACAACGCGTTCTGGTTGGCCTTTAGGGAAGACTCGAACTAGACATACCTTAGAGCAAGAACGTGGGGGACAGCCTTCACCACAGATCTTAGTGCACCGTGACGTTACCTCGGGTAGCGTGTTGTCTTGGGGCTGAGGCTCTGGTTCTGATTTGTTTTCTGCCTGGGGTTGCTGAACCATATCAGGATGCATGGCAGAGCAATGTTTTTCACTTTGGCACTCCTCACAATTGACTTTCATGTCACAGTCTTTTATTGTGTGCATGGGGGAACAACAACGAAAACACCGTTTGTGTTCTTTAAGTATGCTTCGTCTTTCTTGCAGTGGTTTGATCCGGAAGGCTCTACATTTGGCTAGAGGATACGTTTTCCTGTGGACTGGGCAATAACGTGTTAGATCATCCTCTTTGGTACTAGCAGGAGCAGTTGTAGCAACCTCTGTTCTGTTTACAGTTAGAGGAGATTTGTAGCTAGTTTGTCTAAGTAGTGGTCTCTCATTTTTGTTGAAGGGTTGGCTGCTGCATGTTGCAAAACTTGGGTCGTTTCTCGCTTTTGCCTCCTCTCGGACAAACTTAACAAAATATGAGAAGGGAGGGAATGCCACTTCATATTTTTGTTTGTATTTTGAGCCTGTGTGAAGCCATTTATCTTGTAGGTTTGGAGGCAGCTTTTCCACTATGGGCTTAACACCACGTGGCGTGTCAAGGTAGGCGAGGCCTGGGAGATAAGCTTCATCTTTAGCAACCTCCAGCTCTAGGAGCAGATCTCCTAGTTCCCTGAGTTTTGCGTTATCTCTATTCGTTAGGCGAGGGAAGCTGTCTAGTCTTTTAAACAAGGCATTTTCTACTACTTCTGGTGAAGCATAACATTCTTCTAACCTGTCCCATGACAACTGGAGGGCTGCCTTGGGGTTAGTGGTATAGACAGCTCTGATTCTTTTAACATGCTCTGAGGACTCTTTACCGAGCCACTTCACTAGGAGATCCAACTCCTGGCTACATGTGAGATCAATGTCTCCAGTTGCATTTAAGAATGATGACTGCCATGCTCTAAAGTTTTCAGGGGTGTCATCAAACTTGAAAAGCCCCGTTGTGATTAACTCTCTACGTGCAAGAAATTTAGCAAAGTCAGCCATAGGTGGGTAATTGCTGTGGGGAGCATTGCAGCTGTTTGGTTTGTCACCGTCTCTTGGTGCGTTAAAAGCTTCCTCTTTTACATACATTTTCTTGAACACTGGTGGAGAGGGAGTTCGTCCAGAGCTCCTTGGTATGAACGATGGTGCGTTTGATGCCGGTTCAACCTGAGGTGTTTCTCCTTTAGCCGAATGTGACTTCAGCTCGGTTTGGTGTTGCACATACTCCATAGTTCTCTGTCTGACGACTTGCGGTGGGACTGCACTCTTTGCGCTTTCTCCTTTGTCTTGTTCAGCAGCTGCGGCAGCTTCTAGAACCTCTGCTTTTGCTGTAGCAGCTGCAGCTTTTTTCTCTATCTCCAGCATCTTTAAATCCAGTTCTAGACTTGCCTGTTGTTTTTTAATTTCTAATTGTTTCTTACTATAGGAGGCTTTAGCGTTTGTGGCTTCAGCCGAGGCCCGTGCAAAGATGGCTGCTTCCAATACGCTGGACCTCAAGGATAACTTGGAGGATGAGTGCCTGGAGCTGGAGTGTTTGGATCTGGAGCTAGCTATAGATGAGGCTTTAGCTTCAGATTTAGCCATTTCTTCTGCCTTCTCCTCATGCGGGTTGTCCATCGCTGTGGTGTAGGTTTTATTTTCCACCAACTGCTGATCTGGCTTTTCACTGTACTGTTATCACTATGTGTTGGATACACTGTGTATGTTAACGCAGATCAACAGCAAGCCAAACTTGATATTCATGAGCCAGGAACCGAGCGTCTTGCTCCTTTATTACAGTCTTCTTGACAGCTTACAATTCTTTACAATTGTGGCTTGAAAGCTCAATGAACAAGGTCGAGTGAAACTAGAAAATAAACAGAAAATAAAATATACATCAGCTCTTGCTATGTGAAATAAATGCACCAAATAAAATTGCTAGTGCCAGAAAGCATGCATAAGAATTAACTTTGGCTGTTACTAAAGATCAACAGCATTTTAGCAATCTTTTCATATGCTAATTAGATCATTAGCATCGTTGCTATGCTAATATATAGAGCACAAAGCAAAATGAGCCCCTGGGATAAGGCTAATTCCTGGTATCAACACATTCATAAAACGATCTCTAAATCGGCTCTTATAACCATATAATATTAACCAGAACATAGATCAGACTTACAGCCATTGCTTTCGAAGGTGCAAATAAAGATTTAGGACACAGGAGGTGAAGTTTAAGCATGGATTGGCAGGTTTTTCGCTACAAACGTTTTTCCTCCACTAAGCTCTGTTTCCGCTACCCACAATGCATTGCTACCTCAGAATTCACCTTCAAGATAAAATACAGATAACCAACACTGACTATATAAGTTTTTTTAACTAAATGACCATCTTTTTTAACATGAATTACTGCAGATGAATTATGACATTTTTTATCACTGAATTATTATGAACTATTTCTTAACCTTTGCGTTGGGCAGAACAAAGAATAACAACACCAGAGACCACTACTTTAAGTGGAACAGGCCGGCAATTTACTGAATGCAAAAACACACACATAAAAAACAATACATAAAACAAAAAATACCCTGCAGGTTCTTAATAAGAAGGCAAATATAATTGAAAAGGAAAAAAAATAAAGAGTATGTCACTCTTTCTTTTTGCTCTTTAGTTTACCTAGCTTAATTTAATAAGACTAATTTGAGTTAGTTAAACCAGTCTTTTTTTCCTAGGTTGCATCTATTTTAAGATTCCTATTTTTCTTCCTGAGTTAACTCAATCTCCTTTCTTTTACAGGTAAGAAAAATACCTTCAAACACAACTGAATCAAAGTGGACCACAACTATTCAATTCACATTCAGACACATGAACATATGAAAATCAAAGTATGGCACTTTAAATTCAAGTTCAAGTCAAAATGTAAATTCAGGTACTCAGTTCAGTGAAAAGCTTCAGTTTGACTCAGTCCAAAAAGGATAATAATTCAATCAGTTCTCAGTTCTGGTCAGTTCAGTTCGAACTAGCTCCTGACATTCCTACCGCTCCGGCAGCGAATCACCACACGCAGGAGAATCCCTCCCTAATGCGATGGGGAAGATGAATTGAAGGTCTGGGTCTGGCTTGCCATCTTGAATCCCGTCTGTGAATGTGCACGCCGCACACGGCAAACCAATCCTCGCTCCGACTGAGCTTCCAACCAAGCAAAAAAACCTGACCTGTGTAACAGGTCACAAACACAATAAAACTCTTTTTAAATCCTCAAATTATACAAATAAACTCTTCTTCATAAACCCAATATATTAATCAGGTAACAGTTTATGACGGAGCATTTCTTTGTAACGGCTACATTTTTTTAGCATTAGCCCTCCGCCAAAAGAAAAAGTACGACACGGTGAAAATGCAGGAAAATAAACATAAAACTCACCAAACCCGATGTAGCTTAGTTCTCATAAAATCCCCGTCAGTTCCCGACCAGGTAGATTATGTTTTTTTCCACTATAATATTAACTTTTTTCTGTTAATTAATCACCGCTCTTCTCTCCGACTCCTCCTCTGCTCTCTCCCTCTGGTCTGTGTACTGCAGCGTCACTCAGGTGCTGCGTCTGTAACGCTGGTTCCTTAAAGGGGCAGTGGCGTTATTTTCTGTCTACAGACTTTTAATCAACTGTTTATTCTTTTTTATGTCAGATTTTAACATGGGTTACATCCTCCCCTCTTTACCTAATGCACGTCCCTGTGCATTTTGAATTTATACTGTCATAACTCTAGGAGTTTTTGGAAAGCTAGGTTCTTCAAGAGAATCTGTAAACACATCACTCAAGGTTTGAAATAAAGACTGAACTATTGTAACCAACGGGTTTCCTAGCTCAGGATAAGTCAGTCTTTTAGTCGGTTTTCTGTCTCTGACAGGTCTTCCCGAACAGTCACTTTCATTTTGGTTGTCCGTTTGACCCAGATCACTTGTGTTTTCTTTGCTCTCCTGAGCAGGTTGAGTAGAAGGATGGACATTATCCAGGTCTTTCCCAGGTAGGCTTCCAATTTCCTGTTCAGTGATTGAGTTTCTCTCTTCAGGATCAGGTAGGTCTTTCTCTTCAGTATCAGGTAAGCCTAAATCATAAGTTTCTACTGGAGGATCTTCAGGGAAAGCTTTGGCTACGTCTGAAGGATCTTGCTCAACAGCAGTCAAGTCAGGTTCTGGTTCATTCCTTTCAGGTAAGTATTCCGTAGGTTCTGAAGTCAGGTTGAAACCTAGTGTTTCCACTCTTAGGTTTCTGTGATAGTGATATCCCTCAGAATCAGATTGGGATTCATCCCCATCAGCTCCATTTGATGTGTCATTTTTAGAATGTTGTCGAGTTCTTGGTCGCCTTACTGCTTTTGGTGGGTTAGTTTCGCTTTCGACCGGGGTCGCAGGAAGGAAACCACATGGCAGCAGGAGGTCACGATGAAGAGTTCTTTGTGGACCATCTCTTGTCTCAGGTTTCACAACATACACTGGGATGTCTCCGGACTGTCTCAGGACAACATACACGTCGGACTCCCACCTGTCAGCTAACTTGTGCTTGCCTCTGAGACGGAGATTTCGAACCAAGACTCTGTCGCCTTCTTTCAAGGTGGAGTCAACAACATGCTTGTCAAACCTTGCTTTGTTGCGATTGGCTGTCTTTTTAGCATTCTCAGTTGCTACTCTGTAACTGTCTTCAAGTTGAGATTTCAGGTTGCGGACATATTGCGAGTGAGAGCCTGGCTGATGATTGACTGGTAGGCCAAAGGCTAGGTCAACTGGCAGTCTCGGCTGACGCCCGAACATTAACTCGTAGGGGGTAAAGCCGGTTGTCTCGTTCTTAGTACAATTATAAGCGTGTACTAACGGCCTGACATACTCACGCCAGTGACTCTTCTTCTGGTTTTCAAGGGTGCCCAACATGTTGAGCAGGGTCCTGTTGAAGCATTCTACAGGGTTCCCTCTCGGATGGTAAGGCGTGGTTCTTATCTTTTGAGTGCCAATGAGCTCACACAGTTCTTTTATTGTTTGAGACTCAAAGTCAGGACCTTGGTCACTGTGGAGTCTTTCAGGAATGCCATAATGAATGAAAAAGTGGTCCCACAGGGTCTTGGCCACTGTCCTGGCTTTCTGATTTGGGGTGGGGACTGCCACTGCATATTTCGTAAAATGGTCGGTGATGACCAAAATGTCTTTTGTGTTACTTGAGTCCGGCTCCACACTGAGAAAATCCATGCACACGAGTTCAAGTGGTCTTGTAGCCACGATGTTGATGAGTAGTGCCGCTTTCTCGGGCATGGTCTTACGTCGTATGCAACGGTTGCAGTTTCTGACTTTATTTTCCACCTCAGTTGACATTTTGGGCCAATAGAATCGCTTCCGAACAAGATCTAGCGTGCGCTCTGTGCCCATATGGCCCATGCCGTCGTGGAGGCTCTTGAGGACTACGGATCTCAGGGCTTCAGGGAGTACAAGCTGGTAGTGAGTCTGAGCACCCTCTTGTCGCCTGCGATACAAAACACCATTTGAGACCTCCAGTTTGTTCCACTCCCTCAATAAGAGACCAAGCTCAGGAAGTTCTTTCCTCAAGGAGGGTGGAGGTTTCTCTCCTGACTCCACTTGCCTGATGACTTCACCAATGAAGGGATTAGCATTTTGTTTGTCTCTTAGTTCAGCAGGTGCTAATGGTGGAATGACAGGTAAGCCACCGAGCTGATCCTCCTCTTCAAAGCTTTGAGGGAGAGCCTTTGGGTGGTGGGCAAGTGATACAACCAAGGTGGTGCTGGGTGATGTTTCCCCAGGGTGATTGTTGATTACTTCATGGACCAAATGCTTCTCACAGATGGCTTTGATGGTGCTTTCATTCAGGTGTGCATAATCAGCCTCTGACAAGTGTCTTTTTGTGAATTGTTGTATTCTCTCCAACTCTTTTTGTGATGATGTGTCATCAGGTACTCTGCCGTGAGGACGTCTGGACAGTCCGTCCGTGTCCTGGTTCTGCTTACCGGCTCTGTACTGTAGCTGGAAATCGAACGTCGACAGAGCGGCCAACCATCTGTAGCTCGTGGTGTCGAGCTTAGCTGAGGTAAGAATGTATGTTAATGGATTGCTATCTGTGACAGCAAGGAATGTGTTTCCGTACAGGTAATCCTGGAATTTCTCTGTTGCTGCCCATTTAAGGGCGAGAAATTCTAATTTGTGAGCGGGATACCTGGACTCACACCTCGACAGACCTCGGCTCGCATAAGCAATGACGCGCTACTGTCCCTGTTGCTCCTGGTAGAGAGCAGCACCGAGGCCCGACATGCTTGCATCTGTATGTAAAATGTAGGAGAGCTTAGGGTCAGCAAACCCGAGGATGGGTGCGGTTGTCAGCTTTTCGATTATAGTGTCGAATGCTGTTTGGCAAGCAGGTGTCCATCTGTCACCAAAGACGTCCTTTGGATTGAAATACTTCTCAGGGTTCACTGTGGTTTTAGCGTGCTTTCTTAGTGGTGGATAGCCAGCAGTGAGCTCGTTAAGTGGCTTCATGATCTTAGAATAGTCTTTAATGAACCGGCGGTAGTAACCGCAGAAACCCAGGAAGATTCTTAGCTACTTCAAGTTGTTTGGTTTTGGCCAGGTTTTTAGTGCTGCTAATTTGTCAGGATCGGTCTCAATGCCCTTTTGAGACACAATGTGCCCGAGGTACTTTACAGAAGTTTGGTAGAACTTGCATTTCCCTGGTGACAGTTTCAAGCCAAACTCTTTCAATCAGTTGAGCACGTGCATCAACCTCTCCTCGTGCTCCTCCAATGTAGAGGAGAAGACGATGAGGTCATCCAGAAAAACTAGGACTTGCTTCAAGTTCAACTCTCCCATACAACGCTCCATGAGTCTCTGGAACGTGCTAGGGGCGTTGGTTATCCCCTGAGGCATTCTGTTGAACTCGAAGAATCCTAGAGGGCAGACGAATGCGGTTTTGTGTTTGTCTGCCTCCTCCATCTCTATTGATAGAAGCCCGATTTGAGATCGAGCACCGAGAACCACCTGGACCCGGTCAATGCTGAGAAGGACTCTTCCAGATTAGGTAAGGCATACGAATCATTTACCGTTTGTGCATTCAATTTTCTGTAATCTATGCAGAGTCTGACATCCCCATTCCTTTTCCTGACGACTACGATCGGCGAGGAGAAAGGTGACTCTGATTCACGGATGACTTCTGCATCGAGGAGTTGCTGGAGATGGGTACGCACAGCTTCTATGTCCTGCAGATGTGTAGGTCTTGGCCTGTGTTTGAATGGTGTCTCGTCACCGAGAGTTATATGGTGTTTGATTTTGTCAGTGCGGCCAAAGTCAAGCTCGTGCATTGCAAACACCTCTGGCATGGAATTCAACTTCTCTTTTATCCTCTCCTTCCACTCGTTGGGTACAGGAGAATCAGTAAAGTCAAAGTCGAGATTTGTTTTTTTGTCAGATTTTGTAGGAGAGTCTGAGTCAGGGGTCTTGACAGGTTGAACACTCTTGACAGCGTGTATCTCTGCTATCACAGCTTTTGGGGGCAGGGTGATGTCATGCTGTGACTCGTTTCTGAGTATGACTGGTATGCAGCGTGATGGCTTTGGTGGTACAGATGCAGCCACCTAATGTTGCCGCATCCAGCCAGACGTCGGCCAGCTGAAGTCCAGCTCTCAGCTGGCCGACGTCCGGCTGTGGTCGGGCTGGAAGTCCCCCTCCTTCTCCTGGGCGTATCTACTTTCCAGCATGAACACACCCCTTTCCCTTAATTGTAGACTGTCACCAATAGGTGGCGCCTTCTTAACAAAAACGTTGAGTTCTGTGATTCAAAAACGTTTTGGTGAAGTATCAAGTTTTGAAAACCTAAAATAGATGCCTAAAATTTTTGTCAGTATGACCTTTCACACATTTCCATTGCGAATCACCAAAAGATTCCTTTGTTTCACTTCATCTTTTAACTAAATAAGTAAATAAATACAGTAGGTTAAAAAAGAAGCGGTGCTGCGCTGAGCCAACCCGGTCTCACGGCAGTTCGTGCAGTAGTCACGAAATTTAATCTATTGATTCGTGCTCATGAACACGAATTCCCTCTTTTTTTCGTGTTACTCGGCACGACTTCTAACCTGCCTGAAATGCAGTGGGATAAAGTTCGTGCCTCTGAGCACGGCTTCTAAGCTGCAGTATAGTTTTTTTTTTTTTTTGCCCCTGTCCCCCTTTTTTCCCCCTTTTCTTTTGAACTGGAAGCTCAGAAGCTGAATTATGCCTTTAATTGCGATCCTTAACCGCCACTTTTCCTTTTGACATGAATTTCTCCTTGTTTCATTTAATGTGGGGTGCTGCTTATGGTTGTAACGATGACAATT
Source organism: Archocentrus centrarchus (assembly GCF_007364275.1). NCBI lineage: Eukaryota > Metazoa > Chordata > Actinopteri > Cichliformes > Cichlidae > Archocentrus > Archocentrus centrarchus. The sequence continues at coordinate 2,128,394 of NW_022060262.1, read as the reverse complement.
GTGGGGCTTTTTAGGTCTAAATTTATATTTACGTGTTTATGGTTAGTGCTATATTCGGTGTCCAATTTTTTCTTTGAGTTCCGTGGTCTGAAGCCGTTTTTCCTCTGTGTTAAATCCATGAACTAACGATGAATAAATAAATGAACTACAGTACCCATGACCCCCATCGGCCGTGACCACGGTCACGCGTATTCCCGTTGCTGTCCAGGTAAATTGCATTAGTTCACCCGCTTCGGATGTTATGAGGTAATTACTGACTTTATTAGCGGTTTTCAGGCCTGTAGATATGGGCCCGCAAGGGCCGTCTGCACCTCGTAGTCAGTCGAGAAGGTAGTTATCATTCTAACGGAGGATCACTGACAAAGAAGGACTACAGACGAAGGACTACAGACGAAGGACTACAGAAGCCATGCTCGCTGACTTCCGGCGGATGCTGCAGTGTTCAGGTAAGAGGATTTCAATGGACAGCGTTTATATAGTGATATTATTAAGGCAGTGAGTTCAATAAGCACTTGAAATTAGATTAATGTGGTGTAAGAGAGCGCTGATATCCCAACTCTGAGATGCATTTGTAGAGATTATTGCGGGTTTTGCCGTCTTTGAGACGCTAGCTTAAATTTTCTGTGCAAATGTTAGCGGATATCGTAGGAAAGCGTTCACTATTAAAACAATGTTATGACAGAAATATGAGCTTCTGGACTTACTAGTTAAGTAAAATGATTATTTTCAGCCACAGATTCCAAATAAATATCCTGATGAGCTTCAGTGCATCCATATTCAATATCTGCGAGTACAGTGCTTCATTTAATCTGCACTGAACTGACCCAGGGTTATAACAATGTAAAATAAAATGATACTGGTCTGAACACAGTTGCTGGATCAGGTGACCCTGAAGCCTCTCTTAGTTATGCTGCTATAGGCCTAGACTGCTGGGGAGGTTCCCGTGATTTCTTTATATTCACTGTAAACAAACCTTATATTAGCAAGTTTCTTATATTCACTATTTAAACAAAGAGCAGTCTGTTTATACTTCAGACTGCTGGCTTACTTTTGGTTCCTATGATACTTTAGAGTAGAATGGGATGCAGAGCCTTCAGCTCTTCTGTGGAAAGAGCCTTGAGGTGACTTGTGATTTGGCGCTATACACATAAAACTGAAAGTCTGGCTGCCTTTAATCCTCTGTGACAAACCTGAGGATCCATGAAACCTGCCAGCACCTGGGAATGAGCTGAAACTTACAGTGTATTACATTCCCATCATGGAGAAGCTTCCAGACTCTGGGAATCCTGTCAGTGAGCAGGGACTGATTCACTGTCCTCAGCTTTAAACAAACCCAGTCTCCATCTCAGGTTTTGACTCAGCCTGCTTTGGAATCACTAATCTAGAAGCATCAGGCTACTTACTTTCAACACCATAATTTTGTTACTGATTCATTAATATGTTTTACATTGTTGTTGTTTATCAGTGGAGGGAGCAGATTTGAGAACAGCAATAAGAACCACTAAATCTTTTTTTTTTTTTTTTTTTTGTGGAAGAGGAGGTTCATCTTTAATACTTCAGGCTATATCAGCTGCCAGTTTGTAAACCTGTTTAGTGCTGCAGCAACAATCAAACATGTCCAGTTCATACATCATTGTAGTTTGTGTCTTTGCTTTTTCAGAACTGAATTGGAAATCCAAAGGTGCTGGAAAGCTTCTTCTCCAACCTTTAAAGCCAAACTTCACCCATGAGAGCTGACAGCATGAAATCATTTTGAGAAGTGACATTCTCATAAATAAAGGTGATCAATGATACTTAATGTGTACTTTTTGATTATCATGTTTAAAGGTTTGTCATTGCTCACAGTGGCCTTGTATTCATTAGGCATTTCCAGAATAGTATCCAGCAGTTTCTTGTGAGCTGAGCTGAATCATTTTTCTTTTAATACATGTTTAACATTCACTTGAGTATTACTTGTTATACATAACTGTGGCTCTGAAACAAAGGCTCTCCTGAAGGAGAAGAAGAGAACCTTTAGATCAGGAAATAAGGAGAAGCTGAGAGCTGTGCAGAAGGATCTCAGAAGGAAAATCATGGGTGGAAAAAACACCTACAGAAAGAAGATGGAGGACCAGCTACTGCAGAGCAACACCAGTGGAGTTTGAAGAAGCTTGAACTCAAGTTCAGGCCACAAACCAAGCCCTAAGGTTGTAGGAGACTGTTGTAGGAGGTTGGAGGAGTGGGTGAACAACTTGGACCACTAGAACTACCAGCATTTTCACACTACTCCTTTTTCTACCAAGCACCTCCAAATGGCAGCTTACATCTCATTAGGCCACCTTTTGTTATGTACACGGGGCCAGTAGATCAGAATCTCTGGAGCTTGAAAAAGGCGACTGGACTTCTTTTTGTTTCTTGAAGACGTTTCACCTCTCATCCGAAAGGCTTCTTCAGTTCTCAACCAAATGGTGGAGAGACCCAGGTATTTAAACCCCTGTGGGCGTAGTCCCCTGGAGGTGGTTATGACCCTCTATTGATCCTGTGCGTGAACACATGTGCCCAGGTGTGAAGGGGGCGTGGGTCATATTTAATCAGTGGTTTCAGTTGAAACCAATTTAGGACTCCGCTCCATTGTTTCCTGTGGCCTATTGAGGTCACTGGAACAAAGGTGTGAATGGGGGTTGAGACGTCTGGGAAGGGAGCTCAGGACAGCACTGTAAGCGGGGGAAAGTTGGTGACGTAATCCACCTCCTCTGTTCAATGATGGTTGTTCACAGTGGACATAGATGGCTTCTTTCACTCCTCTTTCAAACCATCTGGTTTCCCTGTCCAAAATGTGAACATTGGCATCCTCAAAAGAGTGCCCTTTTTCCTTCAGATGCAGATGTACTGCTGAATCTTGTCCTGTCGAGGTGGCTCTTCTATGTTGTGCCATTCGTTTGTGAAGAGGCTGTTTGGTTTCACCAATGTAGAGGTCCGAGCACTCTTCACTGCACTGAACAGCATACACTACATCGCTGATCTTGTGTTTGGCGGGTTTGTCCTTGGGATGAACCAGTTTTTGTCTTAGGGTGTGACTTGGTTTGAAGTATACTGAGATGTCATGCTTGGAGAAAATTCTTCTGAGTTTCTCTGACAAGCCTGACACATATGGGATGACAATGTTGTTCCTCTTGTCCTTCTTATTCTCTGTAGTTTGTGTTTGGCCTTCATTCCTGTGCATCTTAGCTGATTTGATGAAGGCCCAGTTGGGGTAACCGCATGTTTTGAGGGCTTTCTCAATGTGTGTGTGTTCCTTATGCTTCCCTTCTGCCTTAGAGGGAACACTTTCCGCACGGTGTTGTAGGGTCCTGATCACCCCAAGTTTGTGTTCCAGAGGGTGGTGGGAGTCAAAGAGGAGATACTGGTCTGTGTGTGTGGGCTTCCGGTAAACTTCAATGTTGAGGCTTCCATCTTCCTCGATAAGCACCGCACAGTCCAGGAATGGTAACTTGTTATCACTGGTGTCCTCCCTGGTAAAACGTATGTAATTATCCACTGAGTTAATGTGACAAGTGAAGGCTTCTACTTCTTGGGTTTTGATTTTGACCCAGGTGTCATCTACATATCTGTACCAGTGGCTAGGTGCCATCCCTTTGAAAGAACCAAGAGCTTTACTTTCCACTTCCTCCATGTAAAGGTTGGCTACAATGGGAGAAACTGGGGAGCCCATGGCACATCCATGCTTCTGTCTGTAGAATCCATCATTGTATTTAAAATATGTTGTGGTAAGGCAGAGATCTAAAAGTGCACAAATCTGATCTGGGGTGAAGCTGGTTCTGTTCAGTAAGGAATCGTCTTCCTGTAGTCGTCTTCTGACGGTCTCCACTGCCTCAGTTGTGGGTATGCAAGTGAAAAGTGAAACCACATCAAAGGACACCATGGTTTCATCTGGATCCAGTACAAGATTCTGGACCTTGTTAGTAAAATCTGTAGAGTTTTCAATGTGGTGGGGTGTGATGCCAACAAGCGGTGATAAGATGGTGGCGAGGTGTTTGGAAATGTTGTAGGTGACCGAGTTTATACTGCTGATAATGGGTCGAAGTGGGACTCCTTCTTTGTGGATCTTTGGGAGTCCATAAATGCATGGAGTGGCTTCTCCAGGGTACAGGCGGTAGTAAGTGGGGCGGTCAATGGCTTTTTCCTTTTCAAGTTGTTGCAGGCAGCAAACAACTTTTTTCTTGTAGTTGCTTGTGGGATCACGTCTCAAGACCTCATAAGTATTGTTGTCACTGAGGAGTGTAGTAATTTTGTTGTGGTAATCCGATGAATTCAGCACAACCGTGCACCTCCCCTTGTCGGCTGGCAGTATGGTGATGTTTTGATCCTTGCTTAGGGCTGTGATGGCCTTCTTGTCCTGAATGGTGAGGTTGGATGGAGGAAGTCTTGCACTGGAGAGAGTGGCTGAAACTTTCATCCTGATCTGTTCTGCTTCAGGATGAGAAAGTTTGTTATTTCTTATAGCGGTTTCTGTTGCTGTGATGAGGTCTACTATAGGAACTTCCCAGACGTCTCAACCCCCATTCACACCTTTGTTCCAGTGACCTCAATAGGCCACAGGAAACAATGGAGCGGAGTCCTAAATTGGTTTCAACTGAAACCACTGATTAAATATGACCCACGCCCCCTTCACACCTGGGCACATGTGTTCACGCACAGGATCAATAGAGGGTCATAACCACCTCCAGGGGACTACGCCCACAGGGGTTTAAATACCTGGGTCTCTCCACCATTTGGTTGAGAACTGAAGAAGCCTTTCGGATGAGAGGTGAAACGTCTTCAAGAAACAAAAAAGAAGTCCAGTCGCCTTTTTCAAGCTCCAGAGACTACTATGACCTGGATGACTGAGAATCTACACAGACAGTAGATCAGAATGTGTGTGGTGGGGATGGGTTACCAATGATGACCCAGGGTTGCCAGGTGTATAAAAAGCCAGGTCACAACACATATTTCACCTTTAATAAGAACGTATTTGTAATTGAGATCCCAGATTTGGAAGAGATGTTTTGTGTTCTCCGTGCTTCAGGTTCACAGCAGATGGAAGGAAACTAAAACAGCCACTAATGTAGCCGTTGTGCTGACTGTAGACTGAGGGATCTCTTCAAATTGTTGTATTCCTCCTCTTCCTCGTCACCCACTGCTTCAGATCTTGCTGACACCATCAGACTGCAGCAGTTATGTTATTTAGCCATGAAACATGTCGTCACCCTCCCTTGATTTTTTTCAGGCTTTTCAGAAAACACAAAAAACTGAACCGAATGTTGAAAATTTAATTTAGACAAAAATAAAATTTAAAAAATGTCTTTGACCATTTTTTTAGGAGGGTGACGATATATAACCTTGTTCAGCCTGTTTAGGAATGCACTGAGATCAATAACCTAATTTCCAATGCAGATCTGGAGAAACAGCAAAAACCAACGGGACCCCACACAGCCACAGATGCTGCTCCAGAAACTTGCTAAGTGTGACAGGTCCAACGTAACCCCAGATACAGCCCAGCCACAGGGTGAACCAAATCTTTCAGATAATGACAACAGAGAACCAAACGCACCTCCCTCCTAAACTCACCAGCCTGCACCAACCTGACATTTCTCCTCCCTGAGTTAAATAGATGAATGGAAGTTAAGTGGTTACAAACATAAAAACCACGGGTCCACAGACAGGAGCAGTGAGCTGAAATCAACAAAAAGCTACCTGAGAGGCTGTATTGAACTACTATATATAATTTAATCATTTGTCCTGACTGGTTTCACCTCAGATGTTCTTTCTCCTTTTGGTAGATTTCTCCCTCCTCTGTTTTGATGCCAAGAAGAAGAAGAAGCTGCTTCAGAGAAGTGGGCTTCATGGTCTCAGTGCACAGGCTGCCAGTCACACTCACACAGCAACATGTGTTTTCACTGCCACAATCAAAACATTGAACAAAATCTATGTATTGTTGTTTGGAAATGTGTCACATTACTACATGCTAAGGTGTGTTATTAAAGAAAAAAATGAGTTCTATTTTCCTGGTTTGATGACATCCCAAGCTTTTGATTCAAAACGTTTATTTTCCACTGGACAAAATATTTACTGTTACACATTTATTTCTCATGGGGATTTTTTTTTCCATATTTCAGTCTCTGGTTCTTGAGAGTCATGGCTCTGTCTGGTCTCTGACAGAGATCCTTAAAAATATTATTGGAAAGTACCTATTCATTTTACTTTCAAACAGCTTTATGTGAATGTTATCTTTTCATTTATTATTTTTATTATATTGATCACAGTGTAGTGCACAGTAGAGGCATCCAAAAATGATGAGACTGGGCTGCTTGTGTGTGATTTGGAAGGTTTGTGTCTGTCTGTGACTCTGCAGAGGTTAAAGCTGTGATCCAGTCTCAGTCTCTGACTGAAGGTTGCTGAGACTCTGATTAGATACACAATGTGAAGTTCACAATTCTCTAAACAAATAAAATGGTAATGACAAACATGAACATCTGTACTTATTTCAGAGACACGAATGTTTACAAACATAATATTTATTTTAAGGACTGGACTTCATAAAGCGCACTGATGTTAGAGTGTGTGTTCATATTTAAATCATTTTGTAGGCTGAAATTGTAACGGTGGACCTGAGATGGTCCAGAGAAAGTAAACACATGTTAATTGGAATAATAACAACAGACTGAGACAGACAGCTGTGAAATGTGCGCACAATGACGTCACCTCATTCACTGCTAGCTACACTGCTAGCTACATCGTATCATTCATGATCATCTATGTAAACAACGTTTAAAGAAGCCGCCACAGCTCTGCAGCTGTAACTGTTTCAAATCATATATTTTTGTTCGTTTGAACTCTGAGGATGTTTTTAAAACGGTCTTAAAAGGCTGTTTCTATGGTGGTTGTCACGGACGCCTCAGTAGCTTCTTAGGCTAACCTGGCGCGTCCGGTTCCTGCTGCTAGCTGTCTGCCGCAGGAAGGCTGCGTCCCATTTCAAGGAGCCGCCGCTCCGCCGTAACTGTGGCTCAAACACCACTTTATCCTTTAAGAAAAGGCCTTTTATAGCCACTGATGACACACACACACTAATGCACGTCACTGTCACAGTGTGACTTCACGAAAACCTCTAAAGTATTGTTTATAAAATGGAAAATGAACCGGGCATTGATCTGATGATGGAGACTGGGGATCTGCAGCTGACGTTTCACAATCCTGATTGACTCGCTGTACATTCGTATAATTAATCAGAGCAGAGTTTAGACTGCACAGTGCGCTGCGCTCACTGTTACTGTGTCAGCTGCTGCCTTCATATATGTTTACTGCTGAGGTTTGATGAAGCAGGTGGAGGAGAGTCAAAGAATGCTTTGTTAGATTCAGCAAAGGTAATATGGATGACATGTCATGTCCTGGGCCGTTGGCCCAGCGTTTTGTGTTAGTTTACTTCCTGAGTGTGTCCTCCCAGTAGGTTGATGTCTTGTGTTTCCTAGTGTTGTGATATGTCTGCGTCTCTGTCCTGAGTCTGTGCCTGTTCCCCGTGTTTAGTCAGTATGTTCCTTGGTTTGTCACTTCCTGTTTATTTTGACAGTCTGGTTTTCCTGTGCTTTGTGTTCAGCTTTGCTTCCCCTGTGTAATTAGTTTCATTTGCCTCACCTGTTGTTCCCTGCTGTTTCCTCTTGCCCTGATTACCCAGTGTGTATTTAAGCCCTCAGTTTCCATGTGTTCCTTGTCGCGTCGTTGATGTTGTGTGCCCGTGTGTTCCCTGTGTTTGCCCGTCGTCTCCCTTCCAAGATTTTTGTATTTGTTTTTCCCCTGCTTAAATAAATCCCTTTTAAGTTACGCGGACTTCTGGAGTCCTTCGGGTCAGCCCTTCCTCGCCTGTTTCCTCCCCGGCCATGACAGAACGACGCGACCATACTAGAGACCATGCAAGCTCCGGCCGCTACAACGGCACTCGCCTGGCGCTGGGGGGACCAGCTTTTTTGAACGGTTCCCGGCGACGCTGCTCACCGCCCCCGCCTAAACCGCAGGTCTGCCGCGTGGGCGGACTGTTTTTGGCGCCGGCCGCTCCCTCACCTGCCTCTCCGTTCGCTCGCCCCTCTTCCTTCTCACAGACGGAGCAGCAAGGGAGGGGGAGGGATTCCCGGCAGCTGCGGGAGGAGTTTTTTCCGGCGCCGCGTGGTATAACGCCGCGGCTATCCCAGCCGTCTGCACAGCCGAGTCTACAGCCTGCTTCCGTGGCGTGGAAGTTTAGCTCTCAGCAGCAGAAAGAGCAACTTCAGCCCGTCATGTACTCTGCTGCTTCCTCCCTCTCAGAGGAGAGCAGGAAAATTCTGATTCGAAGAGTGGACCGATTATGCTTGGACTTGTTATCTGACCCGTGTAAGGAGGAACAGGAAGTCATCACCACCAGGCTTCAAGACCTGATTGCCAGTTTCCCTTGGCTGTTGGACTCCTTGCACGGGTTAGTGAAAGACTTTGTAATCACCACCCTTCACCTACAGCCAGCACCACAGACCACTGCTGCAGCCTCTCAGCCACTCCTGTCAGCTCCCCCTCAGTCGCAGTCCCAGACCCCTCAGTTAGCTCCAGCTCCCTCTGCTCACCCTGCTCCAGCTTCCCATGCACCTGTACCTGTTCCGCGGGTGGGGGCAGCCACAGACGGGCTGACCTCTGCACCCGTACCTGTTCCGCGGGTGGGGGCAGCCACGGACGGGCTGACCTCTGCACCCGTACCTGTTCCGCGGGTGGGGGCCGCCACGGACGGGCTGACCTCTGCACCCGTACCTGTTCCGCGGGTGGGGGCAGCCACGGACGGGCTGACCTCTGCACCCGTACCTGTTCCGCGGGTGGGGGCAGCCAGGTCCAAGCCTTCACAGCAGTTTTCAGTGTCGTCCACAGTGCCTCTTCAGCCTGTCTCTCAGTCAGCTGTAGCTCCAGCCACCTCCCAGTCTCAGTCAGCTGTAGCTCCAGCCGCTCTCCCTCGCCCTCAGTCAGCTGTAGCTCCAGCCGCTCTCCCTCGCCCTCAGTCAGCTCTAGCTCCAGTCGCTCTCCCTCGCCCTCAGTCAGCTGTAGCTCCAGTCGCTCTCCCTCGCCCTCAGTCAGCTCTAGCTCCAGTCGCTCTCCCTCGCCCTCAGTCAGCTCTAGCTCCAGTCGCTCTCCCTCGCCCTCAGTCAGCTCTAGCTCCAGTCGCTCTCCCTCGCCCTCAGTCAGCTCTAGCTCCAGTCGCTCTCCCTCGCCCTCAGTCAGCTCTAGCTCCAGTCGCTCTCCCTCGCCCTCAGTCAGCTCTAGCTCCAGTCGCTCTCCCTCGCCCTCAGTCAGCTCTAGCTCCAGTCGCTCTCCCTCGCCCTCAGTCAGCTCTAGCTCCAGTCGCTCCCCCTCGCCCTCAGTCAGCTCTAGCTCCAGTCGCTGTTCCTCGGTCCCCAGTGGCAGCTGTTTCAGTGCCCTCTCAGTCAGTTCCCTCAGCCCCTGTCTTAGTTCCTTCGGTTTTGGTCCCAGTTCCCTCAGCTCCTGCTCCTTCTGTAGCTCCAGTAGTGTCAGCTCCCTCTCAGGCCCCAGTGTCAGCTAGCTCTCGGTCTGTTTCCACGCAGCCAGATCTCCCTAGCTCTCGGTCTGTTTCCACGCAGCCAGATCTCCCTAGCTCTCGGTCTGTTTCCACGCAGCCAGATCTCCCTAGCTCTCGGTCTGTTTCCACGCAGCCAGATCTCCCTAGCTCACAGCCCGCTCTCTCTGGCTCCCGGCCTGCTTCCACGCAGCCAGTCGTCTCCCGGCCTGCTTCCACGCAGCCAGTCGTCTCCCGGCCTGCTTCCACGCAGCCAGTCGTCTCCCGGCCTGCTTCCACGCAGCCAGTCGTCTCCCGGCCTGCTTCCACGCAGCCAGTCGTCTCCCGGCCTGCTTCCACGCAGTCCCCTGCACCTCGGCTATTCCCCGAGCAGCCCCTGCTGCTCAATAAAGCAGCAGTGTGCCCTGTTCCGCGGTCCCAGCCTACGCATCCGGTGCCTCTCTATGTAGGCCCCGTTCAGCCCATGGGCTCAGCTCACTCCGAGCCGATGGGGGTCTCCGCTCAGTCCGAGCGCTCCGCGCCAGAGGGCCCCGCTCAGTCCGAGCCGATGGGGGTCTCCGCTCAGTCCGAGCCAGGGGGTCCCGCTCAGTCCGAGCGCTCCGCGCCAGAGGGTCCCGCTCAGTCCGAGCCGATGGGGGTCTCCGCTCAGTCCGAGCGCTCCGCGCCAGAGGGTCCCGCTCAGTCCGAGCCGATGGGGGTCTCCGCTCAGTCCGAGCCAGGGGGTCCCGCTCAGTCCGAGCGCTCCGCGCCAGAGGGTCCCGCTCAGTCCGAGCGCTCCGCGCCAGAGGGTCCCGCTCAGTCCGAGCCGATGGGGGTCTCCGCTCAGTCCGAGCGCTCCGCGCCAGAGGGTCCCGCTCAGTCCGAGCCGATGGGGGTCTCCGCTCAGTCCGAGCCAGGGGGTCCCGCTCAGTCCGAGCACTCCGCGCCAGAGGGTCCCGCTCAGTCCGAGCCGATGGGGGTCTCCGCTCAGTCCGAGCGCTCCGCGCCAGAGGGTCCCGCTCAGTCCGAGCGCTCCGCGCACGAGGGTCCCGCTCAGTCCGAGCCGATGGGGGTCTCCGCTCAGTCCGAGCGCTCCGAGCCAGGGGGTCCCGCTCAGTCCGAGCCGGTGGGGGTCTCTGCTCAGTCCGAGCGCTCCACGTCACCCGAGGGTTCCCCACCAGAGCCCGGGGTCGCCCTTCTCCGCCGCCGCATGCCCCGCGGTCGGCCTCCAGTGACCCCTCCTCGTCGCCGCCGCCGCTGGGAGCGCGGTCGGCCTCCAGTGACCCCTCCTCGTCGCCGCCGCATGCCGCGCGGTCGGCCTCCAGTGTCTTCTCCTCGTCTCCGCCGCGGCCGCTGGAAGGACGGTCAGCCTCCGGTGCCTGCTCCCCGTCGCCGCCGCCGCTGGGAGCGCGGTCGGCCTCCAGTGACTCCTCCTCGTCGTCGCCGCCGCCGCTGGGAGCGCGGTCGGCCTCCGGTGACTCCCCCTCGTCGCCGCCGCCGCTGGGAGCACGGTCGGCCTCCAGTGATTCCTTCTCGTCCTCGTCGCCGCCGCCGCTGGGAGCGCGGTCGGCCTCCCTCGTTGGGACTTTGCTTTGTGGCCCCTTGGCCTCTGCGGCCTCCTGAACTGTGTGTTTTTTGTTTTGGATTTCCCACTGACTCCCCTGAACTGTGGACTGTTTTTTTCCCCTGCTGTTTTTGTTTTGTCATAGCTCCTGGACTGTTCCTTGTTTCGACCCCCTGTTTTGGACATTGGAGCTCTCCGGCCTTGTGCCATCGCTTTTTGTTTCATCCGGTTGTTTTTTTTTTGTTTTCTCATCCCCGTGTTTTTGCTCTGGTTTTTGGACTGTATTCAGCTTGTGCCATTGCTTTTCTTTGTTCGGTTCCTTGTGCTTATTGTTTTTTGCCCTTGTGCTCTACCCTTGCTCCAGTGCTTCCTTGTGTTTTTGGGTTTGTTCCTGACTTTGTTTGCTCCCTGTCTGTTTTTGTTTCGGGCCCTCCTTCCTGGTCCCCCGCCTCCCGCCCTGGTCTGGTTTTGTTTCTTGTTTTGGCCGTCGGGAGCCGGCCTTTGAGGGGGGGGGTACTGTCATGTCCTGGGCCGTTGGCCCAGCGTTTTGTGTTAGTTTATTTCCTGAGTGTGTCCTCCCAGTAGGTTGATGTCTTGTGTTTCCTAGTGTTGTGATATGTCTGCGTCTCTGTCCTGAGTCTGTGCCTGTTCCCCGTGTTTAGTCAGTATGTTCCTTGGTTTGTCACTTCCTGTTTATTTTGACAGTCTGGTTTTCCTGTGCTTTGTGTTCAGCTTTGCTTCCCCTGTGTAATTAGTTTCATTTGCCTCACCTGTTGTTCCCTGCTGTTTCCTCTTGCCCTGATTACCCAGTGTGTATTTAAGCCCTCAGTCTCCATGTGTTCCTTGTCGCGTCGTTGATGTTGTGTGCCCGTGTGTTCCCTGTGTTTGCCCGTCGTCTCCCTTCCAAGATTTTTGTATTTGTTTTTCCCCTGCTTAAATAAATCCCTTTTAAGTTACGCGGACTTCTGGAGTCCTTCGTGTCAGCCATTCCTCGCCTGTTTCCTCCCCGGCCATGACATGACATTTAGTCTGAATTACTAACCCTAACCCTAGCTCAACATACAATAACGACTGCCAGTATTATTAGTTTGAGAAGCAGAGTCATTTTGGTCGCAGTTTTGATTATAAAATAAAAGGGAAAATATAAACAAACAAAAAGCTTAACATTGAGAAGACTTGGAAGAACAATGTGACACTGATGAGAGGATAAAGCTTCCCAGGTCATTGCCAGGCCAAACCGGCTGGTGATCAGAATTATTAGGGCCCGAGCACGAACTGTGCGAAGGCCCTATTGTAATTGCTTCGTTTATTATTATTATTATTATTATTATTATTATTATTATTATTATTATTCAGGCAAATGAATTGGCTTTTTGGGGGCTTTATCATATTCAAAAACTCATGAAACTTTGCACATGCGTCACACCTGGTGAAAATTTAAGTATTTTAATGGGCTCGGGCAAGGGCGCGCCCAAATGGCTCGCTAGCGCCCCCTAAACTGGAGCCCCACCGCTGTGTTTCACGTACATGAATGAAACTTCATACACATGTATATCATGTCCAGGCGCACAAAAAATCCTCTTGGAGCCATGCCCTAAACCCAACAGGAAGTCCGCCATTTTGAATTAATTATGCAAATTTGGCGATTTGCAGCCCTCACACTTTTTCTAATAACTCAGAGGTTTTAGACGTTATCATCTTCATATTTGGTTTGTCTAACCTACACCCCCAGGGGAATCTAAATCTCGAAAATGGTGAGTTTTTGCCAAGGGGGAGGGGTCCTTATGCCCCTTTGAACTTTGATCATTCGCCATGAAATTTTGATTGCCTCTCATTCATACCTACATGATCCAATGTGCATCAAACTTCTCCAGTAGGATGAGGGTGCCCCCCTGAACACATACATATGACAATATTTAATATCAGTTGCAGCGCCACCTAGTGGGAACAGGAAATGTCATATTTTACACTTGGAGGTCCAGCTCCAAGGTGGTTTAGCAGAACCATCTCAAATTTCACCTGGAAAGCCTTAAGAAGTTGGACTTACTGTGTTTTCAAAACTGTGAGTTTTTGACAAAAGGGCGTGACCCTTATGGGACGGCAAAGTTCGATGATTCGCCATGAACACAAAAATGGCTGTAACTCAAAGCCAACTTGCCCAATCTGGCTCAAACTTCAGTGGTGTGATAAGCACCCTGTCCTGAACACACTGATATGCATAAAGTCCATAAACGTTAGAGCGCCGCCTAGTGGCAGCTCGGAATATCTTAAAATAGCAAGTTTTTTGAGTAGCCCCGGAGCTACGTTTTATCTACATGTATGAAAATGTACATGCTCATGTAACATACTAAGACGTACAAAAAAGTCTCTTGGACCCATACCCCAAACCCTACAGGAAGTCGGCCATCTTCAATTGAAGGTGTCAATTTTTGCGATTTCCACGCCTGCTATTTGAACGAACTTGTCCTAGGGCATTTCACCCACTGACACCAAATTGGCTCCAGATCATCTACACAAGTAGCCCATCAAAAGTTATTCATGGTTTTGTAGAATATTGAACGGTGTTTCCATGGCAACCCTCTGAATTTGGACTTTTTTCAATTTCAAATTCACAGAGATTCTAAACATCAGCCCCTGGGCTGTGCTTTCTCTGTGTATCTGAAAATGTGCCTGCTGATGTAAGATGCTAACATCTACAAAAAAGTCTCTTGGACCGATAGCCGAAACCCAACAGGAAGTCAGCCACGTTCACTTTAAAGTGTCATTTTTGCAGCATTTTTCGACTTTTTCAGGCCTTTTTGCCTCAACTCCTCCTAGGGCATTTGACCCAGTGAGACCAAAATGGCTCCAGATCATCCACACAAGTAGCCCATCAAAAGATATTCATGGTTTTGTACAATATTGAACGGTGTTGCCGTAGCAACCCTCTGAATTTGGACTTTTTTCCATTTCACGCCCAGATAGGTTCTAAACATCAGCCCCAGGCCAGTGCTTGGTCTGTGTACCTGAAATCGTGCATGCTGAAGTAACATCCTAAGACGTACAAAAAAGTCTCTTGGACCGATAGCCGAAATCCAACAGGAAGCCTGACATGTTCTAATTAAGGTGTCATTTTTGCAGCATTTTTCACATTTTTCAGGCCTGCTATTTGAATCATCTTCTACTACAGCTTTTCATCCAGTCACACCAAAATGGCTCCAGATCATCTACACAAGTAGCCCATCAAAAGATATTCATGGTTTTGTAGAATATTGAACGGTGTTGCCGTAGCAACCCTCTAAATGTGGGATTTTACTCATATACCACAGTGCACCAAATTGTTACATCTCTGACATACATTGTCCGATCTGCCTCAAACTTCACAGGCTTAACGGGAGGGTAAGGGAGACTGGACACACCCATCTATCAGCTTTGTTTCACACTCATAACGCCACCTAGTGGTGACATGAAATCAGTAGAATACTGATAACCATTATCCTATGATCATTATAATTTCATTGATGGCTGCGGGCATTACATAGAGCATTGTGATACTTTCATTAGTGGGCACTCACCGACGCCACCTAGTGGAAGCGGGAGACGAATGACGGGAGGTACAGCTAGCCTGCTGAGCCGTCAGCAGCCGGGTGGGCCCACTACTCTCTCGTCTGCGAGAAACTCAGAGCGCGGCTCGGCTGGAGCGTGCCACGGGTCGACGCGCAGCTTGGCTGGAGCGCACCACGGGTCGACGCGCGCCGGGTGCGAGGGCCCGCTCATCGCCGCTTGCGGCTTTAATTTTATTTATTTTTTTACCCAGTTTCGCTGGCGGTGCAGCGCTCACAGCCTGTTCGAGGTCCCGGGCTGAACTTCAAGCCCAGCCCGTCCCTCCAGACAATACTCACCGCTCCACTATAATGACCGATTTAATCACATCTTTCTATTGTTTTTAATGGACAGTTCCGCTTACAATTACAGTTCAATGATGTGAGGATCCTTGGTACAGTATACAGCGGGCTGTAAATGAATGCGCTTCCACTATTACTGCTCCTCCTGGTGGATAAACAAGACATTACCACCATTTTCCCCAAATGCTGCTTAGGGGCGTTCCCAACAGTGGCCGGAATTCCTACGTCATTAGCGGGGGAACACGTTTAGGCCAAGGTTCGGCCACGAATCCGCCAAGGACCGGCCAAGGTCGCGTCACGGATCGGCCGGCCATTTTCGGTGGCTGCATCTGTAGACTTACCAGGCTATCTGTCACCAGGATGCCACCAGGCAGGGACGATGACTTTGGTGACTCCACCATCACCCACTTTCCAACACCAGATGTTGTGCAGCTCACTGATCCTTGAAGGACCTTAGTCTGTCCAGCTGAAATGGTCTCGAGGTCCCTATTATGAAGCCTCACCACTCCCAGGTTGGAATCAACAGTCTGTTTTTTCCGGATTTCAAGGGTCTTTAAGACGACTTTGTAGCCATAAGGAAGAGACTCAAAGTTCTGAGGTGTGATCTCTGCATACTTTTCATAGAGAACATCCAAAGTATTTGTGCCTATAAGCACTGATGACAATGTGGAGCGCATGTCAGGTACAACCAAGACCAGCGTAGGTACCTCGATGTCGACTCCAAGCAAGCTCTTTGGGAATCTGATGGTGGCCTCAACATAGCCAAGGTAAGGGACGCTTTGACCGTTGGCTCCTTCCACTTCAAGCAAGTCGTTCAAGGAATTGAGAGGCAAGTGAGACAGGTTCTCTAGATAGAAAGTGTTGGGGATCGTTGTTACTTGGGATCCTGAATCCAACAAGCAACTACAGTCTTTGTCAGCTATGGTCACTTGTGCGGTGCACTTGGCTCCAATCAGACCTTTTGGCAAAGTCAGACTGTCTTTGTGTGTGAGAGTACACATGGGCTCTGTAAAACTCCTTTCTGGGACACTTTGCCTGTGCTCCAGTCCCCGTTTGTCCCACAACCGGAACTGGGTCTAGTTTAAAGGATCAGGCTTTGAAGTGCCATGTTGACTGTCCCATGCTAACTGCTTTTCTTTTAGCTGCTTCCTCTTCTCAGCCACAAGAGATGGGTTCGGCTCACTTTCACACTGAGGCTTAATGTGCCCATCCTCTCCACATCTAAAGCAATACCAGGGCCTTGGTCTATTGCTTGTGCTGTTGTTTGCACCTCGGCTGTGGGGCTGCAGCCTTTGAGATGTGTGAGTGATAGCTGGGGAATGTGTGTTAGCTGTTGGGGGAGCTAGTGGTCTGGTAGCTGATTTAGCTTTTCTACTGTCTTTCTGTGTGATACGTGTGAGCTGGGACTATAGATCAGCTATTTGTTTCTTTAAGTCTTGGATTTCAGACCTGTGATCAGGAGCTGGCTGAGATGAGCTGCAGTCTTCTTCACCCTGCACATAAACACCTTGATAATGAGAAGACACTCTTGGCTTTGAAACATTGAAGTGCTGTTTCATGCGTGAAGCTTTGGAAGAATGTTTATCTTCTGCTGTGCGGAGTAACAGGAGAAGTTCAGCAAAGGTAGGTGGATCCTGCTTCTTCTGTTCTAGCTGGAGTTCAGCTATCAAGATATTATCCCAGCAGCCCCTGACAAACTGCTTAAGAAGATGCCGGTAAAGGTCGCTTGCAGTTACACCTCCCCTTCTGAGGGTGGTGCTCAGCATCACCTGCAGCCGTTGTAGATAAGCTGAGGGTTTCTCACCATTATCCTGCATTATGTTGAGATACTTTGCAAAGAGGTCGTCTCCATCTTCGACTGTGCTGAAAGCAGAGTCCAAGATCTCTAAGTACACACTAAGAGGAGAATCAGGTGTCAGGTGCTTCACAATATAAATGGCGGGTGATAAGAGGCTTTCAAGAAGCTTTCGTGACTTGTAAATATCAGACTGTGTTGTGTCTTTAAGAAGAAGTTCCACATTCGAGCGCCATGTCTCATAATCCACTTCACTGTTGGGATGTGGGACACGCCCAGAGAAGGGTCTGAGTCTCAAGGAAGTGTGCACCTGCAGAGCAGAGTCTTCATTTCTCACTATGTGCTCTACAACTACTTTTTGTATGTCAGGTGGATTGACGTCAGAAAGTTTCAGAGCAGGCAGTGTCTTTTCCTTAGATGATGTCAACGGTGGGGGCCAATGATGTTGAACATGCTGCTGTGGGGTCATACTGGGCAGGGAGCTTACCTGTGCAGCATTTTCAGGAGCATGTTGCTCTGGGGTATCAGGTGAGTTCTGCTCTGCATCTTCATCTTGGGACTCTGAGTGATCTAGATCGACAGTCTCACTGATGAGGGAGAGCTCCTCTCTGAGGACAGCAGCAAAGTCTTTACCAGTCTGTTTTGCAATGTCCTTTAACTCTGAAAGGTAAGTCTGTGTAGCTGTCTTGCTAGCTACAGGTGTGTAAACATTAGCTAGGGCTCTGATGTGGTAGGTGACGTCAGTCTTAGTCTTACTGTTAAGCCTGTATGGCAATGAAGGTAAGAGAGATTGCACAGCTGTACCATACACATACTCTACGATAACCTGTTTGGCTGAATCTGGTTCAGTGAGATCCACTGGGACTACTCTTTGAATGGAACCATATTGTTTCAGGAAGTCACTTAGTTCGTCATCAGTTTCTGTATCGGTCATGCCACTAACTATGACTGAGTTAGGGATTTTTACACTACTGGTTTGAACGACATCCATTTTTTTTTTTTTTTCCTGATAACAATATTATACGGTCTCTGGTTTCTAGTTTAAACGCTTTAAGCCACTCCTGGCTGGCTCGCCACGTTTGTAGCACCAGTGTCACACCGCTAACTGCGCCACTGGACCAGTTCTAGGCTCTAAGGAGTGGGGAGCAAGAATAACAACACCAGAGACCGCTACTTTAAGTGGAACAGGCCGGCAATTTACTGAATGCAAAAACACACACATAAAAAACAATACATAAAACAAAAATTACCCTGCAGGTTCTTAATAAGGAGGCAAATATAATTGAAAAGGAAAAAAAATAAAGAGTATGTCACTCTTTCTTTTTGCTCTTTAGTTTACCTAGCTTAATTTAATAAGACTAATTTGAGTTAGTTAAACCAGTCTTTTTTTCCTAGGTTGCATCTATTTTAAGATTCCTATTTTTCTTCCTGAGTTAACTCAATCTCCTTTCTTTTACAGGTAAGAAAAATACCTTCAAACACAACTGAATCAAAGTGGACCACAACTATTCAATTCACATTCAGACACATGAACATATGAAAATCAAAGTATGGCACTTTAAATTCAAGTTCAAGTCAAAATGTAAATTCAGGTACTCAGTTCAGTGAAAAGCTTCAGTTTGACTCAGTCCAAAAAGGATAATAATTCAATCAGTTCTCAGTTCTGGTCAGTTCAGTTCAAACTAGTTCCTGATATTCCTACCGCTCCGGCAGCGAATCACCACACGCAAGAGAATCCCTCCCTACTGCGATGGGGAAGATGAATTGAAGGTCTGGGTCTGGCTCGCCATTTTGAATCCCGTCTGTGAATGTGCACGCCGCACACGGCAAACCAATCCTCGCTCCGACCGAGCTTCCAACCAAGCAAAAAAACCTGACCTGTGTAACAGGTCACAAACACAATAAAACTCTTTTTAAATCCTCAAATTATACAAATAAACTCTTCTTCATAAACCCAATATATTAATCCGGTAACAGTTTATGACGGAGCATTTCTTTGTAACGGCTACATTTTTTTAGCATTAGCCCTCCGCCAAAAGAAAAAGTACAACACGGTGAAAATGCAGGAAAATAAACATAAAACTCACCAAACCCGATGTAGCTTAGTTCTCATAAAATCCCCGTCAGTTCCCGACCAGGTAGATTATGTTTTTTTCCACTATAATATTAACTTTTGTCTGTTAATTAATCACCGCTCTTCTCTCCGACTCCTCCTCTGCTCTCTCCCTCCGGTCTGTGTACTGCAGCGTCACTCAGGTGCTGCGTCTGTAACGCTGGTTCCTTAAAGGGGCAGTGACGTTATTTTCTGTCTACAGACTTTTAATCAACTGTTTATTCTTTTTTATGTCAGATTTTAACATGGGTTACATGTCCAACATGGATCTGATGTTTGGCTCCATGATTTCAGTCTGATTGGGTCATTAAAAAGTATTCTGTTCCAGCTGCTGGAGGACAACATCATCACTTTTGTGAAGAACGAGCTGAAGAAGATCCAGAGGATCCTGAGTCCAGATTACCCAGAATGCTTAGAGAGGGAGGATGAAGAGCAGAGGAGGAGCAGCAGAGAGGCATTAGTAAAGATCACACTGGACTTCCTGTGGAGAATGAAGCAGGAGGAGCTGGCTGAGCGTCTGCAGAGCAGTAAGAGGATTTCTCTAAAGACTAAAGCTGCTGGATGAATGAGACATTTACTGAAGTTTAAAAAGATTAAACAGCATGGATTCAAACAGGCATTCTTTATGGAGATGAAATAGTCACATCTATTTTGTAAAACATTAACCGATGTTCTTTATTCGTTTAGAACGTCGTGCTGCAGTTTGTCGACGTGAACTTAAATCTGCTCTGAAGAAGAAGTTCCAGTGTGTGTTTGAGGGCATCTCTAAAGCAGGAAACCCAACCCTTCTGAATGAGATCTACACAGAGCTCTACATCACAGAGGGAGGGGCTGCAGAGGTCAATGATGAACATGAGGTCAGACAGATTGAAACAGCATCCAGGAAACCAGACAGACCAGAAACAACAATCAGACAAGAAGACATCTTTAAAGGTTCACCTGGAAGAGATGAACCAATCAGAACAGTGCTGACAAAGGGAGTGGCTGGCATTGGGAAAACAGTCCTAACACAGAAATACACTCTTGACTGGGCTGAAGACAAAGCCAACCAGGACATCCAGTTCATGTTTCCATTCACTTTCAGAGAGCTGAATGTGCTGAAAGAGGAAAGGTTCAGCTTGGTGGAACTTGTTCATCACTTCTTCACTGAAACCAAAGAAGCAGGAATCTGCAGCTTTGAAGACTTCCAGGTTGTGTTCATCTTTGATGGTCTGGATGAGTGTCGACTTCCTCTGGACTTCCACAACATTGAGATCCTGGCTGATGTTACAGAGTCCACCTCAGTGGATGTGCTGCTGGCAAACCTCATCAGGGGGAACCTGCTTCCCTCTGCTCGCCTCTGGATAACCACACGACCTGCAGCAGCCAATCAGATCCTTCCTCAGTGTGTTGGCAGGGTGACAGAGGTCAGAGGGTTCACTGACCCACAGAAGGAGGAGTACTTCAGGAAGAGATTCAGAGATGAGGAGCAGGCCAGCAGGATCATCTCCCACATCAAGACATCACGAAGCCTCCACATCATGTGCCACATCCCAGTCTTCTGCTGGATCACTGCTACAGTTCTGGAGGATGTGCTGAAGACCAGAAAGAGAAGAGAGCTGCCCAAGACCCTGACTGAGATGTACATCCACTTCCTGGTGGTTCAGGCCAAAGTGAAGAAGATCAAGTATGATGGAGGAGCTGAGACAGATCCACACTGGAGTCCAGAGAGCAGGAAGATGATTGAGTCTCTGGGAAAACTGGCTTTTGATCAGCTGCAGAAAGGAAACATGATCTTTTATGAATCAGACCTGACAGAGTGTGGCATCGATATCAGAGCAGCCTCAGTGTGCTCAGGAGTGTTCACACAGCTCTTTAAAGAGGAGAGAGGGCTGTACCAGGACAAGGTGTTCTGCTTCATCCATCTGAGTGTTCAGGAGTTTCTGGCTGCTCTTCATGTCCATCTGACCTTCATCAAGTCTGGAGTCAATCTGCTGGAAGAACAACAAACAACCACCAAGAGGTCTCAATTATTTAACAAACCAAAACTACAAGCTCTCCATCAGAGTGTTGTGAACAAGGCCTTACAGAGTCCAGATGGACACCTGGACTTGTTCCTCCGCTTCCTCCTGGGTCTTTCACTGCAGACCAATCAGAGTCTCCTACGAGGCCTGCTGACACAGACAGGAAGTAGCTCACAAACCAGTCAGGAAACAGTTCAGTACATCAAGAAGAAGCTCAATGAGAATCTGTCTGCAGAGAAAAGCATCAACCTGTTCCACTGTCTGAATGAACTGAATCATCGTTCTCTAGTGAAGAAGATCCAACAGTCCCTGAGATCAGAACGTTTCTCCACAGATGAACTGTCTCCTGCTCAGTGGTCAGCTCTGGTCTTCATCTTACTGTCATCAGAAGAAGATCTGGATGTGTTTGACCTGAAGAAATACTCTGCTTCAGAGGAGGCTCTGCTGAGGCTGCTGCCAGTGGTCAAAGCCTCCAACAAAGCTCTGTGAGTAAATATGTGATCATCCCTTTATTTATATCATAAACAGTGTAATGGGTGCTGGTCTTTTTAAAAAACTCAAGAATATGAATTAAATGATCATCAGCACTAAATCAAGCATATAATCCTAACAGTCAGTATGATCCTTTTAACGTCCCATTGCAGTAGAAGGTGTTTCTGAGACATTTGTGGACCTAACTCTGATCAAAGTACCATCCAGGCCCACAGCTCGTTAACTCCCATCATTAATCCCTCAAAAAAAGAAATACCCATAAGAAAAATTTGTGGCATGTTCCGTTCATCCCAAAGGATCCAATCCAATATTCTTTTTGTACTGTTCTCACTTCAGTTCTCAGTAACTCTGTATCCATATATCCAGGCTCTGCAGCTGCTGCTGAACTCAGTCTTATTCCTTATGTTTCTTGTAGCTTCCAGTTGTCAAATCTGGTTCATAAATATCTCCTTGTCCATCCACTCAATACAGATGGCATTCAGTTTGTCCCTGTGGTGGAGAAATTTCATAACCAGTGTTCTGGTGGAGTATTATCCCCTTAACGTTCCAGGGACCGAACTCGGGCCGTCCCGCAGCATCTCTCATTTTACAGCCAAATTTCTCCAACACTCCTTAGCCCAAACACACATGCGACACATCAAAAGAAAGCCACGGCTCTCCTCTTTCCAACCATATATGCTATTCCCAGGTACAACAATCACAGCATATACACCACAGGGTATTTTAAACTAATACCCGAAACTAGTAATTTGACGCTCCTTACCTTTCATGGCTGTCACGTGTCCAAATCTTGTTAATTGTCCACAAATTTGGCATCATTCTGTCCATAACAGTCCAGTGAATATATTCCAATACATCCATGAGGTCCAAAACACAAGTCGCATCCACAAGCAGGGGCGGAGCTTCTGGAGGGGCTGGGAGGGTGGCACGCCCCCAGCCCGGGGCTAGCAGGGGCCCGGATGGGAGAGAGGAGAGGAGAATAAGATTTCAGGTAGCCAGGCCTCTGTCACGTCCGAGGCGAGGTGGAGAAGGAGGGCCCTGTCTTGATTATATCGCAATATGCATGGCTCAATGTGCACAGTATACAACCCACTATACATCACCCATCATTCATGTTTTACACGGGGGTTTTAAAGGTTGCCACAGTCAGGACTGAGTCATGGTTGCTCAAAACTTTACAAGACCGACTGACTTTAGTGATGTAGTAGGTGTAAAATATTGAATAAGATGTTGACTGGCTTTATTTTCACTCTAAAGGCCCTTTCACACCGGATGCGTTGCGTAAAAACGACATGAAATTCCGAATCTTTCGGATGTGAACTTGTCGTGTAACCTATATACACACCGGACGCGCTGCGTTTTTGTGAATAAATCACAGTGCTGCATTTAGCAACGTGTGAGTTTATAGCTCAAAACGCGCACTGATGTACTGAATATACAGTGATGTGGGAACAGTAAACTCATACTATTTTACCTCAGACACACAGCTACACGGTTCTGAGTCAGTCGGCTCTCTGAAATTATTCTCTGCCTCCTCACATGTGATCCCAAAGGCCCTTTCGCACCAGACGCATTGCGTTTTTGCGACTAAATCCTCCCTATCCACAGTATTCCTGACTCTGCCCCACTACCCATAATTCATAGCGGAAACCGGTTGTTTACTTCCATTTGCGCTGTTGTTCGCGGTTGCGGGCTTACACACTTGCCGTTCAGTTTAACATTTTAACACTGCAGTTTCTTTTACCTGGCCTAAATGGTACCACATTGGAGGTGGAGACATTGCAAGGATGTTTTAAAAAGCAGCGAGGTAACAGTGCCTCACCCATCACTTGTGTAAATGACATGAAATTATGGCCTGAAGTCAGGTACATCCACATTATCAGTTACCTTGTTTTTTCCGAAGGTGTTGATGGTGGGGAAATCGCGTAATTATAAGAGCACCAGATTACCTTCAAAGCAATAAAATCAATAAAGTACTGCTTAACAAACAAGGCAACGCTGTTTTCCTTAAAGCAGCTGTAGAGCCGAGCCAGAGCATCTCTGGAGCTTGAAAAAAGGCGACTGGACTTCTTTTTGTTTCTTGAAGACGTTTCACCTCTCATCCGAAAGGCTTCTTCAGTTCTCAACCAAATGGTGGAGAGACCCAGGTATTTAAACCCCTGTGGGCGTAGTCCCCTGGAGGTGGTTATGACCCTCTATTGATCATGTGCTTGAACACATGTGCCCAGGTGTGAAGGGGGCGTGGGTCATATTTAATCAGTGGTTTCAGTTGAAACCAACTTAGGACTCCGCTCCATTGTTTCCTGTGGCCTATTGAGGTCACTGGAACAAAGGTGTGAATGGGGGTTGAGACGTCTGGGAAGGGAGCTCAGGACAGCACTGTAAGCGGGGGAAAGTTGGTGACGTAATCCACCTCCTCTGTTCAATGATGGTTGTTCACAGTGGACATAGATGGCTTCTTTCACTCCTCTTTCAAACCATCTGTTTTCCCTGTCCAAAATGTGGACATTGGCATCCTCAAAAGAGTGCCCTTTTTCCTTCAGATGCAGATGTACTGCTGAATCTTGTCCTGTCGAAGTGGCTCTTCTATGTTGTGCCATTCGTTTGTGAAGAGGCTGTTTGGTTTCACCAATGTAGAGGTCCGAGCACTCTTCACTGCACTGAACAGCATACACTACATCACTGATCTTGTGTTTGGCGGGTTTGTCCTTGGGATGAACCAGTTTTTGTCTTAGGGTGTGACTTGGTTTGAAGTATACTGAGATGTCATGCTTGGAGAAAATTCTTCTGAGTTTCTCTGACAAGCCTGACACATATGGGATGACAATGTTGTTCCTCTTGTCCTTCCCATTCTCTGTAGTTTGTGTTTGGCCTTCATTCCTGTGCATCTTAGCTGATTTGATGAAGGCCCAGTTGGGGTAACCGCATGTTTTGAGGGCTTTCTTAATGTGTGTGTGTTCCTTATGCTTCCCTTCTGCCTTAGAGGGAACACTTTCCGCACGGTGTTGTAGGGTCCTGATCACCCCAAGTTTGTGTTCCAGAGGGTGGTGGGAGTCAAAGAGGAGATACTGGTCTGTGTGTGTGGGCTTCCGGTAAACTTCAATGTTGAGGCTTCCATCTTCCTCGATAAGCACCGCACAGTCCAGGAATGGTAACTTGTTATCTCTGGTGTCCTCCCTGGTAAAACGTATGTATTTATCCACTGAGTTAATGTGACGAGTGAAGGCTTCTACTTCTCGGGTTTTGATTTTGACCCAGGTGTCGTCTACATATCTGTACCAGTGGCTAGGTGCCGTCCCTTTGAAAGAACCAAGAGCTTTACTTTCCACTTCCTCCATGTAAAGGTTGGCTACAATGGGAGACACTGGGGAGCCCATGGCACATCCATGCTTCTGTCTGTAGAATCCATCATTGTATTTAAAATATGTTGTGGTAAGGCAGAGATCTAAAAGTGCACAAATCTGATCTGGGGTGAAGCTGGTTCTGTTCAGTAAGGAATCGTCTTCCTGTAGTCGTCTTCTGACGGTCTCCACTGCCTCAGTTGTAGGTATGCAAGTGAAAAATGAAACCACATCAAAGGACACCATGGTTTCATCTGGATCCAGTACAAGATTCTGGACCTTGTTAGTAAAATCTGTAGAGTTTTCAATGTGGTGGGGTGTGATGCCAACAAGCGGTGATAAGATGGTGGCGAGGTGTTTGGAAATGTTGTAGGTGACCGAGTTTATACTGCTGATAATGGGTCGAAGTGGGACTCCTTCTTTGTGGATCTTTGGGAGTCCATAAATGCATGGAGTGGCTTCTCCAGGGTACAGGCGGTAGTAAGTGGGGCGGTCAATGGCTTTTTCCTTTTCAAGTTGTTGCAGGCAGCAAACAACTTTTTTCTTGTAGTTGCTTGTGGGATCACGTCTCAAGACCTCATAAGTATTGTTGTCACTGAGGAGTGTAGTAATTTTGTTGTGGTAATCCGATGAATTCAGCACAACCGTGCACCTCCCCTTGTCGGCTGGCAGTATGGTGATATTTTGATCCTTGCTTAGGGCTGTGATGGCCTTCTTCTCCTGAATGGTGAGGTTGGATGGAGGAAGTCTTGCACTGGCGAGAGTGGCTGAAACTTTCATCCTGATCTGTTCTGCTACAGGATGAGAAAGTTTGTTATTTCTTATAGCGGTTTCTGTTGCTGTGATGAGGTCTACTATAGGAAGCTGTTGTGGGGCTATGGCAAAGTTGAGTCCTTTGGCTAGCACATTTTCTTCTGGTTTGGTGAGGACCCTGTCTGATAGGTTCTTCACCCACTTTCCTTGGTTTCCATTGCTTATCGTGTCGTCCTGTTTGTTAACAGATGAATGGTATGCCTTGGTTTGCAGAGTTTGAAATTTACGTAGTTGTCTTTCCTTGCCTTTGATGTGTTGTGCGAGCTGGGCTTTGTCCACAAATGTAGAAACTTCTTCTGCGATGGTGTGAGGTAAGAGTGATGAGAGTTTCTGCTGAGTCTGGTGGATTTTGTTCTGGAGTGCATCTATGGTGAAATGGACCTGTCTTATCCTTTCACTTAAAAGGTGGTTCTGTGCTCTCCATAGAATTTGGTCAGCTCTATGTCCTTTTACTGTGGACCCAAGGTGCAAACTCTTGGGAACCAGTCTGGACTGTCTGCATCTCAAGTTGAAACGAAGGTGGTTCCTGTAGTCCGCTAGCTTTCTTGAGTCCCTTTCATACTCCCGCACCAATTGAAGGGTGTTCCTCCCAAAGTGCAAGGCAATATGTCTGTGTAGATTCTCAGTTATCCAGGTCATAGTAGTCTCTGGAGCTTGAAAAAAGGCGACTGGACTTCTTTTTGTTTCTTGAAGACGTTTCACCTCTCATCCGAAAGGCTTCTTCAGTTCTCAACCAAATGGTGGAGAGACCCAGGTATTTAAACCCCTGTGGGCGTAGTCCCCTGGAGGTGGTTATGACCCTCTATTGATCATGTGCTTGAACACATGTGCCCAGGTGTGAAGGGGGCGTGGGTCATATTTAATCAGTGGTTTCAGTTGAAACCAACACAAACTACAGAGAATGGGAAGGACAAGAGGAACAACATTGTCATCCCATATGTGTCAGGCTTGTCAGAGAAACTCAGAAGAATTTTCTCCAAGCATGACATCTCAGTATACTTCAAACCAAGTCACACCCTAAGACAAAAACTGGTTCATCCCAAGGACAAACCCGCCAAACACAAGATCAGTGATGTAGTGTATGCTGTTCAGTGCAGTGAAGAGTGCTCGGACCTCTACATTGGTGAAACCAAACAGCCTCTTCACAAACGAATGGCACAACATAGAAGAGCCACCTCGACAGGACAAGATTCAGCAGTACATCTGCATCTGAAGGAAAAAGGGCACTCTTTTGAGGATGCCAATGTCCACATTTTGGACAGGGAAAACAGATGGTTTGAAAGAGGAGTGAAAGAAGCCATCTATGTCCACTGTGAACAACCATCATTGAACAGAGGAGGTGGATTACGTCACCAACTTTCCCCCGCTTACAGTGCTGTCCTGAGCTCCCTTCCCAGACGTCTCAATCCCCATTCACACCTTTGTTCCAGTGACCTCAATAGGCCACATGAAACAATGGAGCGGAGTCCTAAGTTTGTTTCAACTGAAACCACTGATTAAATATGACCCACGCCCCCTTCACACCTGGGCACATGTGTTCAAGCACATGATCAATAGAGGGTCATAACCACCTCCAGGGGACTACGCCCACAGGGGTTTAAATACCTGGGTCTCTCCACCATTTGGTTGAGAACTGAAGAAGCCTTTCGGATGAGAGGTGAAACGTCTTCAAGAAACAAAAAGAAGTCCAGTCGCCTTTTTTCAAGCTCCAGAGACTACTATGACCTGGATAACTGAGAATCTACACAGACACTTAGCATGGGTCATGCTAAGGGAAAGTGGAGCGGTGGAGACAGTCAGCTGTTCCTGTATCGCTGATTAGGGAAATCATGTAGTGATGCTGCAGCTTTTCTGTGGAAGGTATATCAATTATCTGGATATCAGTGTTCGGATCACTGAAACAGAAACACTGGACTGGCCGAAGGCTGTGATCAAGGAGACACGCAGCTGTCATCTTGCTAACTGCTACGTGTCTACATGAAGGCATGCATTGTTTAAACTTTGCGCAGGCTGTATGCTGTAGTGTCACACTATAAATAAAATAACATAAAAAAAAAAGAGGCTGTACATTAAAGGAAAACTTAAAACATAAGGAGAAAATACAGTAATAGGATGTGCAACTGAGTAGTATAATTTGGGGGAAAAAGAACAAATTTACAGAATAAAATAATTTGAAAAAATGTACAGACTGATGCAGTGACAACCGACAACAGCACAAGTTGAATCCGAGTTCATGTTCCAACTAATAAAGCCGCCTGTTACAGCACAAAGTAACTGGATTTTGTCATTAACTCTGGCTCTCACTTTGGGTAACCGGAAGTATAAAACCGTACAGCAGAAGTAGCAGTCTGTCATGGCAGCCTACGTATGCTCTTCCAGAAACCCATGGATATAACGCACGGTGGAAAAAAAATGCAGTCGACATCAAGCGATGATGTAATGAGGCCCTGATGTTTCTAAACAAGAGAAGGAAGAAAGAGTTTATGGGTTCATCCAACTCATAAGAAAGCAGCAGCAGGGAGAGTTTCATGGTTTGATCCAGGAGTTGAAGCTGCATCACGGATGCTTTCACGCATATTTCAGGATGTCAGTGGGACAGTTTGAGCTCTTGTTGGAAGAGTTGGGATCACATGTGAGGAGGCAGAGAATAATTTCAGCGAGCTGACTGACGCGGAGCAGCGTGTAACTGTGTGTCTGAGGTAAAATATTATGATTTTATTGTTCCCACATCACTGTATATTCAGTACATCGGTGCGCGTTTTGAGCTGTGACCTCACATGTTGCTAAATGTAGCGCTCTGATTGGTCAGACCTGTTTGTTCAGTTGCGAAAGTCAGAAAAATCGAACTTAATCCGAAAAAATTAATGCCGCAAATTCGTCCTGTGAAATGACGCGGTCGGTGTGAACGGAAAACACTCGCACGGAATTTACGCGTCCGGTGTGAAAGGGCCTCAACTCTGTCAACAACTGCCCACTGATGATATGGACTGTGCGCAAAAGCATCCGTGTTGCAGCTTCAACTCCTGGATCAAACCATGAAACTCTTTTTCTTCCTTCTCTTGCTTAGAAAAATCACAACCTCATTACATCATCGTTTGATGTCGGCTTCCTTTCTTTCACAGTGTGTTTTATGAGGGCAATTTAGTCGCAAAAACGCAGCGCGTCCGGTGTGTATATAGGTTACATGACAGGTTCGCATCCGAAAGATTCGGAATTTCATGTTGTTTTTACGCAACGCATCCGGTGTGAAACAGCCTTAAAGGCCTTAGGTGGAGCATTTTTACGGACTAAGCTAACATGAGTGGCACTTCATAACATACACATTCCCGCTGTTCTGGGCATGTGTATGTTGTAAAATATTGTTATGATGAGTTATTTGGGTATAAAGGGCCCGGTCATTTGCCCCGCCCCCGGCCCGGCTCTGATTTGTTCCGCTATTGAATAGAATAGAATAGAATAGAATAGAATAGAATGCCTTTATTGTCATTATACAGGATGTACAATGAGATTGGAGGGCCACTCCTGTTCAGTGCCATGTAACAGAAAATCAAACTCTCTAAAATAAAAATATTATGAAAATATTATAATCTAGTATGATCAATATAATTGAGATATACAGAAATAAACAATGTGTAAAATATACAAAAAATAGCATGTATAAAAATATATACATTTTTATATATACATTGTAAGAAAAGTAAATATGTGTATACATATAATAATGAAGATGATGAATATTGCACTTGGTGAATGAATATTGCACTAGTGAATGAATACTGGATATTACACAATATAGGAATGTCAGATATTGTTCAGTATGAATAATATAATAATATTGCACAGTTACAGTGGGTGAGTGTGTGAGTTCAGGGTGGTGATTGCTCTGGCGAAGAAACTGTTCTTGAGTCTGTTTGTTCTGGCTTTGATGCACCTATAGCGCCTGCCAGAGGGCAGCAGGTCAAACAGGTCAAAGCCAGGGTGTGAGCTGTCCTTGATGATGTTCCTGGCTCTGCTGATGCAGCGGGAGGTGTAGATGTCCATCAGGGAGGGGAGAGGGCAGCCAACGATTCTTTGTCCGATTATTGTCCACAAGGGCACCAAAAACAGAGCCTAAACTTTTCTTGAAAAAAGTGAAGACGCTTTTCTCCCCACGTTACCTCATGTAGCAGCTGGTAAACAAGGCTAACACGAACTGTCTGGCCTCAAAATGGCAGCCCGGAGTCTTAGGCTTTGATTGACACCTAACTTGACCAACTGGGACACCGTGACCACGGCTATCTGTAGCGAGGAACAGCCAATGAGTGTCACAGACTAGCACAAAGTTATGCCCAATTTTTAGCATGAAAGATCCAACCTATCAGCTCACAGGATAAGAATAACGCTACAGACGTTTAGCCAATGAAGTTCTGAACACGTGGATGTATAGTTTATGGCACTTTCATAAATTAGGTAAATCAGAACACCGTGTGTAAGAGTCATTACAGGATTTCTGTGAGCTCGTGCGTAAACATTGTTTTATGTGCGCTATTGCTGGTTTGATGGGTTTTTAGTTCAAAACAATGCCAAAACACAAAGAAAAGAACAGAAAAAGGCTAAAGTGCCATGAAAAAACTCCAGTCAAGTGTGCAACTGTGTTTTGTTGCAAACCGTGCCTAGTACAATGGCTGGCAGTATGTAAAACATGCAAAATAATAATGTGCCAATAAATATGTAAATAGTAATATTTGTGTGTTTATTAAAATGTTTGTTGGCTAGAGCACTGGTTTGGACAACTTTTTATAATGCACACGTTTAGTTTACTCTTTATTGCTTTTTATGATAAAATATGAATTTCTAAAACAGGGAGAGTGTTAATTGTTAGGGCAGCACGGTGGCACAGTGGTTAACACTGCTGCCTCACAGTTAAAATACCATCTGGAAGGACTGGGTTCAATTCCACCTTGGCCCAGACCTCTCCCTCTCTGTGTGGAGTTTGCATGTTCTCCCCGTGCTTGCGTGGGTTTCCTCCGGGTACTCCAGTTTCCTCCCACATTCCAAAGACATGCACTTACTGGGGTTAGGTTAATTGGCTACTGTAACAGTATTTACATTTAAGTTTTCGCTGAGCTGTATATTTGAACTTGCTCTTTTGCACCGCCTGGTGGTGGACTATAGAAAGTACAATTGTTTGTCGTTTGTGTTTCCACCCGAGCCCATTGTACCGATGCACATGCTGTGCGGGCTGCGGCGGCTGGTTAGCTCCACACAGAGAGGAAAGAAACGCGGAAAGTTGATAAGTGAAGAAAGAAGGGAGAAAGAAGTTGGAGAAGAAAAAACTAAGATCGTTAAGGATTGTTTAGCCCCTCCTGGATGTCAGTTCACGAGGTTTGTGTACTTATATGTTTTAATTCAATTCAATTTTATTTATATAGCGCCAAATCACAACAAACTGTCGCCTCAAGGCACTTTGTATTGTGGGTAAAGACCCTACAATAATACAGAGAAAACCCAACAGTCAAAACGACCCCCTATGAGCAAGCACTTGGTGACAGTGGAAAGGAAAAACTCCCTTTTAACAGGAAGAAACCTCCAGCAGAACCAGGCTCAGGGAGGGGCAGTCATCTGCTGTGACCGGTTGGGCTGAGGGAAGAGAAAGACATGCTGTGGAAGAGAGCCAGAGATTAATATCAATTAATGATTAAATGCAGAGTGGAGTATAAACAAAGTAAATAAGGTGAATGAGAAACAGTGCATTATGTGAACCCCCCAGCAGACTAGGCCTATAGCAGCATAACTAAGGGATGGTTCAGGGTCACCTGATCCAGCCCTAACTATAAGCTTTATCATAAAGGAAAGTTTTAAGCCTAATCTTAAAAATAGAGAGGGTGTCTGTCTCCTGAATCCAAGCTGGAAGCTGGTTCCACAGAAGAGGTGCCTGAAAACTGAAGGCTCTGCCTCCCATTCTACTCTTAAGTATCCTAGGAACCACAAGTAAGCCAGCAGTCTGAGAGCGAAGTGCTCTATTGGGGTGATACGGTACTATGAGGTCTTTGAGATAAGATGGGGCCTGATTATTCAAGACCTTGTATGTGAGGAGAAGAATTTTAAATTCTATTCTAGATTTAACAGGGAGCCAATGAAGAGAAGCCAATATGGGAGAAATATGCTCTCTCTTTCTAGTCCCTGTCAGTA
Source organism: Archocentrus centrarchus (assembly GCF_007364275.1). Taxonomy (NCBI): domain Eukaryota; kingdom Metazoa; phylum Chordata; class Actinopteri; order Cichliformes; family Cichlidae; genus Archocentrus; species Archocentrus centrarchus. Next base: position 2,096,683 of record NW_022060262.1, on the reverse strand, counting down.
CTCTAGCTGCAGCATTTTGGATCAGCTGAAGGCTTTTCAGGGAGCTTTTAGGACAGCCTGATAATAATGAATTACAATAGTCCATCCTAGAAGTAATAAATGCATGAATTAGCTTTTCAGCATCACTCTGAGAAAGGATGTTTCTAATTTTAGAAATATTGCACAAATGCAAAAAAGCGGTCCTACATATTTGTTTAATATGTACATGAAGGACAAATCCTGGTCAAAAATGACTCCAAGATTTCTCACAGTGTTACTGGAGGCCAAAGTAATGCCATCCAGAGTAAGTATCTGGTTAGACACCATGTTTCTAAGATTTGTGGGGCAGAGAACAAGAATTTCAGTTTTATCTGAATTTAGAAGCAGGAAATTAGAGGTCATCCAGGCCTTAATATCTTTAAGACATTCCTGCAGTTTAACTAATTGATGTGTGTCATCTGGCTTCATTGATAGGTAAAGCTGAGTATCATCTGCATAACAATGAAAATTGATGCAGTGCTTTCTAATAATACTGCCTAAGGGAAGCATGTATAATGTAAATAGAATTGGTCCTAGCACAGAACCCTGTGGAACTCCATAATTAACCTTAGTGTGTGAAGAAGACTCCCCATTTACATGAACAAATTGGAGTCTATTAGATAAATATGATTCAAACCACTGCAGTGCAGTACCTTTAATACCTATAGCAAGCTCTAATCTCTGTAATAAAATGTTATGGTCAACAGTATCAAAAGCTGCACTGAGGTCCAACAGGACAAGAACAGAGATGAGTCCACTGTCAGAGGCTCTAAGAAGATCATTTGTAACCTTCACTAATGCTGTTTCTGTACTGTGATGAATTCTGAAACCTGACTGAAACTCTTCAAATAAACCGTTCCTCTGCAGATGATCAGTTAGCTGTTTTACAACTACTCTTTCAAGAATCTTTGAGAGAAAAGGAAGGTTGGAGATTGGCCTATAATTAGCTAAGACAGCTGGGTCAAGTGATGGCTTTTTAAGTAGAGGTTTAATTACAGCCACCTTGAAGGTCTGTGGTACATAGCCAACTAATAAAGACTGATTGATCATTTTTAAGATTGAAGCATCAATAATTGGAAAGACTTCTTTGAACAGTCTAGTAGGAATGGGATCTAACAAACATGTTGCTGGTTTGGAGGAAGTAACTATTGAAGTTAACTCTGAAAGATCAACTGGAGCAAAAGAGTCTAAACAAATACCAGCAGTGCTGAAAGCAGCCGAACATGAAGAATAATCTTTGAGATGGTTATGAATAATTTTTTCTCTAATGTCTAAAATTTTATTTGTAAAGAAATCCATGAAGTCACTACTAGTTAAAGTGAAAGGAATACTCGGCTCTACAGAGCTCTGACTCTTTGTCAGCCTGGCTACAGTGCTGAAAAGAAACCTGGGGTTGTTCTTATTTTCTTCAATTAATGATGAATAGTAAGATGTCCTAGCTTTACGGAGGGCTTTTTTATAGAGCAACAAACTCTTTTTCCAGGCTAAATGAGCATCTTCTAATTTAGTGAGACGCCATTCCCTCTCCAGCTTTCGGGTTATCTGCTTTAAGCTGTGCGTTTGTGAATTATACCACGGAGTCAGGCACTTCTGATTTGAGGCTTTCCTTTTCAGAGGAGCCACAGTATCCAAAGTTATACGCAGTGAGGATGTAAAACTATTGACGAGATAATCGACCTCACTGGGAGCAGAGTTTAGGTAGCTGCTCTGCACTGTGTTGGCACATGGCACTGAAGAGCATAACAATGAAGGAATTAGATCCTTAAACTTAGTTACAGCACTTTCAGAAAGACTTCTACTGTAATAAAACTTCTTCCCCACTGCTGTGTAATCCATTAAAGTAAATGTAAATGTTACTAAGAAATGATCAGACAGGAGGGGGCTTTCAGGGAATACTGTTAAGTCTTCAGTTTCTATGCCATATGTTAGGACAAGATCCAGAGTATGATTAAAGTGGTGGGTGGGCTCCTTTACATTTTGAGAGAAGCCAATTGAATCTAACAATAGAATAAATGCAGTGTTGAGGCTGTCATTCTCAGCATCTACATGGATGTTAAAATCACCCACTATAATTATTTTATCTGAACTGAGCACTAAATCAGATAAAAAGTCTGAGAAATCAGACAGGAACTCTGAGTAAGGACCAGGTGGACGATAGATAATAACAAATAAAACAGGTTTTTGATTTTCCCAATTAGGATGGACAAGACTAAGAGTCAGGCTTTCAAAAGAATGAAAACTTTGTCTGGGTCTTTGATTAATTAATAAGCTGGAATTGAAGATTGCAGCTAATCCTCCTCCTCGACCTGTGCTTCGAGCATTCTGACAGTTACTGTGACTCGGGGGTGTTGATTCATTTAAACTAACATATTCATCCTGCTGTAACCAGGTTTCTGTAAGGCAGAATAAGTCAATACGTTGATCAATTATTAAATCATTTACTAATAGGGACTTGGAAGAGAGAGACCTAATGTTTAACAATCCACATTTAATTGTTTTATTTTTTGGTGCAGTTGATGAAGCTGTATTATTTATTGTTTTTGAATTTTTATGCTTAAATAGCTTTTTGCTGATTTTAGCTTTGGTTTTTGGTGGTCTGGGATTAGGCACCGACTCTATGGGGATGGGGTTTTGGGGGGATGGCAGGAGGAGAGAAGTTGCAGAGGGGCGTGTAAGACTGCAACTCTGCTTCCTGGTCTCAACCCTGGGTAGTCAGTTTTTAGGAGGGTTAATAAATTTGGCCATATTTCTAGAAATGAGAGCTGCTCCATCCAAAGTGGGATGGATGCCGTCTCTCCTAACAAGACCAGGTTTTCCCCAGAAACTTTGCCAATTATCTATGAAGCCCATGTCGTTTTTTGGACACGTCGTTTTATTATCTGTGATCAATATCTTCGTTGACTGACACAAAGTACAAGAATGAGTTTTGATATGGTATTTTCTTTGTTGTTTTCTTCTGTCATGAGCAGTTCTCACGGGTTGTGAAGACAAGAATAAACCCTGTTTTATGACTCTACGTCGTGCGCTCGTTAATCCGTGAGGGTGCTACAGTGAGAACTCTTCTGCTCCGCGTGGGTAGATGAAAGGACGGTGCCGACAACAAGTAGCAGAGGCGCCACGGTCAGTCACGGCTATGCACAACAAGGACACAGCCATCGCAGGAAGGTTCAGGTGCCCCCAAAATAAATGTCGCCCCAGTTAAAGGACTTACTTGAGTTACTTACAAAAAATGGACTGTTAAAGGAATTAAAACCAGCTTCTCAGTATTGAGGAGCAAAGCAAAGGACTTGAATATTTTCTCATTGTTACATTTCTACCGCTTGAGTGACTGATATTTATACAGTATTAATTTGATGTTGTGATAAGTAATCTGTGCAATGTGCATTCACTGTGTTTAAGTTAGTGCCAGAAGATACAATATTAATGGCTTGGCAAAGACGTGATTTAAAGAGTTGCAATAATTACTGTGTTTTAAGATCACAACAGTCAGTTCAAATAAGACCAATATTCATTTACTCCTCATTACCAAATCAAATTCAGGCTGCTGCAGTCAATCCTGCACTTAAGGTTAATTTAAGAGTAAATAATAAAATAAACTCCAACAATGGCAGAGTTCGAGGCTAATCCAGAAGTTAATGAAGATGGTGACGTGGAACAACTTCCTGCAGATGAAGAATTATAAGCAGCAAAAGGCACAGCTGATGATGTCTCTACTACCTCACAAAGGGCACGAAGGAGCCAAAGAGTCCGTACGCTGACGGAAAAGGGCCAAGAACTGCACGATGAGCACAAAAGGAAGGCTGCATATCGTTTCAGTGTGCGCTATGAGAAGTGGAAAGCTGTTGTTAAGGATGCCAAAGGAGCCATAGATGGTCAATGCTCAAAGGGTCTGCTACAGGAACATGTCTCCAAGGTTTCAAGTGCTTCTAAAGATGTGAATGCTGCCTATGTAGAGTTGAGACACATTGAATCTCCAGATAATGATACAAGACGGAGAATGGACGCGTGTGAAGCCATAACAAAGACAATTATCGGAGCACTAGCAAGGTGCCCAAGTAGAGCTGAAGTTCAAGGAGATGAATGCTGGAGGGAGACTGAGTCTATATCTAAGTTAGTAGCCTCAGACAGGATAAGTGTAAGGTCAGACAACACTAAGCTCTCCTCTCGTTCAAGAGTTTCCACTAGACACTCCAGCAGACTCTCGGATAAAAGACAAGATGCAGCTGCTGATGTTGCAGCAAATGAAGCTGTGCTGCAAGTTCTGCTTGAACAAGAAACTCATATGAAGGAAATTGAAAGACAAGAAACAGAAATAGCACAAAGACAGAGAGCTCTAGAAGCTAAGCGCAGAGAAGTGGAGCGACTTGAGACAGTAAAAAGGCTAAATGGCAAGGGCTTGACAACAGGTGTATGAACAAGGTGAATGCTCAGATGAAGAAATATACAGCCTACTTCATCACAGCTCTGACAAGAAACATGAAGTCAAGTCTGGAAACAATGACTCACATTTCAACCGGTGTCCTTCCCCACAAAATGTGACACTCCAACAAGAAGTGAATACAACAGACCTGGTCAAGGCATTTGCAGAGTCTCTCAGTGTAAGTCGTCTTCCAGCACCAGAGCCAACAATATTCAGCGGTGATCCTATTAGATATAATGATTGGAAGATTTCCTTTCAGACTCTAATAGGCAGAAAAAATATACCAGTTGAAGAGAAGACTTATTACCTGAGAAAGTATGTAAGTGGACCTGCAAGGAAGGCAATAGAAGGATACTTTCCTCTTGGCACAGAGTCAGCATATTATGCAGCATGGACAGTTCTCGAAGAGAGGTATGGCAATCCCTTTCTTGTAGCCAAGGCCTATAGAGATAAACTCGATGCATGGCCCAAGATAAGCTCTAAGAGCAGTATGGAACTTCAAGCGTTTGCTGACTTACTTTGCTGCTGCAAGACTGCCATGTCACAAATGAAGGGCCTTGAAGTGCTCAGTGACTGCAATGAAAACAAAAGGATGCTTGCAAAACTCCCAGACTGGCTCATTTCACAGTGGAACAGAAAGGTTATGGAAGTGCAAGAGGAGAGCCACACCTTTCCAACCTTCAGCCAATTTGTGGAATTCATCTCACGAGAAGCCAAAATTGCCTGTAATCCCATAACATCTTTTTTCGCTCTGAAACCAAGCGAAATTGAAGGAGCAAAAACACCAAAGAACAGAAGCCATGGAGCAAAGGTACTGGCAACTAACTCAAATGAAAGATCTGTCAGTACTAGTTGTATGTACTGTGAGAAGTTAGGTCACAGCCTACTTAAGTGTAGGAAGTTCATGAGTGAAAGCATTGATGAGAGGTTAAACTTTGCTCGAGACAAGCAGTTATGTTTTGGCTGCCTGAAGTCTGGTCACCGTTCTAAGGATTGTGAGAGCAGAGCAACATGTGATACATGTGATAAAAAACATCCAACATGTCTTCATGACAATCGTACCAGGAAAGAAAGAACAATGAGAAATCAAACCAACAGTGACAGCACAAGACAAAGAAACCCAGATGCTTCACAAGACAACAGTTTCACACCAATAACAAGTGAAGCAACATCTAACAGAGTCGCACAGAATGTTGATGACACTCACACCTCCTCCATTGTTCCAGTATGGGTGTCAGCTGAAGGTGAGCCAGAGCGCGAAGTTCTTGTGTACGCGCTTCTTGATACGCAGAGCGACACGACCTTTATTCTTGAAGAAACGGCACGAGCTCTGCATATAAAAGGTGAATCAGCTCAGCTAAGGCTTACCACCATGTCTTCAAGAAACACAGTTGTGTCCTGTTTCAAGCTCTCAGGTCTACAAGTAAGAGGGTTTTACTCAAATAAGACAATTTCCCTACCTGTAACGTATGCAAGAGACTTCATACCTGCAAATCGAGATCACATTCCAACCCCTGAAACAGCCAAGGCATGGCCTCATCTCGAATGCATCGCAGATGAGCTTGCTCCAATACAAAGCTGTGATATTAGCCTGCTGATTGGCTACAACTGCCCCCAAGCACTTGTTCCTCGTGAAGTTGTGTCAGGAAACGAAAATCAGCCATTCGCACAAAGGACTGATCTGGGGTGGAGTATTGTGGGTTATGGCAATCCATGTCTCGATTATGGAGATGCCTTTGGAGTGAGTCATCGAGTCGTTGTGAAGCAAGTGGTGCCTGATGTTCAACCTTCTTCAAACATCACCAACAAGGTCCACTATGTCTACAGAACTCAGATAAGGGAAATGGTCTCTTCTACAGAGGTCCTAAAATTGTTGGAGTCTGACTTTGTTGAGAAGGCTTCAGAAGATGTAAAGGTCTCTCAAGAAGATCTCAGATTTCTAACAAAGATAAAGAAAGGCATTAGGCACAAGGAGGATGGTCATTTTGAGATGCCACTCCCATTCAAGAGCGAAAGGCCTAACCTGCCAAATAACAAGGCATGTGCTACTCATTGTCTCAAATGTTTAGAAAGGAGGCTGAAGAGGAACAAGCAGTACTACATGGACTACAAGAATTTCATGGATGAGATAATAGCCCATAGGGATGCTGAAAAGGTTCCAGACCAAGACACTGACAAAAGACCAGTTTGGTACATCCCACACCATGGGGTGTATCATCCACAAAAACCTGGAAAGATTCGCGTCGTCTTTGATGCCTCTGCTAAGTTCCAAGGCACTTCACTAAATGACCATCTTCTGACTGGTCCAGAACTAACAAACACCCTGCTCGGAGTCTTGTGTCGCTTCCGCAAAGGCCCAGTGGCCTTCATGTGTGATATTGAATGCATGTTCCACCAGTTTCACGTGCGTGCTTGCGACCAAGATTACCTACGGTTCTTGTGGTGGGAGAACGGCGACCTTGAAACTCCATTCATAGTCTACCGAATGAAAGTACACCTATTCGGTGCAGCATCATCTCCAGGTTGTGCCAACTATGGTCTCAAGCACCTTGCAGCTGAAGGAGAAGGAAGTTTTAATGAAGAAACCATCAAGTTCATCAAAACCAACTTCTATGTTGATGATGGACTAGCAAGTGTCGACACTGAAGATCAAGCAATACAGCTTGTCAACAAAGCACGCAAATTGTGCAGCACGGGCAACCTTCAGCTGCACAAGTTTGTCTCAAACAGCACCCGAGTTTTAGCTTCACTTCCAAAGGAAGAATGTGCTGCGGTTGCCAAGGACCTTGATATAGCATTTGAGGCAGTGCATATGGAAAGAGCACTTGGCGTACAATGGTGCGTGGAATCAGATCAATTCCAGTTCCGAGTGGTTGTCAAGGAAAATCCACTCACCCGAAGAGGAGTATTATCTACAGTTGCCTCTGTGTTCGATCCATTTGGGTTCGTGTCACCTTTCATTTTGCTAGGAAAACAAATCTTGCAACAAATGTGCCGAGACAAGCTCAGTTGGGATGAAGCCTTACCTGATAGCCTTCGTCCCCAGTGGGAGTCCTGGCTGCGTGACCTGGGAAACCTTGCAGAGGTAAGGATTCGCAGATGCTACATCCCTCCGAACTTCAAGCCACAACACTATGAGCTTCATCATTTTTCTGATGCGAGTGCATCTGGATATGGCATGTGCACTTACCTGAGGGCAGTAAGCCCATCTGGCGAAGTTCACTGCTCCTTGGTGATGGGAAGATCGAGAGTTCCACCATCCAAAGTCACAACTATTCCACGGCTTGAGTTGTCGGCTGCCGTTGTTGCCGTTCGCATCAGTGACATGCTGAAAAGGGAATTGGAAGTGGAAATCTCAGAAGAAAGGTACTGGACTGACTCCAAGGTGGTACTCGGATACATCAGTAATGAAGCCAGAAGGTTTCATGTATTTGTTGCAAACCGTATGGAACGCATCAAACAAAGTAAAGAGTCAACACAATGGTGGTATGTAACCTCCGAAGTTAATCCAGCAGATCACGCCTCAAGAGGCCTTACAGCAGAACAACTTGTAGCCTCGAACTGGTTCAAAGGTCCAGATCTTCTCTGGCAGAAGGTCATAACCAGTGGTGAAATCAAGGTGGGAGAGTTATTGAACAGTGACCCAGAGGTCAAGAAGGTTCAAGTCCACAAGATACAAGCAGAAGAACAAAGGTCACTGTTGGATCGGCTACACAAGTTTTCAGACTGATTGAGAATGATTAAGGCTGTTGCCAGACTCAAGCGCTATGTCAAAGAAGTGAAGGATCACAAGAGGTCATGTAACATTGTCACCCTGCAAGAGAGAAAGGAAGCAGAGGTAACAATAATAAGGATGGTTCAAGAAGCGGCGTTTGCCCAGGAAATAAAAACCTTACAACATCATGAAGTGATGCAGACCAATGACAGGGTCAACAAGCTACACAAGTTATGTCCATTTCTTGACAACCATGGCATTCTTCGGGTAGGCGGACGCTTGATGCATGCTGCCTTGCATCCTGATGTCAAGCATCCTCTGATCCTGCCAAGAAACAGTCATGTGACTGCGTTACTCGTCAAACATTATCACGTGAAGACTTACCATCAAGGACGAGGAATCACTATGAATGAGCTTCGAGCTAACGGATTTTGGATACTTGGGTGCAGTAAGATTGTTTCATCCTGTATCTATAAATGTGTAAAATGCAGGAGGTTCAGAAGACCCACAGAGCAGCAGAAGATGGCAGACCTCCCGGAGGACCGGATGGAAACTGCACCACCATTCACCTACTGTGGGATGGACTGCTTCGGTCCCTTTTTTGTCAAGGAAGGCCGCAAGGAGTTAAAGCGTTATGCATTGCTAATCACCTGCATGTGCTCCAGAGCGGTACATCTTGAGATGCTTGATGATCTGTCTACAGATTCCCTCATCAACTCTTTACGTGCATTCATAGCCATCAGAGGTACAGTTCGACAAATAAGGTGTGATCAAGGCACGAACTTTGTCGGCACCAGAAATTAGTTTGTTGAAGCATTTAAAGAAATGGATCAAGCAAAACTGGGAAAACTGGACTGCGAGTTTCTCATGAACATCCCAGCGTCAAGCCACATGGGTGGCGTCTGGGAGAGACAAATCCGCACCATAAGGAGTGTACTCACATCAGTCCTGGAACAATCAGGCAAACAACTCGACAGCTCCTCTCTAAGGACGTTCCTGTATGAAGTCATGGCAGTTATCAATAGCAGACCATTGACTACTAACCAACTGTGTGATCCATCAAACCCAGAACCTTTAACACCAAACCACATACTAACCATGAAGTCCACGATCATCTCCCCACCTCCAGGAAGGTTTGTGAAGGAAGATCTTTATCTCCGTAAGAGGTGGCGTCGTGTCCAACTCCTCGCCAACACTTTCTGGACAAGGTGGAAAAGAGAGTATTTGTTGAATCTCCAAAGTAGACAGAAGTGGACCAAAGAGTGTAGAAATGCTAAGGTCGATGATGTTGTCCTCCTGAAGGATGAGATAACTCCACGCAACCAGTGGAAGTTGGCAAGGATCATTGAAGTTTACCCTGGTAAGGATGGAAGAGTGAGAAAGGTGAAATTGTTGATGAGTGATCCAACTCTGGACAAAGAAGGAAAGCGTACCTCCAAACCTGTTCATCTGGAGAGACCAATTTAGAAGACAGTCGTTCTGATAGAAGCAGAAGAAGATTCGCAGCCTCACTCTGCCTAAAATATAGTTCATAATCCTTAATTCATAAGCAGTTCATTATTTCATTGTTAATAGTTTGTTCCTTTAAAATCACAAGTGATTGGTGGGAGTGTAACAGTATTTACATTTAAGTTTTCGCTGAGCTGTATATTTGAACTTGCTCTTTTGCACCGCCTGGTGGTGGACTATAGAAAGTACAATTGTTTGTCGTTTGTGTTTTCACCCGAGCCCATTGTACCGATGCACATGCTGTGCGGGCTGCGCCGGCTGGTTAGCTCCACACAGAGAGGAAAGAAACGCGGAAAGTTGTTAAGTGAAGAAAGAAGGGAGAAAGAAGGTGGAGAAGAAAAAACTAAGATCGTTAAGGATTGTTTAGCCCCTCCTGGATGTCAGTTCACGAGGTTTGTGTGCTTATATGTTTTATTATCTGTGATCAATATCTTCGTTGACTGACACAAAGTACAAGAAGGAGTTTTGATATGGTATTTTCTTTGTTGTTTTCTTCTGTCATGAGCAGTTCTCATGGGTTGTGAAGACAAGAATAAACCCTGTTTTATGACTCTACGTCGTGCGCTCGTTAATCCGTGAGGGTGCTACAGGCTACTCTAAATTGCCCGTAGGTGTGAATGGGAGCGTGGATGTGAGTGTGAAAGGTTGTTTGTCTCTCTGTGTTAGCCCTGTGACAGGCTGGCGACCTGTTCAGGGTGTACCCTGCCTTTCGCCCTATGACAGCTGGGATAGGCTCCAGCCCCCCTGCGACCCTGACCAGGATAAGCGGAAGCGAATGGATAGATGGATGGATGGGAGAGTGGCTTTGGCTCTATATTCTAATTCCTCTAAGTGTAAGCTTTCATTAGAGCCCTCATTGATGTCTGTAGGATGAAGCATTCAAAAGTTATTGCATTTTCAGGGTTAGCCAAATTCATCCAAAGTGTCCATTTGTAGTGTCCAAAAATGTCACTCTGAAAAACGCACAACCTATACCATATGAAATATGCTGTAAAATGCTTATTTTTACAGCTATTGTTTTCAAATTTGAATGGTAACTTGTTATCTCTGGTGTCCTCCCTGGTAAATTTCAAATTCTGCAAACCAAGGCATACCATTCATCTGTTAACAAATAGGACGACACCATAAGCAATGGAAACACACCCCACCACATTGAAAACTCCACAAATTTTACTAACAAGGTCCAGAATCTTGTACTGGATCCAGATGAAACCATGGTGTCCTTTGATGTGGTTTCACTTTTCACTTGCATACCCACAACTGAGGCAGTGGAGACCGTCAGAAGACGACTACAGGAAAACGACTACAGGAAGACGACTCCTTACTGAACAGAACCAGCTTCACCCCAGATCAGATTTGTGTACTTTTAAACCTCTGCCTTACCACAGCATATTTCAAATACAATGATGGATTCTACAGACAGAAACATGGATGTGTCATGGGCTCCCCAGTGTCTCCCATTGTAGCCAACCTTTACATGGAGGAAGTGGAGAGTAAAGCTCTTGGTTCTTTCAAAGGGGTGGCACAGAGCCACTGGTACAGATATGTAGATGACACCTGGGTCAAAATCAAAACCCAAGAAGTAGAAGCCTTCACTGACCACATCAACTCAGTGGATAAATACATACGTTTTACCAGGGAGGACACCAGAGATAACAAGTTACCATTCCTGGACTGTGCAGTGCTTATCGAGGAAGTTGGAAGCCTCAACATTGAAGTTTACAGGAAGCCCACACACACAGACCAGTATCTCCTCTTTGACTCCCACCACCCTCTGGAACACAAACTTGGGGTGATCAGGACCCTACAACACCGGGCGGAAAGTGTTCCCTCTAAGGCAGAAGGGAAGCATAAGGAACACACACACATTAAGAAAGCCCTCAAAACATGCGGTTACCCCAACTGGGCCTTCATCAAATCAGCTAAGATGCACAGGAATGAAGGCCAAACACAAACTACAGAGAATGGTGAAGAAATTTTAAATAATAAGAGTGCGTGTATTGCTGTTGCTGTTTAAGCCTTTAGGTTTCTGCGTGTTCGTTTCATCGAACAGGAATGGACACAAAACAAACAGGAATAAGGAGTTCAATTATTAAATTTAATAAAGCCATTTCAAACAGTTTACAGAATAATCTGGTTCAGAATTGTCGGAGCTGTCTGATGCAGTCAGTGCAGCTTCACACAAGTCTGACACGGCTCTCTATCTTAGTTCAACTTTTATACACAGACTTAGACACAGTTACATAGTTATTGAAATATGCAAGCATGTAGCAGCTTATCAGTTCCTTCTTCTGTGCCCTTCACTGTCGCTGTTAACGACCTCATCTGGGTCCTGTAGACACAAAACATCAGACCAAAACACATTCTTTTCCAGTAAATCATCGGCATGTGATTTATTTGTCTCTCTACTATGCAGTCTTATTTCTGTCTCCTGTACAGAGTTATTTCAACACTTTCACCTTGTTGTGAAGATTAATGCTGCAATATGCAACTTGATGCTATATTTCTATTTGAATTGTTATATTTATGGTATGTCTAGTGTGCAGCTTATTTACACTCCTTCCTTCAATGGGAAGGACAAGAGGAAGAACATTGTCATCCCTTATGTGTCAGGCTTGTCAGAGAAACTCAGAAGAATTTTCTCCAAGCATGACATCTCAGTATACTTCAAACCAAGTCACACCCTAAGACAAAAACTGGTTCATCCCAAGGACAAACCCGCCAAACACAAGATCAGCGATGTAGTGTATGCTGTTCAGTGCAGTGAAGAGTGCTCGGACCTCTACATTGGTGAAACCAAACAGCCTCTTCACAAACGAATGGCACAACATAGAAGAGCCACTTCGACAGGACAAGATTCAGCAGTACATCTGCATCTGAAGGAAAAAGGGCACTCTTTTGAGGATGCCAATGTTCACATTTTGGACAGGGAAGCCAGATGGTTTGAAAGAGGAGTGAAAGAAGCATCTATGTCCACTGTGAACAACCATCATTGAACAGAGGAGGTGGATTACGTCAACAACTTTCCCCCGCTTACAGTGCTGTCCTGAGCTCCCTTCCCAGACGTCTCAACCCCCATTCACACCTTTGTTCCAGTGACCTCAATAGGCCACATGGAACAATAGAGCGAAGTCCTAAATTGGTTTCAAGTGAAACCACTGATTGAAATGACCCACGCCCCCTTCACACCTGGGCACATGTGTTTATGCACATGAACAATAGAGGGTCATAACCACCTCCAGGGGACTACGCCCACAGGGGTTTAAATACCTGGGTCTCTCCACCATTTGGTTGAGAATTGAAGAAGCCTTTCGGATAAGAGGTGAAACGTCTTCAAGGAACAAAAAGAAGTCCAGTTGCCTTTTTTCAAGCTCCAGAGACTACTATGACCTGGATGACTGAGAATCTACACAGACATATTCAGGCCCTTTGGCAGGTTTACTGGCCTCAGGTCGTTCACAGAAACAACTTCCAAGTCCAGGAGTTTTGTTCTTGTTTCTAATGCAAACACTTCAGTCAGTAGACTGTAACTACATGTTCTTCTGATGTTGCTAATCCAAGCTCTGGCTTGTATCCCACCTTCAGTGCAGTCCCTTATTTCCCTAATTGCATCCAGCATGGAGGACAAACTGGGTCTTCTTAAGAGAAACTGCCACTAAGGTTCCTGAATGTTGTCAGAAAGCACGTCTTACTGTAAGGCTGCCATAACCAGAGTTCCCACAAAATTACATTTGACTCACAGCTTTATCTTTGGGATTTCCTCACAGCAAAGATTTTCTACTTAAGTTGGCATTTCAGCTCATCTCCTTCACAGACACCTTTAACAAGAACACTGTTTTATACAGCTAGTGTTTGAAATCTAGTGTTCTTCACATTAAGCAAGTAATGAGGGGAATACTTCCCAAACAGAGACGTCCTGCTGTAATCTTTGTTGCTGTGGATGTGCCTGTTTTTGGTAGGTTTACAGTTTGTTTTCAGAATTCCTAAACCAGAAGGAGGAGGAGGTGGAGCTCACAATGACAGAGTGGTGCTCTTCAGCAGGCTTCATGACACTAGCCAATCAAAAGAAAGCAGGCTTTTAGGGAGGGTGGACTTAAAGGGGAAGGACCTAATGCGGCTTGTTTTAGTTACATGTAAGCCTCTTTCCCACCAACAGGGTTCCGGAGCCGGAGCCGTGAATTGAACCGTTAGGCAGGTTTTCCACCGCCGAAACACTCGGTGCTCGGCTGAAAAACGGGTTCAACTCCGGCCCTGCAAACTAGCTGGTCTGGAACCAGGAACGCGTGCCGAAAGCGGCAGAAGGGTGTGACTCTGCCGTCTCAACATCAGGTTTTCTACCATATTACATGTGTATTACATGAGAAAAGCGAAGCGATTTTCACGGCTGTGAATTAGGTTGGGCTCTAAGGCTGAACTTGCTGCTTTGTATCAGTTCATATCACAGATAAAAGGACACAAAGTGCGTACTTGTCGTCTTGCTCTAATCGCTGTCTGTGTTTCCCTCTGTGCTGCACACAGATGCTGCAGTAGTTTGGTTTGGACCCTAAAACGTATTTGCAGCACAAGAAAGGGGAGCGTGTTCTCCCACGTTTGTGCGCTTCGGCTTCCGTGTCCAGATGAGGACCCGCCCACACTCATACGTAAAGGAGCAGTTCACAGAAACGCGGTGGGAACGCGGGCCCGTTCTTAATCGTTTCGCCGGTTCACTGGGATCGGCACGGGAACTTGCTCCGGCTCCGGGACCTCAGCAGTGGGAAAGTAGCAACAGAGGATACAATGAGAGGCTACACCAGGGTCCAGTATGTGATACATACACTTCAACAACACTGTTTGTTTTATTGTTTTACTTTTCAGACTGAGTCACTGTACCCTCTCAGAGAGAAGCTGTGAAGCTCTGTCCTCAGTTCTCAGCTCCCAGTCCTCTAGTCTGAGAGAGCTGGACCTAAGTAACAACAACCTGCAGGATTCAGGTGTGAAGCTTCTGTCTGCTGCAGTGAGGAGTCCACACTGGAAACTGGAAACTCTCAGGTCAGGATTCAGACTTTTCCACTGATTCATATTGTTGCACAAATAGCTAACCTTTACAGAATTATCGAGGGACCTTTTTATTGTTCTTTTGGTGGATTATTAGACTCTGAATTACTGTCTAAAGAATTTTCAGTCACATTGTTATTTATTTGTTAAAGGAAAATTACTTCATGCACTGGTCAGTTACACTCTAAAATTTGACAAGTTGACCTTACTTAAGAAAATCTTGGAAACCCATTGCCCTGAAAAATGTAAGTAAGTATAACTATCAAGTCTTATGTTTGTTTACTTAACATATACTTGTTCAGTGTACTTAAGACCTTGTTGTGTCAACTTAATCGTGTTAAGTTAAATTAACTTGGTTTAGTGAAGTTGTTTCAACTCAGAAATAGGAAGTAAATTAACCCGTTTTTAACTTAGCTACATCAAGTTAGTCCAATTTACATGAACAGTACATTTTACTTAGCAGACTCTAGGAAACCGATTGCCTTAAATGAATGAACAACAACAAAACAACAATATACAGTGGGTAAAAAGTATTTAGTCAGCCACTGATTCTATGTAGGAGAACTTGCACAAAGATGGGACAGGTCTGTAATTCCCATCATAGGTACACTTCAACTAAGAGAGGCAAAATGAAGAAAAAAATCCAGGAAATCACATTGTAAGATTTTTAAAGAATTTATTAATAAATCATAGTGGAAAACAAGTAATTGGTCAATAACAAAAAGGATTTCTGGCTCTCACAGACCTGCGACTACTTCTTTAAGAAGCTCTTATGTCCTCCACTCGTTACCTGTATTAATGGCACCTGTTTGACCTCGTCACCTGTATAAAAGACACCTGTCCCCACCCTCCACCTGCTGCTGGACCATGATGCTCTGAGCATTTCTTCTGCACTCCCCTCTTTTCCCTCCTGATGCTTTTATATGATACTACTGCAGCTCCTTGCTCTTCTCTCTCCTTAGTTTGTGTTTGGTTCTTGTCTCTCTGAGCTCATCTCTGCTCTCTTCTCTTTCCCCTCACACTGAAACCAGTCATGGTCCATGCTCCTCCTGGAGCCTGTTTTCATTGGAAGCATCTTTCTGTCAGAGGGAGTTCTTCCTTCCCACCATCACCAAGTGCTGCTCACAGGGGAATGTCTGATGGTTGGGGCTTTCTCTCTGATATTGGAAGCTGTTGCCTTACACTGTTACACAACCTGAGATGATGCTGTTGTCTGTTAGGAATTGTCACTTATAAATAAAGCTACATTAAATTGAATGGATGGAACTGGATAGATGTTATTGTATCTGACAAACAGGAAATCATTGCTCACAGATTGTTGTTTTGTGTGTCTGCAGTCTGTCAGGCTGTCTGATCACAGAGGAAGGCTGTACTTCTCTGGCCTCAGCTCTGAGCTCCAACCCCTCCCATCTGAGAGAGCTGGACCTGAGCTACAATCATCCAGGAGACTCAGGAATGAAGCTGCTGTCAGCCGGACTGAAGGATCCACGCTGGAGACTGGACACTCTCAGGTATGGAGAGGATGTCTGATAGAGGAGGAAGAGCTGGAAGCATTTCCTGTGTCCTTCACTCGCTTCCTGTTTGTTTTATGCACATGTGACATGAACAATCACACATGCAGGAACATTTTTCCTTTGTCTCTGGCGCTTGAAAAAAGGCGACTGGACTTCTTTTTGTTTCTTGAAGACATTTCACCTCTCATCCGAAAGGCTTCTTCAATTCTCAAACAAATGAGAACTGAAGAAGCCTTTCGGATGAGATAAATAGTATATGGAAATAAATAAATAGTATAAAAAAATAAATAGTATATGGAAATTTACTTAAAGACAGAAGGGAAAAGTAGGAGGTTGTAGAAATGTTGGATTCAGTGAATGAATCTCAGCATCAGCAGCTTTGATTCAAACTCATCTCTGCTGCACTGTAATCTGTAACAACCTCTGTGCACCAACACAGAGCTTTACTGTAGTATATAATACAAGAATACAGTACAGCAAATTGACCTGTTTTCATATAATATTTGAATTACACAAAGACACTTTGTGTTCGCTGATATTTGTTGAGCATCTAAAAACGTTGCATTTAAAAATTACCTGCCACATGTTCCTCCCTTTATTTTCGCTAGATGCCGAAGTACCGCGAACACAGCTTATGGATATCTGCACATACTGTAAACGCTGATTATAGCACTATTAATGTTACAGAAATTATTTCAGAGAGCCGACTGACCTGGAGCCAGCGTGTAGCTGTGTCTGAGGTAGCATTGTATTATTTTACTGTTCCCACATCACTGTATATTCACAGCTCACATGTTGCTAAATACAGCGCTTTGATTGGTCAGATGTTTGTTTGTTTGTTTGTTTGCAAAAGTCAACAAAATTAAACTTGATCCTGAAAAAATGAATGCCCATATTCGTCCTGTGAAAAGACGCGGTTGGTGTGAACGGCTGCATTAAGAACAGGTGAGTCCGAAAAATATTTTTAATGCTCGAAACATTTACATGAAATTTACGCGTCTGGTGTGTAATGGCATTTCAACAGGTAGGGAACCAGTGAAGACTATGAATTTAATTTTAGCAGTAACATATAACATGACCGAGACAAGCGTTGTGACATGTGTCAAGAGTGAATCATAGACAGATAATGAAGACGACCCCCACCCCCCCACCCCCGTTTTTCAAAATGAAATGTTATCCAGCCTCATAATAAATAAAAGAAAAATAATGTAAGTAACGTTTTTTCAGTGCAGCCCAGTACCAAATGACCTACGGCAGGTACCTGGGGATATCTGATTTAAATTACACAACAAATGGTTTTCTTAATTGGAGTGGAAATTTTAAAAAAGTAACTTAAAGGGCCAAATTGTGTTATACTTTGACATCAATTTGAGGGTTAGAGGTGGGGGGGGGGGAGTTTAAGACCCCTGGTTTAGGCAGTTTTTGACACTGTCCATTAAACAGGCATAACATTTAATTTGATATCTGAGTGTTTCTTAGCTAACACACTTAGCTAGTGTGTTAGTCTAATTTTTTTTCTCCTTGTTTAGTCGACTAAGAAATTAGTCGCAGGAACATCCATAATTCAAACGTCAGACATCTGAAGCACAGCTGTGACTCTGTCACTTCTTTTCCTCTACTCAGTGATTGATAAAAAGTTTGATGAGACCAGTGCTGCATTTGAATGCTTTCTTTCTCATCACACAACATCCAGACTGAAAGCTTCAAAGAATGAACTCTGTTCAAACAGGCTCCCACTGGCCATCGCTGCCTCTGCCTGTAGCCGGGTCAGACCTGCAGCTGCAGGGTTTTGATGCTGATCTGAGAACAGTTCAATGATCCAGTCATCCCTTGTGGGGCTCACAGCTTCACTTTCATTGGCCTTAAAGGGAAATTAGCCACGCGGCCGAGTAAGAACAAAAACATGTAGAAAACAGAGACACAGACACTCAGAGGAAGACAGGAAATAACCTCTGACCCCCCTCCTCCATTCAGGGCGGAGCCTGCTGGAGTCCGATGGTTGAGCCCAGGTCTGAGGAAGTGTAAGTGTGTTTTTAATGTGACTGATGAAAACAAAGCAGCACACATTCAACCATCTTCAAACTGTCACATCACGCATTCACATCTCTGATGTCATCATCAAAGTGTCAATCAATGAACAGATGATGGATCAATAACTGCAGCTGGATTGTGTTTGTTCTCTCCATCAGATTCCTGTCAACTCACAATCGACACAAACACAGTGCACAGAAACCTACAACTGTCTGACAACAACAGGAAGGTGACACGTGTGGAGGAGGTTCAGTCATATCCTGATCATCCAGACAGATTTGATCATTGGCCTCAACTACTGTGTAGATATGGTCTGACTGGTCGCTCTTACTGGGAGGTCGAGTGGAGAGGAGACGTTTCTATATCAGTGAGTTACAGAAGAATCAGAAGGAAAGGAGGCAGCATTGACTGTTTGTTTGGATTTAACGATCAGTCCTGGAGCCTGGACTGCTCTGATTATGGTCCTCGTTCTGTCTGTCACAATAAGATAAAAACATGCATCTCCTCCTCCTCCTCTTCCTCCTCCTCCTCCTCCTCCTCTGTCTCTAACAGAGTAGCAGTGTATGTGGACTGTCCTGCTGGCACTCTGTCCTTCTGCAGAGTCTCCTCTGACACTCTGATCCACCTCCACACCTTCAACACCACATTCACTGAACCTCTTTATCCTGGATTTTGGTTCAGTTCTGGTTCCTCAGTGTGTCTGTGCTGAGCTGAGTGTAAAGAGTGTCCTCCTGTCAGAGAAACTCTGACTGTTGAACAGATAGTTCAGTCTATACATGTCTGTCTCTTTCACTCACAAACACGTTTTCACATTCATGGATTCAATCAATTGATGTTTGAAACTGTTCTAAATGATTTTGTGTTTGTGATAACATATGACAGGTCGCGTGATTTGTTTGTGAAGGAAGACACCTGAAACACTTTAATTAAACAATTATGACAGTTATTCTATTAAAGAGTCAGAAGATATCACATGTATATGTGGGCAAATGTTGTTGAGGGAGACAGACCTTCTCAGCAGCTGTCTGTGCTCCCTCCCCATAACAGCACTGCTCTAAGCTAAACATAACAGTTTTATACTACAAGCACTATCAGTTCAAAAACAGTTGGAGAGACCTATTGATCAAAAACTCTTGAACAGTAATGGCATGATTATGTATATTTGGGCAGCACGGTGGTGCAGTGGTTAGCACTGCTGCCTCACAGTTAGAATACCATCTGGAAGGCCTGGGTTCGATTCCACCTTGGCCCAGATTCCACCTTGCATGTTCTCCCCGTGCTTGCGTGGGTTTCCTCCGGGTACTCCGGTTTCCTCCCACATTCCAAAGACATGTTTTATTACAACCTGGACTAATTCAGACACCATTCCATTTTCCCAAGACTGCCATCCTCCACATGTCAGTCCTCTGTTTGGCAAACCAGGGACTGTTATTGCCATTTATACTCAGATATCAGGCCATCGCACCGGAATGTTCCCATCCACAGTGTGACGGACACATGTTCTAGTCCCAGGCATAACATTCCCTGTAAGAAGGCACATTTCCTTATCAGGGCACAATAGGGAGTGGTTACTGGTGTCCTTGGAAAGAAGTAGTCCAGTTTAATAAATTTCTGATTTTTCTATACTGGCTTTAATTTAAAAAGTTGAGTCTTGGACTGCAGGCCTTTGGGATCAACATTTAAATCTGAATAGAGACTGTGGTCTGATCAGGTCTAACTATTCAACATAAATGTATTTATTAATTTTATCCATTAAATATAACACCCTGACTCAAAGACTGTCAACTTAAAATCTACACACTACAATTTGCCAAGACACCTACTTAACAGCAGAAGTGTATGTTTGAAAGATCTATTATTCAGTGTCTTTATATTACAGATCTTTTGATTAGTTTAACCCAGTCTAAATTTTTTTTTTCTAAAAGTGAACCTATTTTTATGCACCAGAGAAGTTAGTTGCAGCAGTTGTCTATTAACAATACATCATTCAGATTTTAGGTTATGTTTACGAGTGTTTGTATTGTATAATTTACAGATATTCATTTCAAGCATTTGCATCTAAAAATTAGTTTCAGCAGTATCATCTTCTCTCTAAACTCTAGAGTTGATTCAAACTGTTCAGATAAAAAATACAAATGATTTAATGCTCTAAAATCAACATTTGACACAGATTTTAAGTCAGCAACTTTTTTCCTCTCGCTGTGCACTCATTTTTGTTGATGGTTGTTGATGTGTTTGATCATTTTTCTCATTTATTTTAGGACATTTCCTTTTTTAAACCATGGGTCGAAAGAATGAATGCCAAGATCGGTGCTGAAAAGGATGATGACCGTGGATATAAAGCATAAAATTATCGAAATACATGAGCGAGGTGTGCATGTTGCTGTCTTGGTGAGGGTAAGAGTGTGCCAAAAAAAGGCAAAAGAAGGAGGAGATTACGTGAAGTGAAAAAAAGGAGCATTAAGTTTAGCGATCGCCTCCACTTCCATCTCCAAAAACATCTTTGTTTTTCACTTAAAACCAGTTCATTTCTTTACATTCTCTTATATTATACTGTATACAGTATTATCTTTTCTACATTATTTGTTTATAAAGGCATTTTCCTATTAATAAACGTAAAAAAATTTCGTGGTTTTGGGGGGTGGGAACAGATTAATGACATTTCAATTCATTTCTATGGGAAAATTTGATTTGACATGCGATCAAATTGAGTTACGAGCTAAGTCAAGGTACCACTGTATTTATATATGTGTATGACATGTGACCAAAATTAAAAATATTATTGATCTCTCAATTTGAAAGGAAAAGAAAAGCTAATTGTTTTAGTCTAGTGTTAGTGAGAGAAACCTTGATTATTTTACTTTTATGACTTTATTTATTTTGTATTTTGTGTAATTTGTGTATCTTTATTGGTCTTGTTCTGAATATAACACCATGTAGTGCGATCAGTCAAAATCAAAGTCAGGTGAGTCTGAAATGTTGTGGTAATTCTGGGGTCAGAGGTCATACTCACACTTCCCTCCTTTGTCGATCTTTTTACACAGAGCACACAGCAAAATAGTTTTCTGTGATCATCAAACTGAAATCAGGACGTGTCCCTCCTTAGACCTCATGTCAAGAAAAAACAATAATTAATGTTATAAGAAACAAAGCAGATTATATTCCTGTGGCCTTCCAATGATAAATTATCCAAACAGATTACGAGTCAGATACTGAGAACGTTCAGCCTGGAACTGAAACATCGCAGTCAGTTGTTATTTTTCCTGCAGTTCTTTGACCTTTGACCACTAATGTGTTTTGGTTCTTCACTGAGAGCCTGTGACTGAGCGTGCTTAAGGCCTAACACTCCCCACGTCGAAAAGGTCTCCTGTTGATGACCCTCCTCCTGGTCTCAGACTTTACACGGAGGTCAGGGGTCAAAGAACTTACAGTTCACCTGTTTGTCTGAAGTTGGGCCTTCTTACTGAGGGTCGTGCGGAACCAGGAGCCTTTTTCCTGAGTCTTTAGAGCTGTCAGTCTGTTCAGGAGAGCTTGGTGTGATCTTGAACACCTCTATCTGCACCAGTTCCTTTATTGGTAGCTGATCCAGTCTCCTGCAGCCCCGGTGATGTTGTTCAGGCTCCTGTTACAATCAAACTGAGAAATCTTTATTAGTTAAGTCTTGAATTGATTTTAAATTTCTCCTATTCTGTATCCCTCCTTTGAGACATAAACTGTGTTTATGTCTCAATAATTTAACTTATTTATCTAAAGGGCATACTGATTTTTTTGTATTATTAGCTTTTGTATTTTTCCTTTAATGCCTCTGTTATAATTATGATTATGCTCAAATCTGCCAAAAAAATAAAATGTAAGTGCAAAAATGTGTAAATCAAGTACCTTTATTTTATCATGTTTTCATAAACAGGTTTTTAGTTCTCTATGTTTTGCTTTTTAGCAGAGCGGCAGCTCAAGATTTGGCACTTTGTCTTGTGTCTTCAGTTCAGCTGTGTGTAACAAAGTATTCACACGCACTGTGTTTTTTTCTAATCTTTCATTTTTAAGGTTTCACTAAAACTTAGTCTCTCATAGAAACGTTTTCTTGAAATTTAACAATCTTCTGTGACCTCTAATAACTATATTTATATTTATACTTCAATTTGGGATTATCATGGCATTAGTCTGTTATACTGGCTTTGTTTTTAAGAAAATCAATTAAAAACAATGATCTCCTGACTGTCCTCTTTTTTGGACTTTTGCAGTTTTATGTCCTTCAGTGGTAGACAACACTCACTTTGTATCAGGGGTAAACCTTAACCCTGAGAGCTAGACTTACAGCACTCAGAACTCTTTTGTCTCTCACTCACATGCACACAAACTCTGCATCTCTCTGACACAGCAACACTATAAGTGACACACACATACCACAATGCTCAGAGACGCACACACAGATACAGGTACAGATACACAGGGGCGGAGCTTCTGGAGGGGCTGGGAGGGCCCCAGATGGGAGAGAGAAGAGGAGGATAAGATTTCAGGCAGCCAGGCCTCTGTCGCGTTCGAGACGAGGTGAAGAAGGGGGGCCCTCGACTGACTGTATCACGATGTGCACAGTATACCACCGGCCACTATACATCACCAATCATTCATGTTTTACACAGGGGGTTTTAAAGGTTGCCACAGTCAGGACTGAGTCACGGTTGCTCAAAACTTTACAAGACCAACTGACTTTAGTGATGTAGTAGGTGTAAAATATTGAATAAGATGTTGTGCTGCATGACTGGCTTTATTTTCACTCTTACATTTAACTTTATGAGACGCAAATTTTCAAGTGGATCGCCGATATTTTCTCCAAGTGTATTGTGGGTAAAACTCGTCACCAACCGTCCATCAACGTCATCATCAGTCACTTGGCAACAGATTATAAAATAAAGGCTGTTTCACACCAGATGCGTTCCATGAAAATGACACGAAATTCCGAATCTTTCGGATGCGATCGTGTCGTGTAACCCATAGACATATATACCTAGACGCCGCTGACTCGTACGCCAACATTGCCGCCATATTGGAGGAGACAAAAGCGGCCAACATAACATGAGAGAGATGCTGCACCCTGGTGCTGTTTGGAGTTTTTGAACCATTTTACAGTCAAAACAGGATCATGTGGGATTACCTTTCACAGGTAAGACTGAGGAATTGTTTTTGATCATATTTGGCCATTCTAACATTTTGAAAACAAAATTCGTTTTTTTGTGCCTAATAGTTTCCCAGTGTATATTAGTGCATATTTGAATGTGTGAATGAACGCATTAACTTAAATAACGCTTTAAGAAAGGCGCTTTATGAAGTTCAGTCCATTCACTTGTGATAGTTCACAGCGCAGCTTTGCCTCCTCCAATATGGCGGGGACACAGTTAATTAAGGCGTCTACGTATATATGTCTGTGGTGTAACCTATATACACACTGGACGCGTTGCGTTTTTGCGAATAAATCGCCCTCATAAAACGCACTGTGAAAGAAAGGAAGTCAACATCAAACGATGATGTAATGAGGCTGTGATGTTTCTAAACAAGAGAAGGAAGAAACAGAGATTCTGCTTTCATCCAACTCACATGGACAGCAAAAGAAGGCAGCCCCAGGATTTCTTCTCATTCACCTTATTTACTTTGTTTATACTCCACTCTGCATTTAATCATTAATTGTTATTAATCTCTGGCTCTCTTCCACAGCATGTCTTTCTCTCCCCTCAGCCCCCCCCTCAGCAGATGACCCCCCTCCCCCCTCCCTGAGCCTGGTTCTGCTGGAGGTTTCTTCCTGTTAAAAGGGAGTTTTTCCTTTCCACTGTCACCAAGTGCTGCTCATAGGGGGTCGTTTTGACTGTTGGGTTTTCTCTGTATTATTGTAGGGTCTTTACCCACAATACAAAGCGCCTTGTGGTGACTGTTTGTTCTGATTTGGCGCTATATAAATAAAATTGAATTGAATTGAATGAACTTATTGCCACAATAATAAAAGAGCTTTTGACCCTGTTGGTCCTTGAGCATGGCTCCACAAATCTGCAGCCTGAGGGAAGTAACCTGAAGTGGCCCTGAAGGAGCAGCTGGAATCAGCCAGGATGGAGCAGGTGTTCCTCAGGGTCCTGATCCTGCACACATCCCGCAGGTGGTTCAGGAACACCCGGCAGTCCTGCTGCAAAGTTTAACAATTGATTTCTGTTCCTCAAATTTAAAACTCTTTCCCAAACCCACACATGAGGGGAAAAGTTAACACAGATTCTCTACAACAAAAATCAAATATTCTCATAAAAGTATAACATTAAAATCTCGGAGCTTACAATAAAAATAATCTCTGATGTCATTTCCTGTATCAGCCTGTGGCTCAAATGTGAGTTTATCATCACTCAGGGTGGCAGAGCGCTTCTACTGATTAACCACCTCAACTAATTGGTTATTGATGGCTACAGGAGGTCAGGATATTTACCAACATTTAAAATCATCTCCTCTGTTTCCTGACATTAATATCAATGAAGGAAAGCTTGCAGCACTGTATGATGTTTTACAGGAACCCACAGATGCTGCGGAACAAACTGACGCGCCTGTGCTGCCCCCTGTTGGCTACATTTATACAACACAGTTGTATAAACATTTAACTCACCATTAGAGTCATAAATGGATCCACTGAGGAGCTTTAAAAGGAGATTTAAGTTAAGGTACGGTGGCCCTGAGGTGCAAAACACAACAGCAACAAAGAGAAAATGACACAACAACAACGTTTCTCTTCTTTGTTTTAAATGGACTGAACCAAGATGACCACTGACGAGAGTGTGATGTCATTTCCTGTCCTCTCAGCAGTTTCAACACTGTTTGTTCTAGACTCATTAAAGTGTGATGATTCACTGGAAGAAGAAAATAAAATCTAATGTCCACCTTTCATCACAGCTTTAGTGACAAACTACGGCCAGCAGGTGGCAGCATATCTGCTTTCTCCTAAAGCTTCATGATCACAGCATCATCATTAACACTTTAACTTTAAGGCCTGTTTGTTTCTGCTCACATTGTAAAGCTCAGGGGAAGACTCAGAGGTTCAGGAGCTTCCGGCTGATCTTCTGCTCGTGGATTAAAAACTGTAGAGATGAAAAACAGCAGGACAGAGATTATTCCTGTCCTGGTGGGCATATATGAGCCTTTCACCCTGCCTGAAAACACAGGATCTGCAGCTCTAATAATTTAATCATTAAATAATGTTAATGACTGCACCTTGTTCACAGCACCGTTACAAACGGAAGACAAAGAAGAGAAAGAGAAAGCATGGCAACAATCTGCTGATCAAAGGAGCCGTTTATCTCCACATCTGGAGCGCGGTCTGGTTCTGTTATCATGCAGCTGTTTGCTGCTGCAGACACACAGCAATCCTGATCGTCCTCAGCACCAAACACAAGATGAAGCTCTGCAGGAGTAGAACATGTGCAGCTTCACTCTCTGAATTCTTTTATTGTGATGAGATCAGGATTTATGAACAGCTGTGTTTGTGTTGTGTTCAGTTCTTAACAAAGCAAAAATGATACTGTGTGCACAGAGAGGTCACACTCTGCCCGCTTTCATTTATCATGAAATGAGAGTTACACCCTGCAGCTTCCACAGTCACTGTTACAGAAGCTTCCACAGCTGAGCACGTCTGTGCTTTGTCAGATCAATCATCTCATTCTGGTTCTGTTTGAGCAACACAAAGACCTCTGTGGGGAAAATATGAAGAAAACAATCAGCTCTGACTTCCTGCAAACTTCAGGAAAGTTTTATCTTTACTGACATTCTTAGCAAAGATTAGTGTTCATGAGCTGCACTCGTGGCTTCTGACTGAGCAAAACAAACTGACTGTGGTGCCGGGGTGGCTCAGTGGGTGAGCAGGTGACCATGAGGGCTCTGACTTTGCTGTGTGTCTCCTCACTGAACAGCATCCAATGAAGCCAAAAAAACCAGAATCAAAGAGCACAACATGAATCAAATGAGCTGCAGAGTTCCCACTTCCAGTCTGACTGTGTGATGACAAAAAGACAATCAGCTCAAAACAGACATTTAGGGACATTCTTAAAAGTGGAGGGTGCACAGAGCTCTGAGGATGGGGGACACACAGCTGGATCTGAGGAGGGAGTGTTGGAGGTGGAGGAGGTCACGGCCTTCTTTACACAGGACTCTGATTCACTGACAGGCTGCGACTCCTCTGAAGGAAAAACAAGAAATGAGGAGGAAACATCACCATAACTAAGTCATAACTATGACTCTAAAACATGATGTTTATATATTTATGAATCTTTCTCACCCAGACTGAAATTTGATGTTTTGTGACAGAGTTTGCAGACTTTTCTCAAATATAAGTTAAACTTCTACCACCTTCGTTACAGCGTAACCAGCTAAGCAGACCTGACAGGACAGAGGGTGGAGGTGTAAATAAAGCTTTGTTGCTCAAATCTGAATCTCAGCAGGTTAATAAGAGATCTGCCTGCTTAATGTTTATACTGTCCTGTGTTTGAGTGCAGACTGGGCCTTCGAGCAGGGGTGGAAATCACCTGCAGCTGTTCCTCCTGCAAACACTGTTTAGGAACAATAAAGTCACTGTTGAAGGAAATATTCAGTTTCTGCTTCCAGCTTCTGAAACGTGCTGACTCTCTGCTTTTCTTTGGCCAACACAAATCTAAACATGCTGGAGCTGCAGTGAGCTGAAGCATCTCCTGTGAACAGTCATTCCTACAGAAAGTGATTTAGTCAATAATACACAGAGTTATGGTGACTGAAATACAGTCTTAAATAAAGACAGAGGAGGAAGTGCACCGATGTAAACAGCTGATTATATAACTTCCCTTTTTTCTTTTTTTTTTTAATTGCTTACAGAGAAAAACCCTCCCATGAAAAGCACCAGACAGAGTTACAGATACTGAGAAACATTCACAGTTAAGATAAATGAACAGAAAGCAGGAAGTTTTTATTGAAACAAAGGACAGAAAATAAAGTGCAAAGATTACAGAATCACAGTGGAAAATGAGACAGCATACATAAAATATATATACACATGAAATTAAATTCATTCAGATCAGCACATTTATAACTGATGTTACTTTACAAATATAGAACTGTTTCATTTCCTCTGCAGGTTTCATGCTGATTCATCTTCCTCAAACTGACCCTTTCCTTTAGTCACTGCACCCCCCCTCTGACCTCCAAACATCACTTTCATTCTTTTGTCCCACACTAACAAACTAAACCAGAAAAAGACAAATGACCGGTGGTGACAGCTGATTATGGTCACTGCCCCCCAACACTGACCAACAAAGAACACTAAAATAATCATTTGCTTTATTAACACTAAGAAGAAAGAACATTTATTTCTGCGACAGATCCATAAAAATTAGAAACCTTATTTCAATTCAGATGATCTCACATTTAGGACCAGCTTCTCTGGACTTCACCCTTTCTGACCTACATTGACCACCTGCCCTATTCACCAGATTAGCTCCCTGTGACTTCCTGAAAACTGGGGGGGGGGGGGGGGGGGGGGCAGCTGCACTGAGATCAGATCCTGAGCTGAAATTAAATCATTGATGAGGTTTGGGAAATTTACAGATCTGACTCAGAACTTCCTTCAACTCGTATAATAATGCAATAAAACCATAAATATTTGTATTTTTATATAAATATATTATATCATACTGTAATCTCATATTAGATTCTATTACCTCGTTCATTACTTGTGAATTAGGAAGGTGGCTGATTGGCTCAACCAGAAATAATAATAAACGGTTTAAATGTGCAAGACAAAATCTTAAGCTAATAAAGTGCATAATTAGCTACATACTTCACATGAGACCCTCTCAGTCACGATACTGTGGCCCCATTTTCTGCCTCCACCTTTGCCCACAGTGGCATGTAAGCTCACACACCCTACATGCTGTTACACTGTTTTATCATCCATGAATATAATCACACAAAGTGCTTATTAATCGCTGATTAGATAATCACATTTACTACTGAATATGAAACTAAACATACCAGAAACCTGGAGCACTGATTTAACATTGGTTCTCATGACAGGTGTGAGAATCTGACCTGAGATCAGCTGACTGCTATAGCTACTGTGAGGCTAATGAGTGCTTCTGCAGCACTGTTGCTAATATGGACTCTTTTCAGACATATTTAAGCTTATGTGAAGCAGCAGAGCCGCGGTGGTTCAGGTGTACACAGATCTGACAGGTTTCACATCAGCTGTTTCAGGTGGATGTTGATAAGGTCCACTCTGTTTTGAGGATTTCTTTGTTTTTTTGTAGATAACTACAGCAATAACAGCAATAACAACAAGAAAACCTACAGCAGCTAGCGGAATAACTATTACTGAAGGAGGAATCCTCTTGCCTCCTCTCTCCTTGTCTCTTCCGTTCTTGTCTTCTCCATCCTTCTCTCCTATCTCCTTGGCGTCATCATCTGTGAACCCGGCAGAGCAGAAACAGGCGTGAGGACTCAGCTTCCAGATATGCTGACAATATTTACAACCACAACTTCAAGAGTCTAAATGTTTCTTTCATCCCTTTGAGAAACATAAACCCTGTTTAGACCGTCATGAAGCACCTTTTCATGTCTGCGTCAGACTCAGAGTTTCTCCAGGTCAGTCTGAAGCGTACTCAGCATGCAGAGCAGTAACCGATGGCTGAGGCAAAAGACCAATTTATCAGCATAAACAACATAAAATAAAAACACAACAGAGCATTTTAACCTCCCTCTCTCTCTCTCTGTCCTTATTTAAAGATGTGAGCTCGATGAGGCGGATGCACAAATACAGCTGCGTGTCATCGGCATAAAAATAAACATGCAAACAAAAAATGAAATAGGGCCAAGAAATAGAACGACACCAAATTAGCATCAGATATATCAGCTCGGCCACATTACAGGAAGCTTCTGATCTGATAAAAAATATGACACCACAGATAAAGAGCAGCAGCAGAAAGTCTGAGCTAAAGACAGGAACCAAAACAAGCGTTCATTTACATTTACAAGCAGAGTTTTTGCTGCATGAAGGAACACCAGCACCCCATCCAAAGGTTTTAACCAAACTAACAAAATGCTTTCAACAGGGAGAGGCGTGGATTTCGGTCTTTGCCGTGCACGGACAGATCCGGACTGACACAGGCTGCAAAAAGCGAGCAGAGACACGCAGAGCTCGTCCAATCATAGCTGCTCTCTGGCTCTACCACAGTGAGAGGAACTGTAAGTAAAGTGAAGCTCTAAAAACTCACCTGAATCTGTGACTGTGAGGTTGATGGACTGCTTGAACTCACTTTGGACTCTCACGCCGCTACTGGAGTTGCTGGTTATAATCCGACACTTGTATGTTCCTGTATCTCTGATGCTGACGTTCCTCAGAATCAGAGAAACGTCCCCATGTTTTACAGACGGGTCTGTGAGCTCCACGCGGCCTTTAAACCTCTCATGATGGTAGTTTTCGTATGGACGCCGGTTTCGGTAGAAGAACACGTAACCCTCTGACTTGAGCTCAGGTCTGATCCACTCCAACAGGGTGATATTTACTCCTCTGGGTCCCTGACACTGAAGAGTCACATCTTGTCCAGGCCTCACTTTGACCTGTGGGATATCTAAACACAAAGCCAAAAGAAAAGAGCAAACATTAATAATGTGTAACACTGCACGTCTTTAACATACGTGGTGCAGAAGAACTGGTTGGACTCCCTCGCTAAAGTTTCCAGTTCCTGTAAATGAGCACATCCAGAGACTTCTGACGGGAACCATGTGGATCGCAGGAAGTACTGAACTGAGGAAGTCTAAAAAACATCGATGGAAATGCGATATCTGAAAACAGAGAGTAACCCGAGCTGTGTGAGGGCAAAACCAGGCTAGAGTCACGCGTCGCCACTCGTCGGTCACCTTGAAACTCCTCTGGGCACTTATTTGGAGCGCTGTTTTATAGAGTTATCTAAATGCTTAAGTTAATTTTAAATAAAGTTTATTCTAATGTAATCTTCCCAAATTTTTTAAAAAAAGCTTTTTTTCTAACAGTCAGCATTTCAGGCACAATTTGAGGATTATGCAGCAATTTGTACCTGTTCTGTATCAGTTTGTGTCTTTTGTGAAGCAAATCACAAAAATGAGGTGAACTGAACGAGGCTTTGTTGAGCTGACACACTGACTCATTGTGTTTCCAGAGTCCGACTATAAGGAGCTATTATTTCAGCCTACTTTGTGTCCTCCTTAAACCTTCCTGTTTGCGTGAATAACTCATCATTCCAGGAACTGAACTGCAGTGGCTCAACTTTTCTGCTCATAATCAAAATTTTCCACATTCTTTCATATCTCACAAAACTCTGTTTCATCTCAGCTGATACTGAAAGTAAGGGCCAATGTGCTGACCTTCAGCTTCCTCTCACGTTATGGCTCCTTCATGGTCATTAACCTGCCCACATGTGCACATCCTCAGAGCAGAGTGTTTGTGTGTGTGTTGACATTTAAGCTCACCTCAGTGGATTAAGTGGTTGCACAAATCCCTAAACTTAGTTGAGTGTTGTCACACACACACACACACACACAATGACACAGCTGTGATAAACTCAGCTCTCAGGAAAACGTACCAGAAATTCCCAACATAACATTTATGTAACAGCACAGAACAGAGACACGAGGGATCTGCATTTAAAGAAAACACTAATAATAATAATAATAATAATAATAATAATCAGTCTGTTTCATGTTGCAGATGATTTTCCTGTAAGGAGAAGCAGGTGTGGGCTCTCCTGAACAAACATGGAGTTAATGCTGCCTTAAAGAAGAAGAAATCAAATACAGAGTATGTCATGATCAATATCATGATCTCAATATTTCAAATGTGACATCAAACTAAGCTGTTGAGAACAATATCCAAAACATTTAAAGACAATAACACATGGTGCAGAGGTTACATGAAGTCATTTCCTGTTTCATCTACATTGTAACTATAACACTGATTAGGTGACTTTCTGTATGAGCCATAACTCCAGTTTTCTGAACCCAAGTTCTTTGCTGCTCACTGATCTGAAATCCTTTGGTCACATCGCCTCAGTACGTTTCTTTCATATGAAACTGATCATAATGAATAACTAGACACAAGAGGAGGACTTAAACTACAGGTGGTGGTCCCTGCATGTGTGTTTGTGTTTTGGGGTGGGAGGGGCTGCATAGGGCCCCCCCCCCAACACAAACACACACACACACTCGTGAATACTTAACACCCCCCACCCCACCCAGCTGAGCCGAAGAGCAGTTTCACTTTTGTTTCTGGGTAAATCACCTTTGCTCTTTTTAAAGACACTTTCCTATAAATATGCGGATTTAAACAGCAAGAGTAAATATCAAAAACAATTTGATAAACTATATCAATTGATAAATAAATGATAAATACACATGTTATTCTGTTCATCAACAGATCGCTCAGCTGATTCAGTTCCAGCTGGTTTAAATGTTTACATTCGAGCAGCTGATCAGCTTCCTTAAAAAGGTGAGTCAGCGCTCTTTGGCAGACTGCCAGCCTTTATTTTCTCTTCCTGCTATAAAAATATGAACTCACCTTCTAATGCAGCAGTCTGAACAGTCAGAAGGCACAGCACAAGAAGAACGTGCATCTCTGCAGGAAAACCGCAACTGACGCGCGTCAGCTGCTGGACACCGGAGTTTGTTTACACGGCTATAGGAGGAGGAGGAGGAGGAGGAGGAGCTGTTCTTGTTGCTGCGTTAAAACTTTTTTTCAGAACATACTTTTTTCTAATTCATGTTAGTTAACTTGTATATTCAAATACGAAATGTAGAAACAAGCGATCTAAGGCGCAGAAGCCTAAACAATAAGTTTTTATTTATTATTTATTTTACAGCGGGGATCTTAAACCGCTTCGTGCATCATTAACGCGAACTCCAGGTCACACATTCACGGAGCTGCTGCTGCACCTGTGCACAGGTACCGTGCTTCAGCTGTTCATCAGCTGGCAGCAGGGTTTCAGCGTTTTAAGCTGTTTTTCTCATCTTTCCTCATTTTAGCAGCAGGGGTGTGTGTCGCTGTTTGTCCGCTGCACCCACAGCATGATTCGTGTGTAACTGAGCGCACTCTAACATTTAACATCATCATCATCATCGTCGTCTCTGCTCCCCTGCTCATCTTCAGCACCCCTCTGTTCCCCCTACAACCCTCACCCCCACAGCTCTGCCCTGTCACTCTCTGGCTCTCTCTGCCGGAAAACGTGAGACATAGCAGGAAGTGTTCCTCAGTTATTTCGGCCGGAAGCGCAAACTGCACACAGAAGGCCTCAGCCTCGCTTCAGACTCGGGAGCCTCCTGCTGAGGCCACATGAATCAAACATGAATTAATAACCAGCCGCGAGAGGCTGAGCGTCCCCATCTGACATTCATACAACACGGTCACCTGAACGCAGCTCCATGCCGGTTTTTTTCTGGTGTTTATCAGCGGTCACAGCATTTTTACTTATAATAAACAACACGTCAGCGCACACTGCCGAAAATAAACTATCCGGTAACCCTCGCGTTAAAAACAGGAAACTCAAAAACCGTTCTCAGAGGCACTGCACGGTGCTGCATTCAGGTGCACCAAGGGAAAGAAGTTTACTCTCCTGGTTACAGAGTAACGTCGGCGCAGAGCCTTCAAGGTGCTCACGTTAAAAACCACCTGCTCCACATGCGCGCAGGTAAAGAAACACACAAACTTCACACCGTCAAAAGTGTGGGTTTTTTACGGTGACAGGGCGTCGAGGGTTTGGATTAGGCTACACTCACCCTTCCTCTGTCTTTGGGTTTCTCTCATGTGTCCCAGAGACAAGAAATGAATCCCTGATGTGTCCGGACTACCGTGAGCTTCCAAACTTCCCCGGCCCATCGCGAAGAAAGATAAAGAACAATAACACTCCTTTAAAATGCGTCTTCAGTGGGCAAAAACAGGACGCTGAGTGGAAATTATCACACCCCTCCGTGAGCGCTGAGGTTTCCTCACCGGTTTCGATCAGAGGGGGTTTTGAATGAAGCGTACGCGCAACACTGCGCATGACAGCCGGAGCGTTTGGTGGGAGGAGGAACTTTTTTTTTTTTTTTCTGATTAAACTTTTTTCATATACAGGCATTTTCAACATCTGCATTTCTCTCTATGGCACCGTTTACCTGAGGTCTAACAACAGATCAGCAAATAAATCAACATGTTGAAAAGCAGAAACAATGAAACCAACTACAGATTCTGTGACCTGCTGCTCATCACAGCCCAGCAGGTACATCAGCTGTTTATCAGCTGGCAGCGGAGTTTCAGCCGCGATGCTGCACACACACACACACACACACACACACACACACACACACACACACACACACACACACACACACACACACACACACACACACACACACAAAAATTAAGAAACGTTTTTATAAAACTGTACTTCTCACATTCATGGCGTTTGTGTTGACTTTCACTGTGCACAGCCGTGTTTCTGTGAATCATACATATCCTGGAAAATCACAGCAAGGAGATGAATTCACTTTAGCTAAACGTTTATTAAAGTCTGCAGGTCAGACTAACAGCTTGCACACGTCCTGTCATAATAAGGTTAAAAACTCTATTTTAATTGGCTGGTTATTTCCTGTGATGCATTTCTCTTTAACAAAACGAGAATAATGTCCTGATGCTACGTAGATTTTTTTAAAATAATACATTTCAGCTTTGACAGTTTTCACTGTTTCTTGTTCACTGCGTTAATGATTCATATCTCAGCTTAAAGCTAAAAGAGGCTTTTCCCCGTGCAGAGAAACCACAGAGCCTCTAACGTGTGAGAGGAAGGAGGAGGGTTTAACTGCTGCAGTGGAACAAAAAGGTCTCACACCTCTGTGTGGCACCATGGGACCAACAGCTCTGCTGTGGCCGCTCTGTAAGTATCTTAGTAACTGTATTTCAGGCATTCTGGCTGAGAGAGAGACAGAGACAGAGATGTTTGCTTTAAATTAATACTTGATAGCCATGTTAATGAAAAATGAGCAAGAACTGAAAGTATAAAGAGGAAAATACAACTTCTAGGATGATGGTTTCACAGCTAAAAGAGAAGAAGAAGTCTCAGGTGATGAAGCTGCTTCATGGCTTTAACAGGAGGTTTAAACAAAGTCTCACTTCATTAAATTTGTCAGAACTCTGATTTTGTGCTCGATGCTGCAGACGAAGCGCCTCAGTGTTAAACTGCGTCCTCGCCTCCTCCTACAGGACACATCCTGTGTAAAGAAGCTGGAGACTCAGTTTGTGGCTGCGGCTCCTATAAGCTCACATGTGTCATTAAAGTAGAAACTCACTGACATCTATTGAATCTACTGTGCTTTCTTTTCAGTCCTCATGTCGCTCCTCTGCTGCACAACAAAACAAGGTGAGCGAACCTTTTTATGACAAACTGACACTTTTTATGACAAATCTTCACACGATGAACCACAAAAAGGGTTCAGAGAGCATTTAGCCTTTAACCGAACGGTAACAAATAGAAGCAGATGCGGCCCAGATGTGTCTGCTGTGGGAGTGAGAGCAGCTTTAACGTCTCAGAGAAGTGAAACTATATGCGCTATGAGCCAAACAATAACCTGTTTCAGTTTAATATTTGAGTAAAAGTTCTGCTGCTGGGTTTTTATGGCTGTTCAAAGGTTCAGGATCATTACAAAGACCCCGGCTCTCAAACCGCTCCTATAGGAAGAGTGAGTACCTAAAAGTTAATTCAGTTATTAAAAAACCAAACTGTGTTAGTATGATCTCTACAGAAAGGCTCCTAAATCCCAGTCAAAGTGATCAGATTCTTACATAAACTTTGCCACATAGAGGGTTATCGCTGTGATGGTGCTGTGTGAGCAAAGGAGCCACAGGCTGCTGTTCACACCGGCTGATGAGAGAAAAACGTTGGTTTTTAGACAGAGGAGCTGAACCAGCTTCACCCAGAGGATGGACTCAGCAGCTGCATCAGATATAAAGAGGGATTAGTTTGAACTGTCAATCATGCAAAGCTACTCTGAGCAGAAGTGGTCCACTTTAAGATCCTGATTCTGATCCTGAGTCTACTTTATGGCAGAGAAGACCTGCAGGCCAAGCTGTTCACTGATTAATATGAGTATTATTACTGATTCTTAAAAAATTTCCCTTGAGATAAAGTACAGTTTGGCAGTCTGTAACACTCACCAGAGGTGGCAAAAGTACTGACATTCTGTACTTAAGTAGAAGTACAAGTACTTGTGTTAAAAAATACTTTAGTAAAAGTCGAAGTACTGGTTCAACTTCTCTACTTAAGTAAAAGTAAAAAAGTACAGGCTCTGAAATGTACTCAAAGTAAGAAAGTAAAAGTAGTTCTTTGGAGGATGTTTCTACCTGCTATTTTTGTGTAAAACAAACCGAACCTCATTATATATTATTGTAATAACATAAAATAATATTACATGAGAATACAAATGTTATTCCAATCTAATTTTTAATCCTAATGAATGCACTCAGCTTGAAACTGTTATGTAGGACACAAACTGTTAAAGGGAATTTAAACACAGCTCTATTCTCCATGTCCTCCATAGTAGAGGGTGACTGTGCCTCCACCTAAACACCAACATGAGAATACTCAGGGGTTACAGTGGGATTCAGAAGCTGGAGGAACCCTAAGATCAGCTGTAGTGGCTCTGCATGGGGAGAAGAATCACAACTTTCTATTGTGAGCTCCACTAAATGATGTTGTGTGCAGGCTGTGATCAGCTGACCTGCTGCTGCTGCTCTGAGGCTTACTGCTCTGTGTGGATGAACTGAACTCACAAAGATGTAACCCAGTATTTCACAGCTCTCTGAGCTGATCTCCATCCCCTACACTGACAGCATACAGGCTGTAGAAATGTTGGATTCAGTGAATGAATCTCAGCATCAGCAGCTTTGATTCAAACTCATCTCTGCTGCACTGATGTAACCTGTAACTCTGACCATGAACACAAACACTGTGCTCCAGTCCAAC
Organism: Archocentrus centrarchus; assembly: GCF_007364275.1. Lineage (NCBI taxonomy): Eukaryota > Metazoa > Chordata > Actinopteri > Cichliformes > Cichlidae > Archocentrus > Archocentrus centrarchus. The sequence continues at coordinate 2,060,431 of NW_022060262.1, read as the reverse complement.
ACAGCTTTACTGTAAATACAGTACAACAAGCTAACCTATTTATTACACACTAAACTGTAGTATTTTCATACAATCTTTGAATTACACAAAGTCAGCATAGTTCAGTTTATTTTCCAGTCCTTACCTTTAACTCTAACCTCTCTTCTTCCTCTCCTGTCCTCTTTCTCCATCTCTGAGTGAACTTCTCTCTCTTTGCTCTCCCTGAAATACAGCAGCTCTTCTTTTAGCTAGCAGACACACTGTGTGACAAACTGCACACACTTTGTGTGTTTGCTGATATTTGTTGAGCATTTAGAAACGTTGCATTTACCTGCCACACGTTACTCCCTTCGTGCTCGCTCCTCTTCAGTAGCGCTAGCTAAGCTGTTTATGTGCCGCAGCGCAACTTACGGACTCGGTCCGGCCCGATTATAGCGCTATAAATGATACATTAATTATATGGGTTTGCGTATTTAATCCCTTTGTACGAGATAAGCCCCGATGATGAAGGATACACCAGTATGATTGTCTCTTATGTGTTATTATTCCTCCGTTTAGGCTCAGATCGTTTGATGTTTGACGGCGCACTGACCGGAAATGCAAACTTCTCTCTGACGTGTTAAAAAGTAACGAGTCTGTTTGAAAATGTAAGAAGTAGAAAGTACAGATACTTGTGTAAAAATGTAGGGAGTAAAAGTAAAAAGTAGTCAGAAAAATAGATACTTAAGTAAAGTACAGATACCTGAAAAATCTACTTAAGTACAGTAACGAAGTATTTGTACTTCGTTACTTCCCACCTCTGACACTCACAGTGCTGGACCATTAAGTGGATGTGTGTACAGCTGCTTAGTTTAACATGTCAGCCACAGAGCACAAAGATGAACACGTACTCAGAGCTGTTGTTCTGTTTATTATTATTATACTGGTCAAAACCAACTACCAGATACAGCATTTCTGGAATTTGGAGTTGGACAGTGGACATACTGGGCAAAGGATGCTGAAGATGGAGCTGCCGGGAAGGAGGAAAAGAGGAGGAACTCAGAGGAGGTTCATGGATGAAATGAAGGAGGATGCAGACGGTTGGTGTGACAGAGGAGGATGCTGGGACAGGGGGAGATGGAAGCAGATGAACTGCTGTGGCAGCCAAAAGAAGAAGATCTTAATAAACCACTGTTTTTTTTTTTTGGCATCTGGAGAATGAGCTGTTATGCAAACTGCACTCATGGATCATCTTTTTTCTGCACCTGAAGTTCACCTCCATATTTTCAACATAGATATGCTCTCTATGTGAACAAAAGAATAATTATTTATGTTTTTCTAACAGCTCGTCTGACTGTGAGTCCCAGCAACTCTCAGTTCTTTGAATTAGACTTTGTGTCTCTGAGCTGTGAGGAGGACGACAGCTTCACTGGATGGACTCTGAGGAGAAACACAAGCAAAGAAACCAGAGCTGAGTGTGAGAAGTGGGGAGAACCAGCTGGTTCTTCCTGTAGCATGAGCAGTGTCCTCCAATGGGACAGTGGAGTTTACTGGTGTGAGTCCAGAGAGGGTGCCATCAGTAACATGGTTAAGCTCACAGTCTCTGGTAAGCTGAGTGTGTGGAGTTAGTGTTGATGAAGCTGTGTGTAAATGGATGAAATGCTGTAGTTTGTCTCTGTGTTGAGGTGGATCAGTGATCCTGCAGAGTCCTGTCCTCCCTGTGATGGAGGGAGATGACGTCACTCTGCTCTGTCAAACAAACACCCCTCCCTCCAACCTCCCAGCTGCTTTCTATAAAGATGGCTCCCTCATCAGGAAGCAGCCTACAGGTCACATGACCATCCAGCATGTTTCCAGGTCTGATGAAGGCCTCTACAAGTGTGACATCAGCGGTCATGGAGAGTCTCCATCCAGCTGGATCTCTGTCACAGGTGATGCTTCTGGCTTGTTTACAGATTTTAGAAACTCAAACTGACCACAAAGATTCACATTATTATTCAAATTCCAGGATCCCCCCCTCCACCATCCACCACTGCCTCCCCCTCTCCCTCTCCTCCTCTCTCTGTGCTGCTGTCTGTTCCCTCCATATTTGGCCTGCTGCTGCTGGTTGTACTGGTTGTACTGGTGAGACGATGTTCCCGGAGGAAACCCAAAGGTGAGACACACATTCTGCTCACACACAATGTTTAACATTTACACACTTAACCACTTTGAAGGGACAGTTCCCCTCAAAATCAAACCTACACAGTGTTTCTCTGCTGAGTGGTACAGTGGGCCATTAGACTACAATAACTGAACACTGCAGACTATTATAGGGTGAACTGCTCCTTTAAAAAAGTCACATACTGTATTGCACAGGAAGTTTTTTTGCACTTTTATCTCTGTGGGGCCCAATTTGAGCCCTCAGACCTTCAAATTATTAACTCAGGGTTAAATTAATCTAATTAAAGTTAAACTCTGAGGTATTGGAGCATCATTTTCTGCTTTAACTTTTTATGACAGATTCTTACATTTTAATAATTTTACTAAGTTTCATTTTCCTGTGTGTTGATTGCGAAGCTGCATTTGAGACGTTGTGGTTAAAGAGTGTCGGTGTGAACAGAAGCTCTGCTGCCGTCCAGTTTCCTGTTTTCTGACTCAAAAACAAACGTTTTTCCTTTCACGTCGCGCTTCATCACAGGACCCAGAAACTTCATCAGACTGCAGCCTTCGCTTCACTTCTCACTTTATTGCTTCACTTATAAATTCAGCGCGTTCTGCGTGTTAATGTGTGGAAGCAGCAGCAGAACGAGTTGCGTTATCAGTGGGAAATCTGACTTGATTTTGCAGAGAGAAATCCTGCAGCAGCTGACGCCAACTCATCAGTGAGAAGATCAGCAGCAAACCGCCAACACGAGTCAAACAGGCCGAGAGGTAGGGCGAGCTTCCTGTTAGATAATCTCAAAGGTCTTTGATGCTCCTCTCATGTTTCCACAAGAGGTTCTTCACAGTTCATGTTTGGGGGGGGGTTTAAGAAATGTGTGCTGGTTCAGCATGTTAATATTTTCAGCGCTTCAGTTTATGAACAGATACGCGTGTTTCTGCACGTTAACCTGATAAAGCAGCAGTGGAAGAAGAAGAAGCTCTGCTGCAGCCCTGCCTCTGTTTGCTTTCTTCCACCCCAGCAGCGGCAGAAACTCTGCTTTCCCACATTTTACGCAGCATCCCGAAGAAGCATGTGAATAAAAACAGAGCGCAGTGGTTTGCGGGACTCGTAAACCCACGCTGCTGGAATAGCTGCAGTTTGCGGTTTAGCATTGTGTTGCAGAAATATGAAAGGCCTTCCCTAAAAAAGACCTTGTGTGGATGGGAGCGTGTGCTGCCTGTATGTACCTCTCAGCACTGGTGTGCAGGCTGGCAGCTCCGTGGGCACTGATGCGCCCTCATACCATCAGAGATGCAGGGTTTGAGCTGAGCGCTGATAACTTTCTGCTCACCTCCTTCCCTTCGTTTTCAAACCGAGCTAATATTTCTCATGAAACAGTAAATCCTGTCAGTTTGTATATTCAATATGCTTTCTGTGTTCTACTGTGAATGAAATATGGGTTTATGAGATGTGTAAATCACTGCATTCATTTCCAGTTTACACTGCGTCACAGCTTCTTTTAAGTTTTGGGGTTTTATTAATATTTTAAAATGCTGAAGCAGCAGCAGTTAGAGGTCTGTTCTCAGTGGAAACTCTGACTTGGTTTTACAGAGAAGGATCCTGCAGCAGCTGCCACCTACACACCAGTGAGACAAACGGCAGCTAATGAGACAAAAGAGGCGAGAGGTACGAAAAGTTTCCTGACACATAATCTCTAAACTGTGTGACGCTCCTCCGATGTTTCCACGAGAGGTTCCATGGAGTTCATGGCTGACGCTGGTGATACTTTTAAGCTGATGCTCTGATTTTTAATCAGAGCAACAAACTAATATTTGCACTTTCAGTAGTTTGAAAGTGAAATTACTGTGAACTGTGCATCATCATCATCATTCTAACACACCACACGGCTGCATTAAAGACCAGACGCTGGACTGGAAGATGGCACAGACTCAGCTGAATTCAAAGTTGCTCATTTGGCAATAAAATGGAAAATAAAGCAAAATCAAATTTCTGTCAGTTTTCAGTCCATCACATAAATCTGTTACACACCGCCTGGCCCCAAAAAACCCCTCACACACACTGACACTGCATTCATCTGGAGCATCTCGATGGGTAAAATCTTCACAGCACATCCCAAAGATTCTCAGTGGGCTTCGGCTCCTGGCTGTGGTGGGGTCGGTCCATTTCACTATAAATAATTTTCGTTGAAGTTTGTTTCACAGCTAAGCAAAGTGTTTTCTTTACAGTGTGCAGGGAATAAAAATTTTCTAACAAGTCTGCAGCTCTGCGATCATCAGGCTTCCTGCTTTAAGAACTAAACTCAGCAGAGGTGTTAAGGTTTCGTCAGGTTATAGAGCACACGTGCTGGGTCCTCACGTTTGCAGTTCACAAAGTCCAGCTTCATCTCACCCTCAAAGATAAAGACTGTATCAGTGACTTTGTCTTGTTTTGCAGAGAGCGATCCAGCTGCAGTTTATTCCTTATTGCACGGAACAACTGACATCAGTTATGGAGAAATCAGCATCAGGACAAAGAGCAGGCACAGAGGTACAGCTGCTCCTCTCTGCATAATCTCACCTATAAGAAAAGATCAGGCCCTAAATCGAGAGGGGAAAAAAAGTCTCAGATCTGAGTCTGCAGCAGCAGGCATCTAAAGATCTTTAATGTGTGTGTTTGTGCTCAGATCTTCCACCAGAGCCAGCGGTCATCTACTCCTCACTGAAGCTGACCCACACACCTTCACCACAGCTCCACCAGTCTGACCAGTGACGTCCAGCTGGCTGCTGGATCCCTGCACACCTCTCTGTATTACATATTATTTATTCAATCATATTCCATGTGAGTAGTTATAATAATGCGGCCCTTTCACACCTAGGTGTGATTTTTCACACCTAGGTGATAAAAAAAGCCTTGCGCGTGCATGTGAGGTGCGTGTGCGCGTGCGTGTGTCCGTGCGTGTTTGCGCTGACGTGTGAAAATGACGTACACAGGGCAGTTTAGCGGCGGATTACTAACGTGATTTTTAATGAAAGTATGTTTTTAATGTACAGCGTACAATGAGGAGTGGTACAATGTATTTTTTCATTATTAAAACATGGAACGGAGGTCATGTGATCAGCTGTCACGATGATTTTTGTTGTTGTTCCGATGAATGCGCAAAGGATCATGGGAGTTCTCATTTTGGTGTTTATGTGTTTAGTTACAGAATTATCAGCTATGTTTTGCTGCTCTCTCATCGATCTTATTAGTGTGAGATGTGAATTGTGTAGGGTGTGTGGTATGGAGGGTATTTATTTAATGAAACACCGTGACCGTGGTGGATGTAGCCATAATGGCCTAGCCTCGCCGTGGCGATTTTGCAGTACGGTGGTCTGCTCCCTGTGAGCAAGTGGTTTCTGTGTGAATCGAAGCGTATTTCATGTATGGGGTCACAGTCATGTGAGTAAGTAATGCAAAGTTAACTCAAAAGTCTCTGAGTTTTCTTTCTTTGTTCTACCGTGACGCATGCGCTGTGCGATCCAACAATCGGTCTCACTATCTCTCCCGCATGGCTCTCCTTATTTCCCGGATGTTCATCAAAGAGGTTCAAATCTCACCGCACACTGGCTAAATAAAAATACAATGGTAAATAATCTAATATCCGAGCTCACTTGTGAAGCATAAAGCACACAACACAGTGGCTAAATAAAAATACAATGGTAAATAATCTAATATCCGAGCCCACCTGTCGAGCATAAAACAGATAACACAGTGGTTAAATAAAAATACAATGGTAAATAATCTAATATCCGAGCCCACCTGTCGAGCATAAAACAGATAACACAGTGGTTAAATAAAAATACAATGGGGCAAGGAAAGGAACCATTGAGATTAAAAATCTCTTATTTTCATGGGTGTTCAGACTAAGATAAGCATCAGTAGAATATAATCATGTAAAACAGAAATACAAACATCACATAGTTAAAAGATATACATAAAATAGCCATAAAATAACAAAAAATTATAACATAAGCTAAGTAAATCAAGTACAAACGATGGACCCAGCCAAAAAAAAAAAAAAAGTATGCAATTTCGATTTAAATGCATACAATGAAGTTAATTCCACAGATGATACTTTTGATTTAAAACATGGTCAACAGATGACCGTTTGACACCAATAACACTGTCCTCCAATTCAAAAAGCGCCCGTTCAATATCATTGACCTCTCTTAACTCATGGAGATAAGCCTCCGTTGCACCCATAAGCCTGTGTTTGTCAGGGTTGAAACCCTCCAAACGGAGAATTTGCATCAATATAGGTATAAAATGTCCATTCCAAAATCTTTTTGATAGATGGTCATAATACTTGAAAAAGAAGTGTCTATCTACAGGAGCCCCACAGGTGTGTCTTCTTTGTGAGGGGTGTGAGGCTTCACATCCTGCGCAAATCTCTCTTTTGTGTTTTTGAATAAGCATGTTTAGAACGGATTTGACGGTAAGTTTAACAATGTCGAGCACGACCGCGTGTAGCTGACACGTCTCCACAGGGAAGTTATGCACCCCCACCAGATCATACTCCTGGGCCATTGTGAATAATAACACACTACAGAGACAAGCTTTTATCACCAATTTCTGAGCTTATCCTACTGGTCATATGTAAGTACTGCAGCATATGCGTGTTCTGAACCAGTCACGGTGACCGTGAGTCATTAAGGGCTACACCATTCTCAGTCACGGTGATCCATTACTAGCTAGTCGCCATGCCTGACAAACGTACGTAATTCGCATCTCAAATTAATAATATCGCTGAGAGAAGCGCAAAACATAACTGACAACATTGTAACTAAGCATATAAACGCCGAAATGAGAACTCCCATGATCCTTTGCTATGACGGGGCCCACCCTTGATTGGCTCTAGCCCTGTGGGCACTATGCAGTCTAAGATACAGAAAAACAAAGTTTACACATGAAAAAAAACGTGCTAGTCTGTATGATCTGATTTATCAACATCCTAATCCTTCTGCATGATGCAGACATACGGTCTGTTAGCATTGTTATTTTATAAAAGGTTATTTAGGAGTGGGAGTTTGTTTAAACATGTTAGCCGAATTGATGTGTTTTAACAACACCCTGTAATAAACTTTTATTCTGCTGTATTCTAATGAATTGATTCTGATGAAGACAAACTGTGCAGAGATGTTTCATTAACAAGCTAAGATCCTCTGTTAATGATGAAAAAAAGAATAGAAGCACGGATAATGGGTAAATCGGTGCATCGTTTTGACTTACACAAAAATACGATTATACATGTCACTGAGACATTATTTCCTCCTGTGTGATATTCTGTTGTGAGTTTGAAACGTGCTTTGGGGTATGCTGTGTGGAAAAAAGGATGAGATTCTGCACCTATAATGATTTCACCAAACTGTCAGGTTTTATCAAGCTCAGTGAAAACATCTTCGGTGCTAAAAACAGAAACTAAAGTAACTCACCCTGGTAATAGGGATGAATAGTTAAAGTGTACATGAGTGAAAGTTCAGCTAATGAACGTCGTGTGAGTGCCGACCTCTTTGTACCTGAGAATTAGAGTCGGTTAGTGTTTTTTTGTTTTTTTTTTAAGAAAAATGCAGATGTGATAACAAATAGAATTACAAGAATGGTGTAAGAAACGCACCTTAGATAGGAAAAATACACAACTATTGCTTTAACCATAGTTTTTTTTGTTTTTTTTTGTTTTTTTGTTTGTTTGTTTGTTTTGTTGGGACATAGTATGTGGTGTATTTATGAATGAATGAAAAGATGTTTTAAACATATATTGCACTGTTTTCCGTGAGGAATGCAGAGTTTAAAAATGAGGAGTCTGTACAGTTTTTAATATTGATTTTTTTTTTTTTATTTCAACCCATAAACCAAAAATACAGAGTATGCATTACATACACAGTCTGTGTTTGCCTAACCAGTAGTTTTCCACCATGATAAGCTCTGCTGGTAAGTCCTCAAAGAAATATTCCTCCCTCAGATCATGATACAAACTGTCTATTGCATCTAAGATGTTTAATGCGTGCAACAATTCAGACACCTGAGCGTCCACAATCCATGTGAAATCCTTACGTGCGTCGTCCCGACTGTTAGACCACAAGAAGAGTCGAACGGCAGGAATGAGACGATCTGTCCAGAATATTTTCATCACTTCGTCGTAATGGGGCGCGTAAAAGAAATCAGGAATAACCTGCTTACAGCTGTGCTGATCATAGCTAGGGTGTTTGACTCGACATCCGTGGCATATCCCTTCATGATAGTTCTGCACGGCCTTACACAGTATGTGTAGTGTAGCGATCTTAACAGCCGTGACCCCGCGCCGCGACAGCGGCTCTTCAGGTAATTGGCGAGATGGTGGAGGTGAAGAAGATGAAGAATCAGGAGGAGGAACGGTCATCACCCGTGATGGTTGTGGCGGTGAAGTTTTAACGTCTGGAAAACATGCATCGTTAGTTATCATTAATGTAATATACACAAATACACAAACGTACAATTATTTATTTATTTTTCTTTTTTTTTTTTAAAAAAAGGAATGAGTTGCTATACAGAATACAGTTTAGGTTCACATAATTTTGTGTAAAAGTATATGCTTACCTGAATCCATTTAAAAGTCCGAGTGTAGCGTTACGCCAGAGTCAGTTTAGAAAGAAAAACTTTGGGGGAAAAAGAAGCTACACGACTCTCTTCACAACCAACGTTTGAGACGGTCTTGTGACGCTGAAATACATGAAACACTAGAGAATTCGAGTTGATTTTAGAGTTTCTGACGTGAGCTCACTGGTCATAGCCAGGAACTGCAGCTTTATTGACAAGAAACACAAGCGTGCTGGTTTGAAACACCCGCGGTGACGGTAGGCCCTTAGCGGATACAGACATCTCAGTCACGGTGTTCCATTACTAGTTAGTCTCCGTACCTGACCGCATGCGTAATTCATATCTCAAATTAATAATATCGATGAGAGATCTGCAAAACATGACCGATAACATTGTAACTAAACACATAAACGCCGAAATGAGAACTCCCATGATCCTTTGCGCCTTCATTTGAAAGAACAACAAAAGAACTCCGTTTCAGCTGATCACACTCTCATCACTCCACGCTTTAACATGGAAAAATAATGTACTGCTCACCGCATAAAGCTTATGATAAGCGTGAGATTCTGTTTTTCTGTCTTAACTCTGTGAGGAGAATGTTGATATAGGATTGCCTAGTTTGAGCATAGTCTGATATTTTTAATACTGTCGGAATTTCTTTGGTTTTCACAGTAAAAGTAGTTACTCATTTCACTCAAGAACATCACAAAAGTCTGTGGGACAGCTTGCTAGAAGAAGCAAAACTCAGAGATTTTTGAGCTAACTATGCATTACCTACTCACATGTTTGTGATCCCATACAGGAAGTGCAGTTTTATTAACACAGACGCCCTGTACTGACACAGGTCAGGGTCGTACTCCAAGTTGTCGCCGGGTTATGGCTTTCTAAAAAGTTACACATTGCTAAGCGGATGTTGGGATATGTTGTGGATGTCAGTATATTTTTTTTAAAATTTATTTTAACAGTGCATCGGTTTTTTAGTAAGACCACTGTTTTAATTATTTGTGTGTGTGTGTGTGAAAGGTACGGTTTCAGACTGAATCTGCTAGCTTTTGATGTGAGCCCTGGGTCATCCTCCGTTCTGTATGTAAACGATGCAGTGTAACACCCCCCCACTGGTGAACACGGACATTGGCTTAACCCCCATTGTATTTTTATTTAACCACTGTGTTATCTGTTTTATGCTCGACAGGTGGGCTCGGATATTAGATTATTTACCATTGTATTTTTATTTAACCACTGTGTTATCTGTTTTATGCTCGACAGGTGGGCTCGGATATTAGATTATTTACCATTGTATTTTTATTTAGCCACTGTGTTGTGTGCTTTATGCTTCACAAGTGAGCTCGGATATTAGATTATTTACCATTGTATTTTTATTTAGCCAGTGTGCGGTGAGATTTGAACCTCTTTGATGAACATCCGGGAAATAAGGAGAGCCATGCGGGAGAGATAGTGAGACCGATTGTTGGATCGCACAGCGCATGCGTCACGGTAGAACAAAGAAAGAAAACTCAGAGACTTTTGAGTTAACTTTGCATTACTTACTCACATGACTGTGACCCCATACATGAAATACGCTTCGATTCACACAGAAACCACTTGCTCACAGGGAGCAGACCACCGTACTGCAAAATCGCCACGGCGAGGCTAGGCCATTATGGCTACATCCACCACGGTCACGGTGTTTCATTAAATAAATACCCTCCATACCACACACCCTACACAATTCACATCTCACACTAATAAGATCGATGAGAGAGCAGCAAAACATAGCTGATAATTCTGTAACTAAACACATAAACACCAAAATGAGAACTCCCATGATCCTTTGCGCATTCATCGGAACAACAACAAAAATCATCGTGACAGCTGATCACATGACCTCCGTTCCATGTTTTAATAATGAAAAAATACATTGTACCACTCCTCATTGTACGCTGTACATTAAAAACATACTTTCATTAAAAATCACGTTAGTAATCCGCCGCTAAACTGCCCTGTGTACGTCATTTTCACACGTCAGCGCAAACACGCACGGACACACGCACGCGCACACGCACCTCACATGCACGCGCAAGGCTTTTTTATCACCTAGGTGTGAAAAATCACACCTAGGTGTGAAAGGGCCGCATTATTATAACTACTTAACACCATGTAGTGCAGTCAGTCAAAATCAAAGTCAGGTGAGTCTGAAATGTGGTAATTCTCGGGTCAGAGGTCATACTCACACTTCCCTCCTTTGTCGTCCTTTTACACAGAGCTCACAGCAAAATAGTTTTCTGTGATGATCAAACTGAAATCAGGACGTGTCCCTCCTTAGACCTCATGTCAAGAAAAAACAAAAATTAGTGTTACAAGAAACAAAGCAGATTATATTCCTGTGGCCTTCAAATGATAAATTATCCAAACAGATTATGAGTCAGACTACTGAGAACGTTCAGCCTGGAACTGAAACATCGCAGTCAGTTGTTATTTTTCCTGCAGTTCTTTGACCTTTGACCACTAATGTGTTTTGGTTCTTCACTGAGAGCCTGTGACTGAGCGTGCTTAAGGCCTAACACTCCCCACGTCGAAGAGATCTCCTCCTGATGACCCTCCTCCTGGTCTCAGACTTTACACGGAGGTCAGGGGTCAAGGAACTTACAGTTCACCTGTTTGTCTGAAGTTGGGCCTTCTTATTGAGGGTCGTGCGGAACCAGGAGCCTTTTTCCTGAGTCTTTAGAGCTGTCAGTCTGTTCAGGAGAGCTTGGTATGATCTTGAACACCTCCATCTGCACCAGTTTCTTTATTGGTAGCTGATCCAGTCTCTGCGGCCCCGGTGATGTTGTTCAGGCTCCTGTTACAATCAAACTGAGAAATCTTTATTAGTTAAATCATTTCTCCTAGTCTATATCCCTCCTTTGAGACATAAACTCTGTTTTTTGTCTCAATGATTTACCTTAATTGACCTTATTTAGCTAAAGGGCGTACTGATTTTTGTATTATTAACTTTTTGGATTTTTCCTTTAATGCTTGATTTAATATCAAATTGTTCAGACATTCAAAATTCAAATGTTCTCTGCTTTTCTCTAAATCTGAGCTTTAAATAAATCTACCAAATAAATAAATGTAAATGCACAAAAGAGTAAATCGGATGATTTTATTTGACCCTACATTTTCATAAATAGGTTTTTTAGTTCTCTCTTTTGCTTTGATTCAGCTGTGTCACAAAATTTTTACACAGACTGTTTTATTTTTTCCTCTAACTTTTCTTTTTAAAGTTTCACTAAAACTCTGCTCCTCAGGGAAACCTTTTCATTTAACAACAAAATAAAATAAAAAATATTTTGCTCCCCAGGGGAACAAAAGAACTAAGCAAAGTCCTAGAATACATTTTTTTTTTTTTTTTGTAAAATAAAATAAAATAAGTGCTCTTGCTCTTGCTCCCTAACTCTACCATCCATACCAAAAACAAACAAATAAACAAAAACAAAAAGGAAAAACAAAACAAAACAACAACTTATAGCACTTGTAACTCATTTTTTCTCACTCACACACACACAGGCTGTGTCTCTATGACACACACAAACTTAGATTCACACGCACACACACACACACCACAATGCTCAGAGAGACGCACACACAACCATTTTTCCTTTTTCTCTTTCTCTCTGTGTCTGTCTCTGAGCCACACACACTCACACACACACACTGACTCAGATACACACAGCCAGATAGTAACAGAAACGGTTTCCTTTTCCTATGTGATTCAGCTCTAGAGTTTTTCCCAGATTCCCGACCTTTTGTTTTCAGGTGCATAATTTATTTAAGCTTTTGCTTTATCTAATAAATTAGCAGGGGATGTCTCCCACTTTTTTTGTTTATGCTTACTACAACTTTGATATTTGTCCTCTGGACTTTATTCATCCTTAAATTTGTTTTACCGGTTTCTTTAGGATTTCATCCCTTTTTTTTCCTGCAGTATCAGCCCAGTTGTTCCCACATACACAGATACACACACACACACACACACACACACACACACACACACACACACACACACACACACACACACACACACACACACACACACACACACACACACACACACACACGGAGGTCTCCTCATTCACACTTTTAGTTGCAACTTTTACTAAAAGTTTGATGCCAGTTAGTCTCTATTTATTCACACCACACTTTTGTTACAATTTTTCCTGCCAACGTATACCATGAGAGTTAATCCAACAAATTCATAATTCTCAATTCTTACTTTATCTTAAAAGACTACCTTAGTCTATATAGCAATAATGTTAATATTTTAATCGTCTTGGAAGCTATAAGCCGCTGCCAAAGCCGACGTCTGTCCAGAAAATGAGCCCTCTGGGGGAGGCCAATGACTAAATTAACAATACTCAGTACTTTTGCAGTAAAACATAACTATTTTAATTGTCTCTCATGGTATAAAGCCAATTCTCACACACCATTCTTAATGCTGTGGACATTAGGAGTTATCTCTATTCAATAGAAAATTTTCCAGCCACACACACTTCTTGGTTATAATAAATAAATAAATTTGATCAATAGCCTAATGCTATAGGGCAGTTTTACGTTTCCAGTATCTCTCACAATCCTTTTTTCACTCATTTCAACTCTTATCACTTCACTTATTTTGTCTATTTTACCCATTATCTATTTATTCATTTTTTAATGTCAACCCCTTTTTGTTTTTCTGACACTTTAATATTTTCAAGCTTTAAACAGTTTAACAGATTCTCTAAAATTTGTTCTCTCGAGACCTTACCTCCTCCTCACTCACAAAAAATTTTAATGTCCAATTCTGCAGAATTCGGTTATTTAAACAACAGGTTTCTGCTTACCTTTTTCATGAGGCGCCCCTGTGAGTGTTTTGAGTTAAACTCCCAAGGTGAGTCCAGGAGAACATATTCCCCTTCGTCCTCTTTTGCCAGTCATCCTCCTTCACAAATCACCTGTCATTACCTGTTATCAGTCCTTGATCACATCGGGGTCACCATCTGACAGGTAAACAGGTTTTTTGTGAAGGAAGACACCTGAAACACTTTAATTAAAAAAGTAATTCATTTAATGTATCAAAGAATCAGGAAAATTACACACATTCATGTGGGGAATCAGAGTAAGAGTGTGCTCTCTCTCTCTCTCTCTGAGCCCGTGTTCCTGTCTAACCAAAACATTTTTATACTGCCTGTTATCTATAACATAAACAATCTCTGGGCGCTATCAGTTGACCTTCGTCATTCAGTCTCATTCAAGCTGTTTTTTTCATGACCCAGATTCCTCTCAGTCATGAGCACATCTTCTTCCTGGTGTTTTAATTTAATCAATACAGTGAGCAGGCGGGGGAGATCAGGACCTTAAAAGAGGGAAATCAAGGTACAGTTATGTCAGATAAAGAATGCAGCAGCAGTACCAGGAAAACTTCCATATGACCCACTGTGTTACAGTGATACCAAAGTCATGTCAGACATATCCTGACAGACAAAAATGAGGAGTAACCAACATGTCTGAGTTTGTGTTTTATGCTGAATTAAATGCTTCATTCCAGCTCCTTACTGTAGTGGTTTACACCTCTGTTTAACGAAACAAAAATCCACACAGACACGAGGAGAACATGCAAACTCTACACAGGAAGGCCCGGGACAAGGTGGATTCAAACCCACCGTGAGGCAACAGTGCTACCCACTGCACCACCATGTCTGTGTCTTCCCTGTTTAGTTATCACTTCCTGTTTTATTATGTGAGTCAGTCGTCTTTGTGGTTTGCTTTGTGCATAATTTCTTGTGTCTCATTTGTGATTCTGCTCACCTGTGCCTCATCCTTCCCAGCAGGCTCCATTTCCCCGAATCATCCCTCTGTGTATTTACTGTCTCAGTCTCCCTTTGTACCTTGTGGGATCGTCCATTTGTCCCATGTACCTGTGCAGAAAGCAGAGAGTTTAGCTGCGCAGATTTCACATGAGACTTTCAGTTTGTTCAGTGATGCAGTCAAAGTCTGCTTCTTCAACATTCACCACCCAGCAGCTGTAGGAGGTCCTGTGGCTCTGCAGTGTGTGAGGTGGAGGATGAGGGGACGTGGAGGAGACCACCGCTCAGTGTAGCATGAACAGAAGTCACAGTTACTTTCTTACTTGCTGCTTTGACAGAGAAAAGCATTTGAATCACTGAGTGCTGGCACTGAGTTTGTATCTTTTGTATTTTCCTCAGAGCAGAGAGCAACGCTGGAGAGTCAGAAGACTGAACTGGCGAGTCAGAAGACTGAGATCAACAAGCTGAAGCAGGAGCTAAAAGGTAATTCTATCAAACGTTGGAATATTTTTCTTTTTTATAATTAACATTTTGATCTTAAAACTAAAATTAAATTTCACAGATTATGTTTAAATGTCTTAATGTTAGACCCTAATACTAAAACCTGCAATGATCAGCTCAACATCACAAGCTGACTGGATTGTGTTACAGTTAGTGACAAAGTGTTTGAAGATACAACCCTGCTCAAACACTCATTTCTGTCAACGTTTGAAGCTGTTTTTGTGCTGTAGCGCCACCTGCAGACAGAAGCCAACAAACTCAGCTCACCTGTTGGACCTGTGCAGATATTTTACTCACATTTGGTGGATCAGCATGTGGCAGTGCAATAAATCTGTCCACAAGGTGGCGCTACTGTGTTTGACTATCTCTAGTTCTTTCACAGGAGCAACAATGTTTTTATTTCTTCCACCTGGTCTCTGAGGGCAAACGTTCAAACTAACTGGCCTCCTGGTGCCACAGTGTGTGGATTACATGATGTACATGATAAATAATAGGGGATATTTGAGTATTAATAGAAGCAGTAATATCTCAGATATGTTTGAATTGGCTCAGTGTCAATAATCTTTCCAGAACAGGAGCTTTATAGTGCAGCGTGTGCTGTTTCTGTCCACATCAACTAAAAACGTGAAAATACTCAAAGATCATTTATTTACCTGATGTGGTTTCTGGAACATGTTTAGTGTTTGAAACTACAGCCAGTCCAAACTTAGTCCTAAAATATTCCTTCTAAAATAATGCAGTAAATAAAAACTGGAGCCATATTTGTAGTTCTAATAATGTGGGAGCAGCAGAGCATCAGTGTGATTGTTATCTCTGATTCACACAGGTGTTGTTTACAGGTGTATCTCCACTCTGTGCAGGTCATTAAAGTGAAAGCCCTCTTTGAGCTTCAAACACTCATTAAGTCCATGACTGGATCTAATTTACTGACTTACATTCACATGAAACTGAGTTCCTGTTTGGCTGAAGCACAAACCAAGAAGCAACTGAAACTCTGAATCAGGTTGTTCTCTTTGCAGAAGCTACAAAATAACTTCTGTCTGATCTAAAGGACGAGTTTGATTTCTTCTGTCACAATGAAATGCTTTAAACTGTCAATCATTTCTTTCACTGCAGATTCATGTTTTTGTCACTTTTGGGAAGACTTTAAAATAATGACATTTCTTTCTGTCTCAGTCAAACAGGTGGCTTTCTCAGCTTCTCTGCTTAATCAAGGCAGTGGAGATACCGGACCCTTTAACACAGAGGCTACTGTGATCTTCAAACGTGTTGTCACCAACATTGGAAATGCCTACAACCCCAACACAGGTAACAACACTGAATGTCAGTCAGATGTTCCAGATGTTCTAACAGCTGATTTAACATGACTAAAAACAAATGTCCCACAGGGATTTTCACTGCACCAGTGAGAGGAGCCTACTACTTTGGATTAACCCTACATGGACACGGAGACCCTGCTTATCCCACGGCTGCTAGATTGTTCAAGAATGGAGAGCTTATTTTCTCAGCATGGGAACATCAGCCAGCCAATTCTCCAAGTACATCTAATGGTGCCTCACTGCTTCTGGAGGTTGGAGACCAGGTGCTTGTGCGTCTCTGGGCTGGTGCGAAGATATATGATGATTCTAATTATCATTCCATTTTCAGGGGCCATCTCCTTTTCACCATGTGAGAGGTGTAAAAGTGCCAAAACTTCCTGTATGGGTTGTCTTGTATGAGTAAAGGTCTTTTTTGGGTTTTTTTTCGAGGAAGTAATGGATGGACAAAGGTTTTGAAAGTGGACCTCGCAGTTCTGCACAATAAGTCATATGTGGAAGTATCAGTATGCAGTATATTATAAATAAGGCATTATAAGTAAGGAAATCTTATTTTTAATTTTATACAACATACCAAGTGTCTGAGATTTTTAACTATATGTAATTAATATGGTGCTTCCCTATTAGCCCACTGTCAGTGACCACCCCTAAGAACTTTTTAACAAAAAATTTCAACATCACTGATTTTAAGTACCTGTATTATATACAAATATCATAAATTTAGTTTTTGAAATATTAAGAGACAATTTGTTAACACATGTCTCTAACAAGTGTCTTCCTTCCGTTCATCAGGTGACACAAATCCAGTGGACACTAAAAGCACTAAAAGCAAACCACTGTTTGTCCATAACAAATATCATTTTTGAACATTAGGAGATCCATAAATGCATGTGGCACTGAGACATTCTAGGTTGCAGGTTGATGATTGATTTTAACTCATATTATCAGATTTGTGGTGTTACATAGTCCATGGGCCAGACCACTTTTTGGTCCATGTCAGTGTGCCAAAACTTAACCATAATTTTTGAAAAGCTATATTTCTGTAGACGATATTTTGGTGTGATAGCCCTTCCAAAGTGGTAGCTTAGTCACAGTTATCAGCTCATGAAGTTACCAAACCGTTAAGAAAAATTTAGATTTTTGACACCATGTTTATCTGATTTAGGCTCCTGGTACAGACATTTATCAAAGGTCTAGAATATAGTGTTTGGTATCAGTTTAAAGGGAACCCTCGTGGCTTTTATTTTAGCCAAGTTTTGGATCTCGCTGACCAACATAGAGATTAGTAGAGATCTTTAAACCACAAATAATACAAATGTTCCCATAATTTTCACCTAAACTAAATACTTTCTTTTAGCTCTGTGGCATCCAGGGACATCAGGGACACAAGAGTCAACCACTGCAATACGCACAAAACCCTAAGGATTCAGGAAATGTATAATATACCCACACTGTCTCTTTGTGGGAGATGATTGTGAGCCGTACTTAGTTGTCACAGGTTTAGAATTGGTTCTACCCAGAACAACAAATTATAGTTTGGTTATTGTCATTGCACTTTTCCAATGAAAGGAAAACTGTGTTTAAGTATTTCTGTCCGTGCCCTCATGACCCTGAGCCTGCCAGAGGGGAGGGTACCCGAGATACATTGTCCAGGGAGTGTGTAATCCAACCTGAATCTTTTTCTCAGTCGGGCGAATGGATTGGGTCCAAGGGTGGGACCCAATCCATTCGCCCGACTGACACTCCACTCCAATGTACCCAGGGGGCACCAGTGATCGTTGACATAGTCTTAATGATCTGCTGCAGGTCTTTTCTCTCCTCTGAGGTGCAGTTGGAGAACCACATCCATAGTTCAGGACACTTTTTTTGGTGCATTGATAGAAGTTGGTGAGGCGTTTTGGTGGGAGCCCAGTTTTCCTGAGGCACTGCAGGAAGAAGAGTCTCTTTGCCACTTCTCTGTTGTTTACTACCCATGTCAAGTTCCTTGAGAGGTGAACACAAAGGTACTTGAAGCTCCCCACCTGTTCCACTTTTTCCCCAGCAGTGACAAGCTCCGTTGTTTTCTTGATGTTGAGGAGCAAGTCATTATTCTAGCAGCAGGATGTGAAGGCTTGGACCTCCTGTCTGTAAGCTGCCTTACATTATTGGTTATTAAAAGTGATGTCAGTACGTTACTTGGTAACACATTACTCTAATCTGACTACTTTTTCTCTGTAACGCGTTTCTATTTGCAGTCCAGTAATCAGTAAATTAAAGTTATTTATCCAAGTCACTGTGCGTTTCTATTTTTGTAATTTTCCTCAGTACAAAGATATATTTTTGCTTTCTTCTCGCATCTCTGGGAGTGACGTCTGGCCGATAGGCTGCAGCTAATGCCCCCCAGACTTTGGTACGAACCAGTAAGTGGGGGAGAGCTGAAGAAGCTGGTCCGACAGTATGTAGTAGAGGAAATGCTGCCCTTAAACGCGACTGACTCGCCCTCGTTTCATGGTTGTCATTTTTATGTTGAGGCGGTGGGGGGGTGCTCCCGGTGTTGTGCCAAAAACTGATCATCTGTGATTAAGTGATTTTTCGGTATTTGCCAGAAAATGACTGCCTGTATTTAAACGGCTGTAAATGACTTGTTGACCTATAATCTGTGAAACGTGTCAAACATATCTCTCCTGAATGGTATCAGGGCATTTTGAGTGAGAAACAGCATTTCTATCACAAGGTAGAAGCTGCACTTAGTTTTGGTTAATTTTAAATATTCCGTTTTTTTATCAAGGTAAAAACTGTCATTGACATTAAAAGTGTCTTTTTAAACAGAACTCTGGCTCAGAAGGCTGCAGAAATCACAACAAATATCACATCACAGTTATATAAATATAAATTTAAAGTGGCCAAAAAGTACTGAATTGATTATAATGTAGGTACAATAACACAGACTCCTAAAGATTGTTGAAAAACAGGTCATTTCTTAATTTTATCAATGAGCCAATATAAGCAAAGTCATTAAACATAAAAGCACACGGAAACATCGGGATCACTTTATGGCAAACGATCACTTTTAGGCACAACACTGGCAGCTGTTGAAAGTAACTAATAAAGTTAAATTAAGTAATTAGTAAAGTAATTAAGTTACTTTTTAAAGGAGTAATCAGTAATCGGATTATTTTTTCAAGGTAACTATACCATCACTGGTTATTAACCCCACTGCAGCTGTGTCGTCTGCAAACTTGAATATGCAGGTTGTGTAATAAGTGGGGGTACAGTCCTTTGTAAAAAGTGCAAATAGGAGTGGATTGAGAACACAGCTTTTGGGGGGTGCTGGTGTTGATGAGTATGTTAGAGGACTAGAGGTTTCCAAGTCTCATGTGCTGTGGTCTGTTGGAGAGAAATGATTTAATAAAGCTGCAGAGGTGGTAGTAGGTGGTGCAGCGATTTGTCTGCCAGCTTGCCAGGGTTGACAGTGTTAAAGGCTGAGCTGAAGTCAACAAACTGTATCCTCACATAAGTATTTGGGTTCTTGAGGTGTGTCAGTGCAGTATGGAGCAGGAGTGAGATGGCGTCCTCAGTGCATCCGTTGGTGTTATAGACAAACTGGTACTGGTCGAGGTCAGGAGGGACAGAGGCCTTGATGTGATTCATTACTAGTCTCTCAAAGCATTTCATGATTACATTAAAGTTTTCATGAGTAACAGGGAAGGAAGTCCCGCACAAACTGTGAGCAGCGGAGTGTCTTCGTTCTCTAAATCTGATCCAATTATTGTTAAAGGAAATATTTAAAACATTTCCAGCTTTGTGCTTATCTGCCTCTTTACTTTGGCAAAGAGGGCAGAAACCTGAACATATCTGACTTTTAGACTCTCAGAGGGACACATTTCTGTTGAAAACATCTGAGGAAGTAAGGTACAGAATTATGAACACATCAATACAAGTCAAAAACAGCTCTGTGGGAAAAACTTTAATTTTTCATTTAATTACAGCACACACATAAAAACAAACAAACAAAAAAAAAAAACAGCTGTAGTTGACGTCATTGATTACATTGATGAATTGTTGCAGCCCCAATCAGGAGTAAAGACGACTTCTGTCTGAGGTCTCCTTTGATTTTCTGCAGCTAATTATGCAAACAATACCAATAATAAGCACAACAAAAAATGGCACACTAATTATAAATGAAAGAAATGCATCCTTGTGTCCTCCATCCTTGTGTCCTGCACCCTTGGCGTTTTCATCTGCAGAGCAGAAACAGGTGTGAGGACTCAGCTACAGATATGCTAACAATACTTCTGGTTTCACACATTAAAACATAACAGTCAGCAGAGGCGATCTCACAGCTGCTCGCAGTGACCTGGATGTCAGAAAAGTAATAAAATTATCTGCAGCTACTTGGTTCATAACTGCTGAGTAGCATCTCTGTGGTCATGTTTAGCATTTTAACTGCTAACAGGAGCAGACAGACACCACTCAGCAGTGTTAGATCACAGCGACTGCAGAGAGTCTGACGCTTTTATTTTCCCTCTGCTGCAGGTGCACCAAGCAAAGCACCTTTCAAAATAAATGCATAAAAATGATGCAAGAAATAAATGACAAAATCAAAGCTATATATTCAGGATTATTCTCTATATCAGGGGTATATCAGGGTTTATCCTCGCTCTCGGGGCCAGTGATCATCATTTTATGCTTTGTGAGCTCAGTGAGGCAGACACATAAGTACAGCTGTGTGTCAGCAACATAAATATAAACCCACAAGCCATCACACGCAAACAAAAAAAGGACTAATAAATATAACTTTGAGGTTGTGAGTCAGTGTCTCACACACTGCAACACCCAACACAACGAAACTTCTCGCTTGACAAATATAGTATCACACATGAGATGAAGAGCAGAAGCAGAGATGAGCCCGCTGCCTGCAGTGATGATTTCTGAGCCACTGTAATAAAGTCTGAGCTAAGGTCAGAAACAAACTATAAATAATAAATACAAGTATTTATTCATATTTATCAGCTGGGTGTTTCTGCACAAAAGAGAAAACATGTTTGAATCCTCTCCAGTGTTTTCATTTGAGTTTTCACTTACACAAAGACAAAAAAGCAACACTTCTAACAGGAAGAGGCGTGGCTTTCTGCCTTTATCATACATGGATGGATAACCACTGTGAGCCTAGAAAATGCCAACATCATAACACAGAGATGCAAAGTACTCATCCATAAACAACCATGCTGTGAACACAGTAACCTGAACCTCTCCACACTGACCTGAGGCTGTGACTGTGAGGTTGATGGAGTGCTTGAACTCATTGATGACTCTCTCACCACCTCTGATGCTGCTGCTTGTAATCACACACTCGTATGTTCCTGTATCTCTGATGCTGACGTTCCTCACAATCACAGAAACATCTCCGTCCTTCATGGACGGATCTCTCAGCTCCACTCGGCCTTTAAAGAAGTCGTGCTGGTAGTTCTCATACCAGCGCTGATCTTGGAAGAAGAACACATACCCATCTGACAGGAGCTCAGGTCTGATCCACTCTAACAGGGTGATCGGTGCATCCCCGGGACCCCGACACTGAAGAGTGGCATCTTGTCCAGGCCTCACTTTGACCTCTGTGTGATTGAAACACAAACAAGTAGAATAGGTTGAATTTTTTGTTCCAGTAGGTGAGCACATCGAGAGAAGTCTATTTGGACTGCAGTGAACACTTTACTGAAGAACTTTAAAAAAGCCTCAGTGGATTCATTAATTAATGATGACCTGCAGCTCTGCAAGCTTCTGAAATGTTGGTGTTTTATTTTCCATAAATGATGTTCATATATCTGTCAGGGAGCATGTGACAGGATTTTTGTCTTTTCAACAAGTGTGTCAGTAAATAAACTCTGACATTAAGCAGCGTTTGTAGTACAAAGCAAGATAAATGACTTAGCCCTTTAACAATCCTGGAGTTTTTTTTCACATGTATTTGGGCCCGTATACGGGCCCAAGGAATGTTAAAGGGTAGTAGGGTCTGTCAGGGATAGGGGAAGGTACCTGCAGACACAAAGATGCAGAAATTTCAGCTAGAGCACAGATTACAAAACTGATCTGTCTGTCAGCACCCCAAATATTTAATCATTGAATTAATTTCATTTTGATCTGACTACAAACCAAAGTGAGTTCCAAATACATCCTCAGATGATTAACGTAGGACATCCAACCATCCACCCACTGTTTATCCAGGGCTGGGGTCGCAGGGCAGCAACCTAAGCAGAGAAGCCAGACCTCCCTCTCCCCAGCCACCTCCAACAGTTCATCTGGGGGACCCCAAGGCATTCCCAGGCCTCGGGGTCCCTTGGGAAGGGTTAGATGATTATTTTTAATCAATCTGAAGTCCATAATTTCACAGTGAGAAAGACTGTAAACATTGAAGACAGTTGCCAGTTTTCCCAGGAGTGGAAGTTCCAGCTAATTCCCCCCAAACCAGTCTGTGTAATGCTTAGAAAACTGCAAAAACCCAAGAGCTACATCTCAGACTCTACAGGCCTCACTTAGCATGTTAAAGGTTAAAGTTCATGACAGGACAGCTAGAAACAGACTGAACAAATATGGCTTGTTTGGAAGTGTTGCCAGGAGAAAGCATGCTCTCTCTATAAAGAACAACCATAAACTCCTCTTTATGCCAAAGTGTTCTAGAGTAAAATCTGAGGCCCGCTGTCCAACAGATAAAGCTCAGCCCAAACTGGGTCATGCAACAGAACAATGATCCCAAGCACAGCAGCAAGTCTCCAGCAGAACACCTGAAAAAGAAAAGAACTGCAGTGGCCCAGTCAAAGCCCGGACCTCAGCCTGACTGAAATACTGTGGTGGGACCTCAAGAGAGCTGTGCATAAAAGAATGCCAACAAACCAAAATGAACTGAAGCAACGCTGTAAATGAATGAATGATGTGAAAGATTTGCAACCTCACACAGGCAACGATTACTTCAAGTTACTGCAGGTAAACATGGTTCTAAAAGTTACTGAATCATGAGCAGTGTTAATTTTGTTGACAAACATTTTGGTCAGTTTTCATAAACGGCCCTTTTTTCATGATGATAACGAGACGATAGCTAAATAAAAACTACCTAAAACGATAAAAACGAAGACAAAATTAATTGACACTTTCGTCAAGGAATGCAAACGAGACAAAAATGCTTGGCAAGGACGACATCCAATCAGAACTTACTTAATTTTGTGACAGGGCGGGACAAGTTAGGAAAACATCCAATCAAACGCACAGATGCACAGAATTGCTCTAAACCTAAACTAGCCTGTGATTGGTCGTTACTTCCAATAGAACTAAGTGATGTAAACAGTGTCAGCAGGGAGAAAGAGAAGAGCCGATGTACGGACACATTTGTCCTTTGACGCTGTGACAAACAAAACGATGTGTAAACCATGTGGAGCGACTATCTCGGGTAAAAACACACAAATCTTAAACGACATCTGCAAACCAGTCACCCAGATCTCCATGCAAAGGTCAGCATTTTAATGTCATGCAGGGTAAAGTGTTTTTCACAGTTTAGCGTTTGTGTTTAGAGAAAATCTCCACACCGCGGTGGATTAGCCTTTATAATCTTAGTCCTGAACACTGCCCTGTACCTTTCAGAGCGTCCTGCTGTAAAACGCTCGTATTATCTCAGTAAGGTGGTGTTAATGATAAGGTGTGTGGGAAGCAGGTGAGACGCTAATGTTAATATTATTAATAATGTTCCATAAATTTGAATAAAATTTGTGTAAGTGTGTATAATGACTAATTCAAGGGAACCGAAGAAAAAGCATTTACATTTACTTTATTCTTATGATAATTTCATCGACTAAAACTAGACTAAAACTAAAACTATTCAGATGAATAAATTATGACAAACTAAATTACATTTTCATCAAAAGACTATGACTAAAACTAAATCAAAATTTGCTGTCAAAATTAACACTGGTCATGAGGTGTTCTCTTTTCATACATTATTTCTGCACTTTAGCTTAGTTTTTATTAAATAAATAAATACATAATGACTGTGTAGTTGTTCACCTGAAGCTGTATTTATCTAATTTAAAGACCTGGAGAGGACTGCATTATTTATTTTTTTTATTTATTTTTTTTACCATGCTCTGATATGTGAAACCTCAGAACTAAGAGATGATGCAGTTTGTTTTTACCATGATTGAATAAACTGATTCTCCTCTAGGTCTAACCTAATAAACTCACTGAAAGCAACAGCAGTCAGAGAACATGCTAATGAAGGAAGAGACACTGATGTAATCATTATAAACAGGGAAAAAAAGGATCAGAAAACATCACACATTCACTGCCGTTAAACACACGATACAACAACACAGCATTAGCGGTGGGCAGATCAATCTAAATATCGATAATACTGATACCAACGTTGGTATTGGTATTGATCAATACCAGTGTAATGAGATTGATAATTTAGCTTCAGTTTCTCTCCTGTATGCAGCGCTGTGGCGAGCTGCTACTCTTCTCACAGCACAGAGCAGGCACACTTTGCTCCTCCCCTCGCTGCAGTGTTTTGACGTTATACCATCATGTGAATGTAAAATATTTTACTTGGTCATGAAAATTCGTCAGAATTCTTTAAGAGTATTGGTCCCAGTATCAGCATTGCAGTATCGCACACCACTACTCAGCACTGTGTAAGAAGGTAACGGCTGCATTCTCCTGAGCAGAAGAAGCAGCCTCATCCACCGACGCCCTGCTTACACTCGCGCTCGGACTGCAGCCTTTCATTCACCCGGACCTCGATTCGTTCTTTAGCGACATTTGAGAAAAGTTTGACATGTGGAAAAAAAGCATCCAGCCAGCACGCCCCTCATGCCCCCGCTGTGAGAAAGCTAACCCAATGCATCTCTTTCTTTTTAACTAAACTGCGTCTGTGACTCAGCGCGCAAAACCAAACTTTGGTTTCTCTTTTACACTGTCAACCTCTTTTACTTTCTCTGCAGCCTGGCACCCTGTTATTATTAAATATAATGATGTTGTTTTCAACAAGTGCTAAATGTTAAAAATACTTCCTAACCTCTCTCACGTTTTTTTTTTTCCATATGTGGCATCAAATAGAGGCTGCTTCGTTCATGCAGCATTACGCGTAATGCTGCATGAACGATGGTTTACATTCTTGATAAAATAAATCTCTGTTAGCAGACTGCCAGTTTGCAATTACTCCAAAAAATCATTAAACTCACCTTTCAACGCAGAAACCATAAAGACCGTAAGGGACAAGAAAACGACCACAGACGACATTTCTGCAGAGTCATGAAAGCCAGCTGTTCAGTTATTGGTTTCGGTTTTGAAGGGCGCGGAGGGGTCTTCCTTTTTAAAACGAAGCTTTCTCAGAGCTAGTCTGACTTTTTTGCGCGCGCGCGCCTGTGTGTGTGTGGGTGTGTGAGGGGGGGGGGGGGGGGGGGGGGGTACTCTCCTTTGGACTTAATGATAAAACACACATAAACAAAGGTCAGATCTGCTTTACATCTGCTTCCTCTCAGAGACAGACATCCCCACTGCACTGCACTGTGGTGAAAATTATATTTGGAGATCAAAATGCAAAATTCAGCCCAGGATACAAAAAAAAGCCTGGGGAGAAATAATCCCTGCTGCCTTTTAAAGGAACCACAGCAGTTATAATTATTTGTGTCCAACTTCTCACTGCAGCTGCGTTGTCCTTTATAGGCTCGGTTAAATACACTCTGCATACATTACAACCTCTGGATCAGACTGGCGCAGTGTGAGCATGGTGTTCCTAATATACTGGGCACTGAGTGTATATCTGATGAATTTGAGGTGCAGATGTTTGTGTGTTGCATGTCCTCTAACACTCAGGGCGTGTCTCTCTGCGGACTGCAGACCCGCGCAATTAAGAGATATTATCAGAACCGGGTGATGGAGTTTGATTAATAATATAAAAATAACGAAAAGGCTCCAAGAGAGCAAAGCTGAAGAAAAGAGTCAATCCCATAGATTAATGAGTGTGTTTTTCCGCTCGTTGCTACCGTTTATTTCTAAAGTGACAGCCGCGCATAACTAACAGCTTACTCAGTGTGTTGGGCTCAGTGTCAGTCGCCAGATTAAAGATCTAATCAAACTTTTATACAGCAAAGTTACCTAAAATTCCTGTTCACCAAATTCTCAAGTACATCCTTAGTCAATCTCAAGTGAAATGGCTGTAGACATTTAAAAATATTGCAGCGTAGAAATAGAAATATGGACACAATCACTGCTGCATCAGCAGATATTCAAAAATACATAAAAAATCCAAATCAAATTGTTTTCTGAAAACTCCACCATATCCTCTTTAAACATGTCTTCCACTACACCTGACACCATTTTCAAGTCAAATAACTGTAGGAATGTGAAATTATGACACCCTGAAATCACAAGATTACCCTCATACACCCATGTTTAAACAGATATTCAAAAATACGTAAAAAATTGAAATCAAATTGTTTTCTGTAAGCACCACCATATCCTCATTAAACATGTTCTCAGGTGCCTCTGAGAGCATTTTCAAGTTATTTGACTGCAGTATTTTGAAGTCACCACATTATACCACCCACTGATGTATAAGAAGCTATTTAAAAATCCATGAAAAATTTAAATCAGCGTGTTTCTTTACAAACTCCCCAATATTCTTGTTCAGCATGTCACTGGGTACTATTTTTGATTAACTTACATCTTTTCTAACAGCTGTATCAAGGGGCAGATTAAAGGTCAAAGGTCTCTCTCTCTATTTGTCCCATCAGTGTCATCAGCCTTCCTGCCAGCTCACCCTTAATACCACCAATAAGTCTCTTTTTGGGTGTCAGGGTTGTCAACAGTGTGTTCTTATTTTGTTCCAAGTTTTAGAATTTGCCATTTCTACTGATTTCTGCAGCTAATATGACAAAAATAAAATGATAGTAAAAGATCTATGTAATATTTGATATTTTAGCCTCTTTAATTTTCTGTAACTTTGCTGTATAAAAGTTTGATTAGATCTTTTTCACACAGTTACAACCATGTACCTATGTTATTGAATCTAGGTATCATAATGCATTTGACTTATCTGATAACTATCTAATAGTAGCCAAATGTTGCATTAACCATTTGGAACTTGCCTTTTCACAAATAAACTATGAGTATGAACATGGTGCTATATGGTTGTAACAACCTGGTTATGATATTCTTGGAGATATGCAAATATGCCTGTATAGTGTTGTTTATGTTGTGTATCAATTTAGTTTGTATAGAATATGCAAACTATTACAAAAATGCACTAAATTATATTATTTAAGTCTGTTAAAGTATAGATAGCTAAATTTACGAGGTGCACCTAAAGGCACCACGGGTTGAACCGCATATACTGAAGTAAATGCGCAATTTTTTTTCAAGCGCGGATGGCGTGACTCCGGTAGATTAAAGTGACAGTAATTATACTGCCTGAAAAATCTCTGGGACACAGCCTACAGATGTAACTGTGATTCCCGCAGTGTGACACAGACGAGCGCCGAACATAAAAACATGACTGTACATTTATTGCATCGCCAGGTGAACACACGCAGAGTCCTGCACACACACAATGTAACTTTGCAGGACTTCCTGCGTTCGCTGCTCGGCAAAGTGAAAGCTGCTTCTTCTTCAAGCTCAGATCAAACGTGGTGGTCGAGTTCCGCCTACTCTGGAGAGAGAAAATACACGCGCACACACACGCACAAAACACCCTACAGCTTCAAAGTCACTCAGAAACACCTGCTGCACAGGTGTGCCGGTAAAAATAAAAGCCGGCTTGTTGTTTAAAGAAGTTACAGATCAGCTAAAAATTTCAGGAAGTAAAAAGTGGGAATTCTCAGTGAGTTGGTGTCGTGGCCACGTGTTATGCTCACCCATCCATTGTGTCTGGGTTCCAGGTGAAACCGTCACGGTTAAGTTTCCACACAGGTGGGTTCTCTCGCTGCTTCCGGGGCGCAGCTGAACTTTCCATCTGTCAGCCTGTTCGCTGCCCCCGTGGAACAGCGGGGGTTTGCCCGGTCAGCCTGCTCGACAGCCCGGCCTCAGGACACAGATAAGAACTTCCACCGAGGACATAAAAAAAAAAACCTTTAAATCCGTCTTAAGTGGCAAAAATTAACCAACGAAGAAGCTGTGATCCACGATCCAAACTCCCACATTCCTCCAGGTGACCGTTTTATCAGAGATCTGCGCCCGTGAGAAGAAGCGTGGCAGTCTTCCTCCTCTAAGCCCCTCCTCCACCCGAGAAACGGGTGTCACTGAGGATGCTTCATTCACACTTCCCTTTCTCACTAGAGCCAATCAAACACACAAGGAGCTACAACAAAAATAAATGTATTTAATTACAAAAATAATAATAAAATGAAGAGGATGTTTTATAAAACTCCGCTTCTCACAATTGTGGCGTTTGTGTTTTTTTTTTTTCACTGTGTTCATGTAGTTGCGTGTGTGTATATGTGCGTGTGCGTGTGTGTGTGTTTCAACGTGTCAGAAATGAATCAAAAAAGCAAAGATGCCTTTAAATTTGGTTTAAGTTTGAAACATAATTTTAAATCAGAATCATGCACACATGTCCTTTGGGTTTTTGTCTCCTTCCTTAATAAACCAGTTTGTAAGATTAACGTAATCAGAGAGTCTTTATGTGATGTTTTTAGATGCAAATAATTTCCTCAAAGGCTACAAGACAGATTGTTTTCCTTTTATAACAAAAAAAAACCCTCAGGTGAACATCTGTACTGAAAATGTTGTTCTTTCCTCTGTGCTCATCACTTTAGTGCACGCTGTGATTCATGCCTCAGCTTAAAGCTAAAAGGTTGGAGGACTTTTCCCCTCGAGCTGCTGCAGATAAACCACACAGACCCTAAACTGAGAGGAAGGAGGAGGGTTTAACTGCTGCAGTGGAACACAAACATCTCACACCTCAGTGCAGCACGATGGATCCAACACCTCTGCTGTGGCCGCTCTGTAAGTAACACATGCTGTCTTAATATGTGTGTTTCAGGTATACTGGCTAAGGATCGCAGTGAGATACAACCAGAGATATTTGCTGTTACTTAATAATTAAGTTTTAATGACCTCAGGAAAAATGGGCAAGAGA
The DNA here is from genome assembly GCF_007364275.1 of Archocentrus centrarchus. Lineage (NCBI taxonomy): Eukaryota > Metazoa > Chordata > Actinopteri > Cichliformes > Cichlidae > Archocentrus > Archocentrus centrarchus. Next base: position 2,030,998 of record NW_022060262.1, on the reverse strand, counting down.
TGAAACTAGAGAGCGGAAATGGACCTTTAAGGAAGGTGGCTTCACAGTAATAAAGAAGTGGAGGTCTCAGCTGATTTCACCCAGCTGTTTTTTTGTCTTTAACAGGAGGGTTTGACATTTTCAAAATTTCATTTCATTACATTTTGTCCAAAATCAGATCTTCTGGTCGGTGCTACAGAAAAACCTCTGCAGTGTTAAACTGTCCTCACGTCCTCCTACAGGGCACATCCTGTTTAGAGAAAACGCTCCAAGTTCATCAGTCAGAGACTGTTTGTGGCTCGTTTGGCAGATATTTAGTGTTTAAAGCAAAAACACATTAAAATCTGTTGAATCTTGAACTCTTGTGATTTCTTTTCAGCCCTGATGTCGCTGCTCTGCTGCACTACAAACCAAGGTGAGTGAACCTCCTTTGACAAACAAACATAAAGGCCCACAAAATACTGAGTCTCTCCTGGACCATAACGGAGCCACAATTAGCCAAAAAAAGATGCTGGAACAGAGACAGATGAGGCTCAGCTGTGTCTGCTGTGGCAGTCAGAACAGGTTTAATGTCTTGGAGAAGTGAAACTAGCCTGTAAAACTGTGACGATCCTTTAAAAATATTCAGGAATGTTTGATTAAAAATTCTGCCACTGCATCAATGGCTTTACACAGTGAAGGAAAGCTCAGAGTCTAATGATTCGAACACTTTAAATCAGATCAAGTTATCATGAAAACATCAGAGACTTTACAGTGAATACACAGGAAACCACAGGCTTCACCAAACATGTGAGGGGGGAGTATCACGCTGTCTGTAGACTGGTCCTTAAATGCTTTTAACACGAAAGGGGACGATTCAAATAATGTGAACTTTATTGCTTTATACCAATTTATTCTCTCACAGCTCGTCTGACTGTGAGTCCCAGCAGCTCTCAGTTCTTTAATACAGACTCTGTGACTCTGAGCTGTGAGGTGGACGACAGCTCTGCTGGATGGACTCTGAGGAGGAACACAAGCAGAGAACAGAGGACTCAGTGTGGAGATGGGTTTGGGACATCGGCTGGTTCTTCCTGTATCTTCAAACACATTGTCACATTGGACAGTGGAGTTTACTGGTGTGAGTCCAGAGAGGGTGCCATCAGTAACATGGTTAAGCTCACAGTCTCTGGTAAGCTGAGTGTGTGGAGTTAGTGTTGATGAAGCTGTGTGTAAATGGATGAAATGCTGTAGTTTGTCTCTGTGTTGAGGTGGATCAGTGATCCTGCAGAGTCCTGTCCTCCCTGTGATGGAGGGAGATGACGTCACTCTGCTCTGTCAAACAAAGACCACTCCCTCCAACCTCACAGCTGCTTTCTATAAAGATGGCTCCCTCATCAGGAAGCAGCCTACAGGTCACATGACCATCCAGCATGTTTCCAGGTCTGATGAAGGCCTCTACAAGTGTGACATCAGCGGTCATGGAGAGTCTCCATCCAGCTGGATCACTGTCACAGGTGGAGCTTCTGGTTGTTTTTTAAGCTTTACTGAGATCCATCAAACACCATCTGACCACACAGATTCATGCTTTTCATTAATTCCAGATCCTCCAACGTCTCCTCCTCCATCAGCCTCCACTGACTCCCTCTTCTCCTCGTTTTCCTCTCCTCGTCAGCGCTCCTCTCTTCCTCTCTTCTTGCTGCTGTCTGTTTCCTCCACATTTGGGCTGCTGCTGGTTATGCTGGTTGTGCTGGTGAGACGATGCGCCCAGAGGAAACCTGAAGGTGAAACACATTCTGCTCACACTTCATGTTTTCATGCTAAAGTTTGTAAAGACAGATCTTCTAATAATCAGTCAAAATCTACGCAGTTCTTCTCTGCTGAGCTTATTCACACTAAAATAATCTGGATAAACAACACTTAAGATCAAACGTGGAGTGAACTGTTCCTTTGAAAACAGCGACATGTTGCACAGGAAGCTACTACTTTAGCTTCTTGTGATTTTTCCTGTGCATGAACTTTGATGCCACACGTGAGAGTTTGTGGTCTCGATGTAAACAGAAGCTCTGTTTCCTGACTTTTACGTGTTATTGCACTGCAGGACTCAGAAGGACAGAAACACTTCTACTTGTTTAATTCAGCTTGACACGAACTGCTTCACTGCACTGGAACGCACGAACAGCTGGATTAAAAATAAAGGTTTCCATCTGCTGCACGTGCTCTGCCCACACATCAAACTTTTTATCACTTTTTCAGGTGCTGCAGTGATTTTCTAAACACAAAAAGAAAAAAAAAAAAAAAAGACAGTTATACTGAACCTTAGCCTGTTTTCTGTTGGAGTTTTCTTATTTAAACAAGGTGGCACAGGGGGCGCCAAGACCAGGGCAGGGCCCACAGGAAATCTGAATATTTATGAAGAAATAAAATGAGTGCATAAAGTTGGTGAGGCTCACCTGCAGCCACGTGTCCGTCCTGCTTTAGTGACGCTGAAGCAGAGACTTCAGTGTGGGGAGGATGAAGGCAGAAACAGTGAGATCTTTGTCCTTTAAATTCATAGTTTCACAGTTCAAAATAATCCTCAGTGCATCCTGTTTCTTTAGCTTCTGCATCCTTTGGTGGGAACTGAAAGTGTGTAATCTAATATTTTGGAAACTACCATCCACCCACCCATCCATCTATCTCAGGGTCATGGGGACCTGGAGTCTATCACAGCTGTCAGAGGATGAGAGACGGGGAATTGTAAATCATTTTCTGTGAGATTAATTTCACAGGTTAGCAAAGTGTGAAGTGTTACATCAGAGGTGAGCAGCTCTGCTCTGGTTTCCTGTTTTGAGAACTGAACTCAGCAGAGGTGTTAAAGTCTCTTCAGGTTAAAGAGCACACATGCTGGGTCCTCATGTTTGCAGCTCTAATCCATGAAGTCCAGCTTCACCTCATCCTCAAAGATAAAGACTGTATCAGTGACTTTGTCTTGTTTTGCAGAGAGCGATCCAGCTGCAGTTTATTCCTCAGTGCACAGAACAGCTGACATCAGTTATGGAGAAATCAGCATCAGGACCAACAGCAGACACAGAGGTACAGCTGCTCCTCTTTGGTTCTCTCTGCAAAAACTAAACTATAGAAAAGTTCAACCCTAAAATAAGTAATAACAGAGGCTCAGATCTGATCCTGCAGCAGCAGGCACAGTGAAAAGCACCATGAAAACAGCATCACAACTCAATCATTCAGACATAAAAGCTCTGAGTACAGATGCAAATACATATTTACACATTTAAATATTGATTATTGCAGGTATTACAAGTATTTATAGGTGTTTCTATGCTGTTATTGCACCATCTGCAGCCCCTGCAGGGTTAAACTCCTCCATCAGTCAGTGGGGATCTGTGCAGCTCTTTTCTGACCTCTAAAGATCTTTAATGTGTGTGTTTGTGCTCAGATCTTCCACCAGAGCCAGCGGTCATCTACTCCTCACTTAAGCTGACCAACACAGCTTCACCACAGCTCCACCAGTCTGACCAGTGACGTCCAGCTGGCTGCTGGATCCCTGCACACCTCTCTGTAGTATATATTATTTATTTAATCATATTCTGTGTGTTTACAGTCAAAGCTGCACTGAGTCAGCTGAATGTAGAGTTCAGGATGAAGTGGAAAGTTTCTTTTTCTTTAATAAAGCTTCAGATGATCACTGAAACATGACAATAAGCCCTTTTTCTGTTGAAGGTCATTTTCCCCATCCTGGGGGATTCCAGCTGTTCTTCTGTTTGTATATTAAAACTGTGGCAATGAATGAACATTTCCTGGTTTAAAAAAAAAAAAAAAAACACAAAAAAGCTGACAGCAGAATGAATCTGTTTCTGATCCATATCTATCTGCACCAGCACGAGCAGAAAGACAAAACTCAGAAAGCACACAAACTGTCTGAACCATATTATAGGGTCCAGTGACAAAGTACAGCCAGTAGGTGGCAGCACATCTTCTTTAGCTTTGCTGTTGGCTCAGCCCTGTAGTTCAAAACAATCTGGCAGGAGTAATCCAATCTGATAGGATCAAATTCTGAAATCCAGCTGTTCTGAGGAACAAGAAAAAGAAAAAAAAAAAAACACACACACACACGGGATCCAATTTTTTTCTTGCTGGCTCAATCCTGCAGTTTGTGTTGTTGAAAACATTTGAATAGGATCAGGATTACTTTGAACAGGATTAGCCTGTTCTGAGGAGGCGTCTGGATTCAGACTGAAGTATAAAGGAAAAATTACATAAAACTGTCGGATACATTAAAACTCTTCAAGGACCAAACTCACACGATCAGTCTCTGAAAAAAAGACTTTATTTTATTTCAACAAAATGGAGCAAATAATATCAGCATGTGCCGAACAACTGTCAGCACTGTTTGTGTTCACATGGTAAAAACAGGAAGGCCTGCAGGCAGACTCTGTGCTACACTTCTAAAGAAACACACAAAAGGTTCCTGAAGATGTCATACAAAGTTTCCTCTTCACCATCTCTGTTCATCAACACAATGAGCAACATATGCATAAGAATAATTATGCAAAATGCTTATCATAGTAACACAGTAAACATAGTAAACAAGAAAACTCAATGGTGTAAGTTTATTTCTGATGCATAGTATTTGAAATATATACATGACGTTACATTTGGTCGTGCAGAAACCTCGTTCTCATTCTGCTGAAGCAACACTAAGTGTTTGGAAGAAATGTGACCTTTTGAAAATATGAAGAAAACACAATGTTTCTGCTGTACGAGTAAGGACATGCTGATCTGCAAGCTTCAGTCAAAGATCGTATTTGATGGCATTCATGAGCTGCACTCGTGGCTTCTGATTTGTGAACCAATCAGCTGGTTTTATTTTGAAAGCAAAGGGCATGAATCAAACGAGCTGCAGATTTCTCCCTCCCAGTCTGACTTTGTGACCACAGACAAATTATTCTGATCTCAGGAGGACAGCAGATTCCTTCTAGAATGGTGAGAATGAGATTTTTATATTTCCGAAGCGTTATCGACACTGTCTTTAATTTTAATGGTCACCAGGACTCAGAAACTGATAGAATCAGCAGACAATTCTGATATGTTTTAAAAGTTGACCAATTTTGGCCAGAAATAACATTTTTTCGCCCTGGAAGTTAAACTTCTACCGCCGTCGTTCCTGAAGTCTCCACAGATTCAAATTCAGGATTTGTTTTGAATGGTGGACTGAACATGACCATCATTTAGACTTTTTGGGCCACTTTAGCTCCACTTCTGTCTCCTCCAACTCGTTACTCTCTAGGAGCTCGACTGTGCTGAGCAGCTGCTCTCCGCCTGCTCTCACAGGAAACTCGAGCTCTGCAGCAAACAGTAAAATTACAGCTTAAAAGATAAAGGTGGGAGACCCTAAGCCTTGATTCTGCGAGGTGGGTGGGTGCTGCTTACTAACAGAGCATTTAAGCTGGATCTGCAATTAGACCAAATGTTTCCATCTTTGCAGAACAGCAGAGCCCTCATCCAGCGATCAACACTTAAACCTGTTTCTCATCACGTTGGTCTGATTTGGGTTTTGATGCATTTCTCCTGCAGATCTTTATAGCAACAGTAACAATGACAGCAAGAAGCAGTACAGCAAGAACTGACACGGTAACTGCAACTAAAACAGACTTATCCTTGACTCCTCCATCCTTCTCTCCTCTAGCCTCCTCTCCTCTCTCCTCGGTGTTTTCATCTGTGAACCCTGCAGAGCAGAAACAGGTGTGAGGACTCAGCTGACAATATTTCTCTGTTTACATTAAAACATCTGTAACAGTGAGCAGAGGTGAAATCTGTGAAACATTAAAAATAAAAGTATTTTATCCATTTGAGCTCCTACAAGTGAAAATCACCACCGGGTGAATTTTAGGGGCACTTCAGTCATTGTTAAAGGGAATATTTTTCTGTTTCCAGCATCTTTCATGTGCTGATCTGCCCCAGCAAACAGAAATCTGAATATGCCGGAGTTTTCCTTTTCATCCCACTAGAAGGCCAACATTAATGAAAATGAATTTCTACAGAAAATTATTCAGGAAGTAACACGCAGAAATAATGACATGAACTGGAGTCTTGCATGAAGATGGAAGGAAGTGCACAAATGTAAACAGTCTGAAGTTAATTACTGTTATATAACAACAAAATGTCCTGTATAATGACAACAAAGCCAATGAGATGACAGCATAACTTCCCGTTACACACACACAGTTAAGATGAGACAAAGGAAACTTTTAATGAAATAAAGAAAACACCACAATAACAGAGTCACTGACCCAATCTGGCAAAATGGGTCGCAAATAACCTGTCTACCTGCCACAATAACCTGGTACTGAACGCCCAGAAGACAGTGGAGATTATAGTGGACTTTAGGAAGCACACAGCCCCTCTACCCTCCATCATCCTGACTGACACCCCCCATCACCACAGTGGACTCTTTTCGCTTCCTGGGAACTACCATCACCCAGGACCTCAAGTGGGAGCCCACCATCACCTCTGTCGTCAAAAAGGCCCAGCAGAGGATGTACTTCCTGCGGCAGTTGAAGAAATTCAACTTGCCAGCAAGGACCATGGTGCAGTTCTATACTGCCATCATTGAGTCCATCCTCACCTCCTCCATCACTGTGTGGTACGCTGGAGCCACCACTAGGGACAAACAGAGACTACAGCGCGTTGTGCACTCTGCTGAGAAGGTGATTGGCTGTAACCTCCCATCTCTCCAGGACCTGTACACCTCCAGGACACTGGGGCGTGCAGGTCGGATCACAGCCGACCACTCTCACCCTGGGCACAGACTTTTTGACCCTCTCCCCTCAGGCAGGAGGCTACGGTCCATACGGACCAGAACCTCCCGCCATAAGAACAGTTTCTTCCCCTCTGCTGTTGGACTCATGAACAATAACCCTTAGATTGTTACCACCACCCTCCACAAACGCTGATGACCCTATGTCTATGCACCTGTCTGATTGCACTGATGTACATATTAGTGGAATATAGTTTACATTCTTTTATCTTTTAATTAGTCTCTGCACTGTATATTTTGTAATATTGTGTTATAGTTATAGCTCTAATATCTCTGTATATTTGCAATTTGTATACTTGTATATTGTCTTATAGTTTTTATACTTATTTGTTTTTTCTGTAAGCACAAAGTACCGCAGCAATTTCCTAATGCTGTGAACCTGTTCACCCATATGGCAATAAAAACCTTCTGATTCTGATTCTGAAAGGTTAATCCTTAGACAAATAACATTTTTATTTTTAAATGAAATTATAATGTGCAAATAAATAAAAATGGCCTCTGTAGAAAAGTTCAAACAAGCCTTCGAATTAAAATCAAAAAGATTTTTCTGTTCAAAGCAGCTGAAAAGTTCCCAGATGATTGAGTACGTGCAGAGGTTTGCTGCATGAAAACACCAGCATCATAGCGCAGAGATCTGCTCTATAAATAAACCTGCTGTATAAGCAGTAAGCTGAACCTCTCCACACTCACCTGAATCTGTGACTGTGAGGTTGATGGAGTGCTTGAACTCTTTGAGGACTCTCTGACCACCTCTGGTGCTGGTGGTTGTAATCAGACACTCGTATGTTCCTGTATCGCTGATGCTGACGTTCCTCACAATCACAGAAACGTCTCCGTCCTTCATGGACGGATCTCTCAGCTCCACTCGGCCTCTGAAGAAGTCGTGCTGGTAGTTCTCATATGAGCGCTGGTTTTGGAAGAAGAACACGTAACCGTCTGACAGGAGCTCAGGTCTGCTCCACTCTAACAGAGTCATATTTACACCCCTGGGATCCTGACACTGAAGAGTGGCATCTTGTCCAGGCCTCACTTTGACCTCTGTGATTGAAACACAAAGACAAAAAAGGATTCATTAGTAACGTGTAACACTGCAGGAACAGTTTGGATCACAGGAAGTTCTGAACTAAAGAAATCTAAAAAAGATATCAGAGGATTAATCAAAGTAACGCCTACCTGCAGCTCTACAAGCTTCAAAACATTCTATTAGATGATGTTCACATCACTGGTCTGTGTCAAGTGACAGTTCACAAGATATTGTTTGTGTTTTCAACTCTGAGCTGTACTTCAGTTGTGAAAAACATTTATCAGGGATTTATGCAGATTACTGATTCTAATGATTTGCATTATTTAGGACCATCAGCATACTAGATCTTCTCTATGCTAGTAAAATAATTTATTTTAATGGCAAGAATGGTGCCATCAGTCAGCTGTCTCTCTTTGTCAAATAAATTATCCTCAAAATAAAAATGAAGAGAAATGGAGAGTGAGTGAGCCTGTATCCATGAGTGTACAGGACATTTTTAGGAACTTACAGTTGGGTTATCTTCAATACTAGTAGGGATATAATGATTAACTTTGCCCACCGTGCTTGCCTCAAAAGGATCCAACACACAACAAGGAAAAAAAAAAAAAAAGCAAATCTGGGACAAACAGACCTGAGTTTGAACCTGAGTTTAATGTGTGCTCAGGCTTCAGGTGCAACGTCCTAAACTCAACGAGAGAGAGAGAAGAAAACTTCACACGGGAACTGTATTTGAACACAACGTGGAAGCTAACAGGCTTTGTTTGTGTAAGAGAAACCCCTCCCCTGAGTGTGAGAGCCAAAGAGGAGGTGGCGCCTGCAGCCTTCATTTTAGGATACTGCAGTGCAGCTTTGAGCTTAGTTGTGTGCAAATCGTCAGCTTGAGCGCACCCCTCGTGTCACTGCTGCGAGCTTTCCTGCAGAAGCTGAACTGTACGAATATTATCTTCACTGAACTACAAACGGTGTCTGAAATGCGCTTCAAAACAAAACTACCTCAAATGCCTCACGGTGCATTCAGAGCCCACACGAGTTTCACGCTCTTTGCAGACTGCGTCCATTTTCCATCATGTTATCAGTATCAAATGTCTTTTTTCAGGAATTGTTGCTAAAAAAACAAACAAACAAACAAAAAAACTCTCTAAGCTCGCTCACATTTGATTCCATCTGTGTATCAAACAGAAGCTGCTTCCGCTTTGAACACTCCGCGCTGCAACATGCACGATGATATTATTGCCTCTAAAAATATGAAACTCACCTTGCAGTGCAGAAGCCACAAAGATCGGAAGCGACAGGAAAACTACAACCGACGACATTTGTGCAGGAACAAAAATGAAGGTTGATGCGCGCAGCTGGTAGTTGTTTATTTTGAAAGATCAGTGGGCGGTCCTCCTCACTGCGCGGGCACGATCAGAAATGTAACGTCTATTTTCTTTAGTTTCGTGCTGAACTTGGTCTGTATGTTATCAGATCCACCAGAACAGTCTGACCTGACAGCCTAACCCGGACTCCTTACGGTTTTGCCTCACTAATGAAACCGTAAACATGCTGAGCACTTCCTGTTTTTAATCTGCAGGTCCTTCCTCTGCATACGCTCTGAAACACTCTTATTCTGGTGTTTTCTTGAACCGAGCTTTATTAGTTCGTGCAGATTAAATACACGCGTGCTGTGCGGCTGCTGCATTAGACTCAGGTGCAGAGATGTTGCTCATGAAGACATTTTATCCACAGAAACGTAACATGTGCTGTCCTTTCACACGAATGTCAGTACATGAAAAACGGAGCTGCTTCTGCATTTATGGGCTGTGAAGACGTGACAGGAACCACGAGTTTAAGCAAACTTCGGTCATAACACTACAAGAAGTTTTAATCCTGTTTCTTCATGAGATAAACAAGAGGCGGAGCTTCGCTCTGCGCCCTCTCCTCTCCGAGCGCGCACCGTAAAACATGTCGGGCGGCGCGCCGTTTGAATCTTCTTCCGCATAAAATAGACCCGCGTACTCAAGAGACATCATCATAGAACCAGGAGATAGGGTTCTATAAAGAGTATTTAAAAAAAATCAGACCGACAAAGAGAGCAACACTGCAGAATACTTTGTGTGAATTTATGAGACAATAAAAATGTTTTGCCGCTCGCTGCTACCGTTAATTTCTACAGTGACAGCATGAACTGCGTGCATTTGAAATGACACTGGCTGTGTGCAGGACTGTCCCAGTCTATAAAAGAGACGTGGAAATTTACTGAGTGTGTCGCCAGATTAAAATTACATAAATTTTACTCAGTTATATATACACATACAGATGTAACCGATCTAATATTAACTGTAACTCCAGCAGTGAAACAGATGAGGACCAAACATTAAAACATATCTGTATATTCAGAGGATCAGCGGCGGATCGCATACATTTTAAAACTGTCTCTGGGTAGTCTTAAACGCAGCACTGCATGGTGATGCGTCAGGTACGTGGCAGTAAACCTAAAACCTTTTTCCATAGTGGACTGATATAACTGACAGCCTCTGTTTAGGTTCAGACGGCCATATTCACATATGAAAAAATATTCGCTATTAAATCCGCATCTTCGTTCCCGCGATAACACCGTGAATCCTCTCCGCCTTTAAGAAACACCGGTTGGACAGGTGTGCGGCCGGCTGATTAAGAAATCAGTCACAAACTTGAAGAAGTCAGAAGTGAGGATTTGTCAGAGTTACACTCACCCCTTCATTGTGTTTGCGTTCCGCTGCGGTTAGTTTTCAGACAGATGTTTGGTTTCTCTCGCTGCCCCCGGGGTGCAGTCGAGCTCTGACCCGTCACCCCACTGGAGCCCGGCTGGAGTAGCGCGCCGGGCCCAGCGCCTCAGCACCCGAATAAGAAACTCCACAAAGGAAATAAAAAGCCGTGAGCCGTGACCGAAACCCCCACATTCTCCCGGGTGATTGTTTTTTCTCCTGAGTTTGATCATCCGTGTTTACGCCAGTCATTTTAAATGAATCACGATCACAGCGTGGCAGGCACTCAGGACTTCCGCATCTTCCGCAGATATGTGACCCTCCCCCATCTGAAGCGTTTTTATGACAGGAATCAGGCTGCAGCACAAGGAGGCGTGACAAGATCTGATTTTAATAAATAAAATAAAAAATACTGAGAAAAAAATCATAGTAAAGCGGAGCGAAAATGAACAGAAAAAGATATTGATTTATTGCCTTTAACTTTTGCTAAAGTTTGAATCATAATCTTACGTCAGAACAACAGCTGCATAAATGTCCTGTTTCCCCTTCCATAAGAAACAGGGTTACACTTGAAGGGTTACATTTTTATTTTAAACCAGGCAGAGCCTTTATGTAATGCTTTTTAATGCAAAAAAGAGATTTAAAAAAAATCTATGATTCCAAAAAAACAAACAAGTGAACGTCCATGCAGAGATTTTTAGTCTGTTCGCATTAATGTACTATGTGATTCATACCTCAGCTTAAAGCTAAAAGGTTAGGAAGCATTTATATATATATTTTTATTTTCCTCGAGCTGCTGCAGAGAAACCACAGAGACCCTAAACTGAGAGGAAGGAGGAGGGTTTAACTGCTGCAGTGAAACAGAAATATCTCACACCTCAGAGCTGCACGATGGGACAAACACCTCTGCTGTGGCTTCTCTGTAAGTACCACATGCTGTCTTAAAACCCTGTTATGTAATATGTGTGTTTCAGGTTTTCTGGCTAAGGATCGCAGTGAGATATAGAACCAGAGAAATTTGCTTTTACTTAATAATTAAGTTTTAATAACTTCAGGAAAAATGGGCAAGAGATGAAAGTACAGAGAGGAAAATGCACTTTTAGGAAGGTGGTTTCACAATAAAATAAATAAATAAACAAGAAACAGGAATCAGGTCTTCTGCAGAAAAACCTCCGCAGTGTTAAACTGTCCTCACGTCCTCCTACAGGGCACATCCTGTTTAGAGAAAACACTCTGAGTTCATCAGTCAGAGACTGTTTGTGGCTCGTTTAGCAGATTTTTAGTCTTTAAAGCAAAAACACATTAAAATCTGTTGAATCTTGAACTCTTGTGATTTCTTTTCAGCCCTGATGTCGCTGCTCTGCTGCACTACAAACCAAGGTGAGTGAACCTCCTTTGACAAACGAACATAAAGGCCCACAAAATACTGAGTCTCTCCTGGACCATAACTGAGCCACAATTAGCCAAAAAGCAGCTGGAACAGAAACAGATTAGGCCCAGATGTGCCTGCTGTGGGAGTCAGAACAGGTTTAATGTCTTGGAGAAGTGAAACTAGCCTGTAAAACTGTGACGATCCTTTAAAAATATCCAGGTTCAGGAATGCTTGATTCAAAATTCCAGACTTCATAGTAAGAGTAAAATGTGAAAATGTCTGCAGACTGGTCCACTTATATCAGTTCATGCTTTTACATTTTAATTAATAATTGTGTATTCAGTAATTATTATTTTTTTATCAAGTAATAATTCTTCAATAAAAAGTTTTCTGACTAAAAACAGGAGGATTTAGACATGATGTTGAACAACATGATCCTCACTGTGTGCTGTTTAACGAGGCTTTCTTGGTACTACAACACACACACACACACACACACACACACACACACACACACACACACACACACACACACACACACACACACACACACACACACACACACACACATTTATGCTAAAGACTGTCTGTGTAGATTCTCAGTTATCCAGGTCATAGTAGTCTCTGGAGCTTGAAAAAGGCGACTGGACTTCTTATTGTTTCTTGAAGACGTTTCACCTCTCATCCGAAAGGCTTCTTCAGTTCTCAACCAAATGGTGGAGAGACCCAGGTATTTAAACCCCTGTGGGCTATAGAGGGTCATAACCACCTCCAGGGGACTACGCCCACAGGGGTTTAAATACCTGGGTCTCTCCACCATTTGGTTGAGAACTGAAGAAGCCTTTCGGATGAGAGGTGAAACGTCTTCAAGAAACAATAAGAAGTCCAGTCGCCTTTTTCAAGCTCCAGAGACTATGCTAAAGACTGGCCTTTTGAAACTAGGAATAAGAATATGTAAAAAGTCAATACATTTTTAAGTCCTTGTCTGCAGAAACACTTCAGATGTTCATATAAATATTAAATGCTGCAGACTGTTTTTTCTACTCTTGGATTTGTATGATGTCATAGAGTAGGACTATTCCTAACATGGTCACATGTGGTCAAATATGAAGACAGACCCCCCCATGTTACTGTTCAAACTTCAGCCAATCAGAATTAAAAAAGGCAGCGTAAAGAGGGACCAGCTAAAGTGGCACGATTCAGAGAGTGGATGATCTGAGGGGCTGCACCAAGGTAACAGGAGCAGAGCTTTATTTGACCCAGTGACCCCTGTGAGTCCTCCTCTGTTGACCTGGGACCCTTGGAGGTATATTTTAAACCTCTTATTACTGATCTTGGTTTTATTAAGGTGGACAGTGATTTTAAATTGGACAGCCAAATCAGAGCTGTGGTTAAGTCCAGTTTTTTAAGGCACTTTGAAACAGTGATCCACGTTTTCATTTCATCGTGTAACTCACTCTGTGTGGAAGTTAATCAGTCGCTGCTCTCGCGTCTGCAGCTGGTTCAAAATGCTGCTGTATGACTTTTGACAGGAACTTGAAAGAGAGAGAGCACATGACCTCTGTCCTGGCCTCACATCATCCATATTCTAGGGTCCATTTACCTCTCTGAGCTTCTTCACCCCTACATACCTTGTTGGTCTCTCAGGTCAGCAGACCAGCTGCTCCTGAAATACCGAGATCTTGCTTATAAATAAAGATGGGATGGTACCTGTGCAGTGTTTTGGCTAAATGATGATCTCTTGCACGAGTTAAACTCTTGGATCGTCTTCTGTGTGCACCTGAAATACACCAACAAAAATTCTCCTGTTTGTTTGTTTTAATAAATTGATGCTTCATTCCAATTTATTCTCTCACAGCTCGTCTGACTGTGAGTCCCAGCAGCTCTCAGTTCTTTAAAGGAGACTCTGTGTCTCTGAGCTGTGAGGAGGACGACAGCTCTGCTGGATGGACTCTGAGGAGGAACACAAGCAGAGAACAGAGGACTCAGTGTGGAGATGGGTGGGGAGAAGCAGCTGGTTCTTCCTGTAACTTCAAACACATTGTCGCATTAGACAGTGGAGTTTACTGGTGTGAGTCCAGAGAGGGTGCCATCAGTAACATGGTTAAGCTCACAGTCTCTGGTAAGCTGAGTGTGTGGAGTTAGTGTTGATGAAGCTGTGTGTAAATGGATGAAATGCTGTAGTTTGTCTCTGTGTTGAGGTGGATCAGTGATCCTGCAGAGTCCTGTCCTCCCTGTGATGGAGGGAGATGACGTCACTCTGCTCTGTCAAACAAAGACCACTCCCTCCAACCTCCCAGCTGCTTTCTATAAAGATGGCTCCCTCATCAGGAAGCAGCCTACAGGTCACATGACCATCCAGCATGTTTCCAGGTCTGATGAAGGCCTCTACAAGTGTGACATCAGCGGTCATGGAGAGTCTCCATCCAGCTGGATCTCTGTCACAGGTGAGGCTTCTGGGTTCTTTTACAGATTTTAGACCCAAAGAAACTCAATCTGACCACAAAGATTCATACTTTGTATTAATTCCAGGTTCTCCCACCTCTCCTCCTACACCACCCTCCACTGCCTCTGTCCACTTCTCACCGATTTCCTCTCCTCCGCTCTCTGTGCTGCTGTCTGTTCCCTCCATATTTGGCCTGCTGCTGCTGGTTGTACTGGTTTTACTGGTGAGACGATGTGCCCGGAGGAAACCCAAAGGTGAGACACACACTCTGCTCACACTTCATGTTTTCATGCTAAAGTTTGTAAAGACAGATCTTCTAATCTACGCAGTTCTCTGCTGAGCTTTCAAATGTATTTTTGGGCGTTTTGAGCACCATTTCTGCAGCCTGTAACTCCAAAGTGGCCGTTCACACTAAAATCATCTGCACTAAAGAGCAAACACATGTACCTGTGATTATGGGCTGAACTGTTCCTTTAAAACTGTCACATGATGCACAGGAAGCGTTTTTGCACGTCTGTCTTTGTGAGAAACAATTTGAGCCTCAGACCTTCATGTTATTAACTGAGAGATAATTATAATTATAAGGTAATTATAATAAACTACATGAGGTATTGGTGCATCATTTTCTGCTTTAGCATTTTATGATAATTGTCGCAGTTTAATATATATTTACACTGGGATACTTTTAGTTATTTTATTTAGTTTTTCCTGTGTTGATTGTGAAGCTGCATTTGAGACTTTGTGGTTAGTGTGAGCAGAGGCTCTGCTGCCGTCCAGTTTCCTGTTTTAAAAATACTTTTATGCTTCACTCAGTTTCCTGCTGACTGCAGTCTCTTCTACAGTTTCCATTTTAAACATCGTTAGCTACTTCTTAAATATTAATATTCCAAATGTTGAAGCAGTTTTGCTGTCAGTGGGAAATCTTTGGTATTAAACTTGATGTTGCAGACGGAGATCCTGCAGCAGCTGACCGCCAACATGAGGCAAACAGGACGAGAGGTACGACACGTTTTCTGTTGGATAATCTCCCAAAATACTGATTTTTCTCTGATGTTTACACAAGAGGTTCCACTAACTTCATGCTTGGACTTTTTATCAAATATTGGTTTCTGAATGAGGTCAACATTTTTAGTACTTTCAAAGCTTCAGTTTCAGATTATTGTTTACATGTTTCATCACAGGACTGAAAAAAATGGGAAACTCTTCTTTATCAGTGGGAAATCTTTGCATTTCACTTTGCAGACAGAGTTCCTGCAGCAGCCACCTACTCACAAGTGAGAAGATCAGCCGCAGACGACAGAAATGGGTCAAACGGGACGAGAGGTACGACGAGTTCACTGTTAGATCACCTCTGAACTCCTTTAAAGTTCTCCAGTGTTTCCACAGGAGGCTCCATGGGCTCGATGGCTGAGCTTTTTTTTGGATTCATTGTGATGAAATCTGGTTCAGATTTTGGTGATTCTTTTAGGATGATCTGCAGGCCATCCTCTGGTTTCCCATCAGGTCAACACTTTATCATTTTCAGTTCTTTGTTTCTGGATTTCACGCTAACTCACTAAAATGGGATGCAGAACTGTTTCCACTCACCCATCTACCCATCCATCTATCTCAGGGTCACGAGGGGTTGTAGACTATGCCACCTGTCATAGGGTGTGAGATGTAAATCATTTCTTTGAGATCAGTTTCACAGGTTAGCAAAGTGTCACATCAGAGGTGAGCAGCTCTGGTCTGGTTTCCTGTTTTGAGAACTGAACTCAGCAGAGGTGTTAAAGTCTCTTCAGGTTAAAGAGCACACATGCTGGGTCCTCATGTTTGCAGCTCTAATCCATGAAGTCCAGCTTCATCTCATCCTGAAAGATAAGGACTGTATCAGTGACTTTGTCTTGTTTTGCAGAGAGTGATCCAGCTGCAGTTTATTCCTCAGTGCACAGAACAGCTGACATCAGTTATGGAGAAATCAGCATCAGGACCAACAGCAGACACAGAGGTACAGCTGCTCCTCTTTGGTTCTCTCTGCAAAAACTCATAAAAAAAAAAGATCAGGCTGTTAACTGAATAATAATGGAGGCTCAGGTCTGATCCTGCAGCAGCAGGCACAGTGAAAAGCACCATGAAAACAGGAGGCAGTTAAAACACATTAATCCCTCTGCACTGTAGAGGCCTCAGTGTGCAGTGTTAATTTTGACAGCAAATTTTGATTTAGTTTTAGTCCTAATTTAGTCATCTGAATAGTTTTAGTCAAGTTTTAGTTGACGAAATTATCATAAGAATATAGTCGACTAAATCTACGGTCGATTTAGTCGACTAAAATATAAAGGGTGTAAAATGTAAATGCTTTTTCTTCAGTTCCCTTGAATTAGTCATTATACACACTTACACAAAATTAAACAGTTATTAAGTTATGGAATATTATTAATAATATTAACATTAGTGTTTCACCTGCCTCTCATACACCTGATCGTTAACACCACCTTACTGAGATAATACGAGCGTTTTACAGCAGGACGCTCTGAAAGGTACAGGGCAGTGTTCAGGACTAAGATTATAAAGGCTAATCCACCGCGGTGTGGAGATTTTCTCTAAACACAAACTGGGAAAAACACTTTACCCTGCATGACATTAAAATGCTGACCTTTGCATGGAGATCTGGGTGACTGGTTTGCAGATGTCGTTTAAGATTTGTGTGTTTTTACCCGAGATAGTCGCTCCACATGGTTTACACATCGATTTGTTTGTCACAGCGTCAAAGGACAAATGTGTCCATACATCGGCTCTTCTCTTTCTCCCTGCTGACACTGTTTACATAACTTAGTTCTATCGGAAGTAACAACAAATCACAGGCTAGTTTGGTCTTCAAGGGTTTAGAGCAAATTTGTGCATCTGTGCGTTTGATTGGATGTTTTCCTAACTTGTCCCGACCTGTCACAAAATTAAATCAGTTCTGATTGGATGTCGTCCCCGCCAATCATTTTCGTCTCGTTTTCATTCGTTAACGAAAGTGTCAATTAATTTTGTTATCGTTTTTTATCATTTTAGGTAGTTTTTAGTAAGTTATCGTCTCCTTATTGTCATGAAAAAAGGTTCGGCGACGAAAACTATGACGAAAATATTTCGTCAACGACATTAACACTGCTGTGTGGTCACATGGAGGTGGGAATCAGCTCCACGAGGAAGACGAATATAATATAAGAAAAATATGAAGAGGTTAAATGCACACTGCTGCTGGAGAGAAATCAGGGTTTGTGTGTGAGAGGGAAAGTATATCATGGAAACACGGTTTAAAATGTGTATTAATGTCACAGTGGTGTACAGGGCTGGACTGGGACAAAAACTCGGCCCTGGCGTTTTTGGTTTAGACCGGCACGCAGCAGTCTTAAAAGCATTTGACACTGTCTTACTCTTACTCAGTGTGGGCATACCTTTTGCTAATAATACTTTTTTACACTTAGTTTAGTAAGGCTTAAATTGCAAAGCTTTTACTTGTCATTTGGCAGTTTTAAAATCTTTTATTTCACCTGTTTGAGTGCTTTTTAAAACATGTTTAACCAGCATAGAGGCTACAAATTCAAACTACTGTGCAGCCTTTCACCTTTAACCTAAATACCTAAAATGCTGTGATGTAGCCTAAAATGGACACTTGAGGGTAACATAAAAAAGCAGTTTTTGTAAGAGCGCTATCCTTAAGGTATATTATAACTCACAAATTTAAATATAGACTGGAATCTTTTGCAGGTGTTTCTATGCTGTATGAGACAGTTTTGGTTTCATTGCTCCATCTGCAGCCCCTGCAGGGTTAAACTCCTCCATCAGTCAGTGGGGATCTGTGCAGCTCTTTTCTGACCTCTAAAGATCTTTAATGTGTGTGTTTGTGCTCAGATCTTCCACCAGAGCCAGCGGTCATCTACTCCTCACTGAAGCTGACCCACACAGCTTCACCACAGCTCCACCAGTCTGACCAGTGACGTCCAGCTGGCTGCTGGATCCCTGCACACCTCTCTGTAGTATATATTATTTATTTAGTCATTTTCTGTGTGTGTTAAAGCTGCACTGAGCCAGACAGCTGAATGTAGAGCTCAGGATGGAAAGTTTCTTTTTCTTTAATAAAGCGTCTTAAAATGAATTCAGTTTCACTGTTTTTACACTCACGATTCAAAAAGAAATATTTCCTCACCTGAAGCAGAATCATCAGGTTTGAGCCTGCATGTCTGTGCCTGCAGAGCAGCTGCAGCTCTTTCCTTTCATCCTTTAAACAGACTAAAACATGGCTGGAATCATTTTTAAGGAGCAGCATCACCTTCAGAGCTTTCTTTAAATCTGTTTTTGCAGCTTATTAAAAAAAGAAGGAAATGTTGTGATTTGTCATTTACAGCCTGCACAGCGTCTCCTCTCGTCCCTCCCAGCAGAGGTGAAATTGTTCTGTTATAAGGCAGCTAAACTGGATTTCATTAAATTGGGTGTAACAGCGTTCATGACCTGTTTTATGTTCAGCGCCACTTTGAATTAAATTCACAGCATGTGACACATAACTGAGCTTTTTTGTTGTTGTTGTTAATCACACTGAAATAATGAAATCAGACATTTTGAGACATCATCTGGATTAAAACCACATGTTTCTCCTCCCTCCTCATTAAATCCACACTTTCCATCACCTGACTTTGTTTTTGCAGACAGCGATCCAGCTGCAGTTTATCCTTTAGTGCACAGAACAGCTGACAGTCAGTCAGTCATGGACAAATAACCTCAGGACCAACAGCAGACACAGAGGCACAGCTGCTCCTCTTTGATGCCCACTGCAAAAAACCCCCTTTATAAAAAGGTCCAACCCTAAATCAAATTAAATAAAAGGCTCAGATATGAAGCTGCAGCAGCACCGTGAAAGCAGGAGGCAGTTACAGCTCATTAGCTGAGGCAGAGAGAGGCAGGAGGATGGATGATGGAGGAGGGGAGACAATTCCTCACGTCTCCACATCTGTAGTGGGAGAACCTAGGATGTGAGGAGAGGATGTGTAAGCTGAGTGATATGAGTTAGCAGAACAATAAACATTACAAGGATCCTGACAAATCTAATGGAAGTGAAACTTTTCAGTGCAGAGAAGCCAAACTAAATTATGGATGACACAGCTTCTTGTTAATGTTGTAGTTGCAGTGACTAAAAGCAGCCAGCAGGTGGCTCCTCCTCATTATTATCAGCTGATCACTGCACCGTCACAAAAAGGCATTTTTTTCCTGTTAACTCCTTTAACTACCCCACCAGGAAAAAAGCTTTGTAATTTTCCCCTTTTCTTACTCATTTGTGTCCATAATACCCAGAATCAATGATTTTTTAAATTGATCCCATAGTTGTTAACATATGAAACTCGTTATTCAACCCTCAGTCATTGGTAGGACGGGGTGGAGATTTGACAGGTTCCAGCTGATTATAATAATAAAACTGTGGAGTTGATTTCAGTATTTCCTGGTGCAGAGAAACACATAAACATGTGACAGAGTCCATATCTGCAGATCCATGTTGGTTGTTTCAGTTTGAACTCAGAGCAGCTGGGTTTGTTTGTGCAGCGCATTCTTATCAGGAGAATACAGGAGAAGTGAAAGCTCTATTTGAGCACGATGAAGTTACACATTACACATACTGTGTAAAGTATGAAAAATGTGTAAAGTATGATTTATTGTGGTTTGTGATGAAGCAACACAAAGTTCAGGAGAGATGTGATCTTAAATATAAAGAAAATATTGAGCTCTGACAGGCTAAAGGCACAACACGAGAAACGCTGGTTTGTGAGTCTCTACATTCATTCTGGGATCATGTGCTGAACTCGTGGCTGTTGCACTTGTGGTCAGATTGCTACGCATTCCTGCTGGTGTGAAGCCCACAGAGCTTCTGCTCAGTGCGTTTGTTTCTTTCAGATTCAGCTGTTTGAGCTTTCATTCTGAGTCGGCCTGAAATCACAGCAGCAGAAACGTAAGAAGAAAACAAACAGAAAAATCAAACTGAAAATATGAATTCATACATTATAAATATAAACACTGAAGTTTAGCTTTAGAGGGTTTTGTAAACAGTGTGCTGAGAGTCAGGCGCCCTCTCCAAGTATAGTTTAGTCATATTTCAAACTTTCTGCCCACGCTCCACCACCATTCCCACAACAGGCTTCAGCCCCACAATGAATCCTCAGATAGGACAAACCATGAAGGACACGCTCCTTAAAATCCAGGGAAAACAAGGCTGCATTTGTTTGCTGTGATGTAATGGGCCTTCAAATGCAGCCTACAGGACACAAATCGTCTTTCTTCCCTGTTCTTGGAGGGTGTGCACTCCACAGCTATTTCCATCTTTTTAGGAAAGTAAAATCTGTCCTCCCACATTTCTCTTCTTAACACGGCACCTCCTCAACACTTCCCTTCACCTCCATCTCCACCGAAGTCTAATCACCACTCTC
Source organism: Archocentrus centrarchus (assembly GCF_007364275.1). NCBI lineage: Eukaryota > Metazoa > Chordata > Actinopteri > Cichliformes > Cichlidae > Archocentrus > Archocentrus centrarchus. The sequence continues at coordinate 2,010,224 of NW_022060262.1, read as the reverse complement.
TGAATCTTCATCCAGTTTACTCCAGGATCGTTCTCTCTAACTTAGATCCAACCTGTGAGGCATGCGTCTGCGACCCTGTTTATGGTCTTTTGTAGATTTGTTACCTCTATTGTTACTGTTTTGTTATATTGTTTCATGTGTTTCCCTTATGGATTCTTAGTTCTCATTGCTTGTTCTCATCCTGAAGTGTTTCCTCTTTGTGTGGAGTTTCCTTTGTTTTTCACATTGTCTGTCTCCCCGTGTGGTGTGCAGTCTGCATCCTCTTTATGTGGTGTCACGTTTGCATTTGTATATCAGTCTTCTCACTTCCTGTTTTATTTTGACATCCTGCCCCTTGTGCTTTGTTTTACTTCCCCAGAGTCTTGTGGCTGTGCTTTCCCTGTGCTCTCCGGATCTCCAGCAGTCCTTAGTTGTTCTCCAGTACAGATTTCCTGTTGTTTGCTTTTGTTGCTTTGGTTTATTTTTTGTCCTCTTTGTCCTGCTGTTGAAATAAAGACTCATGTTTGGTTAATTTTGAACTGCTTTTGGGTCCTTTCCTCCTTCACACACCACACGGCATGCTTCAGTTTCACTGTTTTTACACTCCCTCACACATGATTAAAAGTGGATTATTTTCCAGCCTGAAGCAGCACCAGCAGGTTTGAGCCTGCATGTCTGTGCCTGCAGAGCAGCTGCAGCTCTTTTATTTTATCCTTCAAACAGACTAAAACATGCCTGGAATCATTTTTAAGGAGTGGCATCACCTTCAGAGCTCTCTTTAAATCTTTTTATTCAGCTTATTAAAAAAAGGAGGAAATGTTGTGATCTGTCATTGACAGCCTGCACAGCGTCTCCTCTCGTCCCTCCCAGCAGAGGTGTGGTTGTTCTGTTATAAGGCAGCTAAACTGGATCTCATTAATAGAGTGAAAAAATCACACAATATGCTGTTTGGTTGTGACAGAGTTCATGACCTGTTTTATGTTAAGTTCAGCTTCTTTTAAAAATTGCTGAAATAGTGAAAGACTGTGTTGTTTAAGGGTTCTCCTTCCTCCTCATTAAGTCCACACTTTCCATCACATGACTTTATTTTGCAGAGAGCGATCCAGCTGCAGATTATTCCTCAGTGCACAAAATAAATGATGTCAGTTATGGAGAAATCAGGATCAGGACAGCAGGTACAGCTCTCTGATCCTCACTGCAGTTTTTTGTTTTTTTTTAAAGGCTCAGAGGCTGCAGCAGCATGAAAACAGCCAAGCTCCTCAGATTTGGGGGATTCCAGCCGTTCTTCTGCTTGTATATTAAAACTGTAGCAAAGAAGGAATTAATTCTAGATGTAGAAAAACAAATTAAAAAAAAAAAAAGCTGACAGCAGATATGAATCAGTTTCTGATCCATATCTGCAGACTCATATCTGCTCTGACACAAGCAGAGAAACTGTCTGTAACTTGTTACATGTCAGCTGTTTGCTTTCATGTCAGCTGTTTAGGACAAACAGAATTCCTGACCACCCACAGCACTGAACACAAGAAAGGAAAAACAGATGTGCAGAAAATGAGATTAATATTCAGACTTAGTCTCTGACCAGTTTTGATTGTTTCAGTTTGAACTGAAGTTTTTTTTATTGTCATGAAATGAAGTCAGAGCAGCTGGGTTTGTTTCAGTGTTTTATTATCACGAGTACATAAAACTGTGCACAGAGCAGTCACACCCTACAAACATGTACTTTACAAGAACCAATAATCCAAAACTGTAGCCAGTCGCCACAGTGTTACACATCACTACATCACTCCTACTGAACAAGCTACACATGTACAGTTTCATTTATAATGCTTCTGATTAGAAAAGAGACAGTCAGTATAAACAAAACTATTCAGCTCTGGGCTAACTGAAGGTGCAGACTAAAACATGCTGATTTGTACATTTCTGCTGAGCTCATGCTGATCATGTGACCGCTGCACTTGTGGTCTAAAGTCTGAGCCCAGCAGGTCTGTTTGGTTTCAGAGGTTTTAAGGCAAACATTCATTCTCAGGCTCAAATGTACAGAAACCGAAACATAAAAAAGGAATGAAAAGTAGTTTTATCATTTATGTAATGCTCTGTTTTATATAAAGTGCTCAAACTATGAAGGATGTTTGCAGATGCAGAGTTTCACAGCCTGCTTTTTTCTGCCAAAGCAGAGAAATAAAAGATTAGTTCACAGTTATTTAGTCAGTATTCTTCTTTCAAACTGCTTCTCAAAGTAGTTTCTTTAGCCAATCATCTGTTGTGATTCAATTTTGTGTTCATCAACTGTTCCAGGACATTCACATGACTTTGACTTTGGGGATGTGTGTCTTTTTCTATAGACCACAAAAGCAACAACAACCAAAAAAACAACACAAACAGCTCCGGCTCCAAGTCCGACTGCAACACGTGTCACACTTTCTGCATCCTCAGCGTCCTGATTCTGAACTGCTTTTCCGAGGTGTCCGACAGCCATCCTGACCTCTTCTGTGTGATCTGCAGATGACAAACAGGTGTCAGGTATCAGGTACACTGCACTCAGAACAGGGCTCCATTCCAGGAAGCAGGCTAAAGAAAACCTGAGTTTAAACCTAAACTCTGAGTTTCCTGTTCCAGAACAGCTGATCAGAGGTCCTTCAATGTTCACCTGCTCCTCTGCACTCTGACAGGAACTTTATGTCAGCAGGTTCAGGTGCAGCAGGAGGGGAGGAGTCAGAGAAACTCAGAGTTTATTGGAGGAAACCTGCCAGTGAGCGGGTTTAGTTACCATGGTTACTTAACAGAAAGCTCAGTTTTCCTCCTCTCAGGGTTAAACTTCCTGGAACAGGGCCCTGCTGCTTTCTGCAAAGTCTCATCAGCAGCTTCAGACTCACCTGGCTCTGTGACTGTGAGGGACCTGTCCTCATTGAAGACTCTGTCACCGTTTCCTGTGTTTCTCATTATAATCCGACACCAGTACGTTCCGGCATCGTTGAAGGTGACGTTCTTCAGAACGATGGAAACATCTCCGTCCTTCATGGAGGGCTCTAACAGCTCGACTCGGCCTCTGAAAGACGGATGCTGGTACTTCTCGTACGAGCGGTCGTTGCGGTAGAAGAAGACGTAATCCTCTGAACTCAGGTCACGTTTGCGCCACTCCAGCACAGTGATGACTGCACCTCTGGGAGCCTGACACTGAAGAGTGGCATCACCTCCAAGCATCGTAGACTGATGCTCTAAAAGGAGAGAAGAAAACTTATATAATTAGTAACAAACGACTTTCAAAGTAGTTTTTGTGATTAAAGTTTATTTTGTTTGTAGAGAACACAGCTCACTTGGGTCAGTCAATCATTTATGTTTAATTAGTTTGAGACCATCATCAATGAGACATCAATGAAGTCATTGGAAATGTCAAAAGCTGCTACAAAACATCTTTTTGGTCTGTCTAGATAATCTCCCTCTCCACAGCACTTCACACATGGAGTGATGTTTTTAATAACTCAGCTCAGTCCCTGACCTGGACCTCTGGACCATGTTTGCCCTGTCGGAGCGTTTAGAAGCATTTTAATGCAGTTATAACCAGTTTTTTGGTGAGTGAGTGCTTAGTCATTATTATTTTATTGTTATTTATCAACATTTAGAAGATGTCTGTGTCTGTCTGACACACCCACACCATCGATGCATGCAGCCAGCACCTACTGATAACGTGACACCCCACCCTCTCATTCAACTGCCTCCAAACGAATAAATGAAAACACCAGGACCGCAGCCAAAATGCTTTAAAATGACCCAAACCAGTGGGTAAGTCCATCTTTCATGTACACCTGAGTCATTTGCAGTGATGTGAAGCAGAACTTGGTTTTGAGGGCAGCTGCAGTGCAGAGTGAGCAGTCTTCATCCCATTTTCCCTTCAGCAAAGTGACTTTTGTGTGAGGTCAGTGAAAAATCCCAACACGTGACAGATCTGATGTTACAGGGAGTCATGATCTTCTTTCCACTACTCCCTTTCTGTGTCACCACAGCCTCCATCTCACCCTATCCCAGCATCCTCCTCCATCACACCAACCCTCTGCATGTCCTCCTTCACTACATCCATAAATATTCTCTGTAGTCTTCCTCGGTTCCTCCTGCCTGGCAGCTCCATCTTCAGCATCCGTTGTCTAATATATCCACTATCTGTCCATCTCAGCCTCATTAACTTTGCCTCCTAACTTCCCAGCCTGAGCTGTCCCTCTGATGGACTCGCTTCTAATCCTGTCCATTCCGGTGACTCCCAATGAAAACCTTAACTCCATTAACTCCACCGCCTCCACCTCGGCCTCCTGTCCTTCCATCTCCAAACCATACATGATAGCAAGTCTCATGCTGTAAACGTTTCCTTTCACTCTTGTTGCTCTCCAGCTGTTACAAATCACCCTCCACACGTCTCCACCCTCCTCTATTGTGCACTGTTCCTTTGGCACACAAGCCAGAGTTCTAGAGTCGGTCCAAAGCCTGAGCAAATGGAGGAGCATCTGTACAAAATCCTGTCCAAAAATGAGTCATGATGAAGAATGAGACGGAGCTGAGTGATGATCTGTGCTGCTCTGCCCCCAGCTAAACTCACGGACAGGTACAAGAACATCGACGGGTTTTGATCACAGAGGCTTACCAGCCTACATTTAAACAAAAAAAAGGCATCAGTGGTTCTCACTCTGAACCGAGCAGTTCTGTGAAGCGCTGCTAATGTGGACTGTCAGACACTGCAGGCAAGCTGAATCATATACTGCAGAGTTGCAGTACACACACACACACACACACACACACACACACACACACATACAGTTTTAGAGTAAACAGAGCAATATTTTATCAGCCACACATGAAGGACATTTTCTCCTTTGGTTGTCTTTTTACACTGAAGATGAGCTCAGTTTGGAATTTCACTCTCACATATAATGATTTTTAGAACAACAATAAAACACGCTGTACAAAATACAGCTCGAAATAATACGCAGACAGTAAGTTATTATCGTTTAAGTTCATTTATAATACAAATTTACGCACAGCAGACTCAAAATGTATTCCACCAAAGCGAAAGTAAAATGAAAACCAGTGGGAGAAAACACGTAACTCCAAAGGTGAGTGGCGTCTGTAGCTGGAAACGAACAAGCAACCTTTCATTTGCAAAGCAAATCTACTGATAAACCATTGAAACCTGTTGATCACAGAATGAATCGACCTGCAGTGTCGTTTGGCCACGTCACAGACTGCCACAGATGTCTGACACAAACACGCTCAGAACGGTTGTTTTTATTAAAAAAGAAAAGAATGCTGGTGCATCAAAAAGCAAAGGCGCATGCGTTTCATGACTTTATTGCAATAAATTGATGCATATTTCTGTGCGGACCTCTGCTCTACATAGAAACTGCGTCCAATTCTGACCGTCTGCGCTCACAGCGACCTTTTCACTGGATTATAATGTCGCAGGGTTTAATTATCCTGCACCAACATGGAAGCTGCTCCTGTTTTTTCTTTTTTTCCCTCTATGTCGACACAAACACGGACATAGAGACACAAACATACACACAAAACTCACCTTCAGACGCGAAAGCCTGATAGAACAGCAGCGAGTGTGCAAATAAACAGAGAAAAACCATGTCTGAGTAAAACTCCTGACAGACAGAACAACAAACCGTTTCACAGGTAACGACAGCTCGAGCAAGGAGGAGCTGAAAAATAAACCTTTATCCAAACGGCGCAATGGCGCAATGGCGCTGTCTGCTGGATGTTATTTGACTTTTGGGTCGGTTTGAAAGGCAGGAAAACCATCGCTCCCCACAGCTGGACACGAAGCACGCACAGCACCGTGCAGAACAGATCTGTGGTCAGTTCAAGTCATGTTAAAATCCTGTAAAATGCTACTAAAAATAAATATTTCCTGTTTACAGTTTCCACTGGCATTTTTACGCATCCACAATTATTTTGTGAAAAATAAGTGTTGTTTTTCCGGCTGACTGCACCATCTGACCGGTTCTGGTACGATCTCTGTCCTCTCTCTCTCCATCCTCCTCAAACACTGGATTCAGCTAGAAAATAACAAAGATATAATCTATATAATTATTACATATACACACTGCTTAGTTATGCTGAATCAGATTTTGTCAGAGTTTGACTTTTATATATTATTTATTTATCAGGGCAAAAACTGTCATTGACATTAAAAGTGTCTTTTAAAAAGAGAAATCTGACCAATAGGGCTGCAGAAATCACAACCAATATAAGATTACAGCACTATGAAGATATCTGAAGTGGCCAGAAAGGACTGGATCGATTATAATGTAGGTACAATAACACTCATACAGATTTTTGCAAACAGGTCATTTCTTCTTCTTAACACAGCGTGGTGGTTAGCACTGCGGCCTCACAGAAGGTCTGGGTTCGAGTCCTCCTTGGCTCGGGCCCCTGCATGTTCTCCCCGTGTCTGTGCGGGTTTCCTCCCACAGTCCTGAGGGATTTGAGCTGGACAGAGATGACCCAGCAGAGCAGACCACACACATGAAGAGAAGCAACGACGGACTCTGATTTTGGTGTCAAGGGAACCTGGACCGAGCCATGGAGCCGTGGCTGTGGTCGACAGTGGAGCTGAGCCCAGTGCAGGTGTAGCTTCCAGTGGGACACTCTTGGTGAGAGGACTGTTTGTTACAATGGCCTGAGAGGATTTGTGTGGCACTGAAATATTTATACTGTAAGTAGGTGGACTGCAAGGATACCTCTGATCAGAGTTCGTTTTGTTGTAAATAAAATGCATGTTTTTGACTGATTCTTGGTCTAATGCACTCCTTGGCTGGCACCTATTTTTTATTTATTTATTTTAAGCTGCTCTTCACCTCACTTAATTTACCCCCCCCCCCCCCCCCCCCCCCCACACACACACACACACACACACACACACACATAATAGAAACTTAGGAAATCCCTTTATGGCATACTATCACGTTTTGGCACAACACTGAACTGATTATAACGCAGACATATAACTATATAAATCAGTACAAGCACGGTAACTGCACCACATCAGGAAACAGCTGGAATGGCAGCAGCAGGTTTTAAGGCGCTTTTCCTCCTTTGAGGAAAGAAACAGTTTGGACAGAAATAATAAACTTCTCTATTTATATCTGCGGTCAAGTTTGCCCCCAAACCACCTTCACCATCATGCGTAACTGTGCCCCACATACCATTACTCACTTCTTCATTGTCGCAGCAAAGAGCCAGCTCCTGCGGGGCGAGGAAACACACTTTTTAGGACCACCGTCCGGTCTCCTTTGTCCTCCCCGAGGTATAGCTGGACTCTATTCTGGTCCTTCAAACGAGATTTCCCGGTAGTCCGGTTCATGTTTGCCGGTGCTGGCTGAGCAGTTAATCCAGAAACTCCTTACGGAATAAATCCTTATAGCGTTTCAGCTTGCTCCGGTTTCATCCATCTCCCGTGGGCAACAGCTGCATACTACATCCATAAACGCGTACATCCAGCTGTGGAGCACTCCTGCTCTGACCTTGAACACCGATTTCCTTTCCTCCTCCTCCTCCTCCTCTTCTTCTTCTTCTTCTTCTTCTTCTATAAATCACAATGGCGGTGGTGCCTTTGTGGCACAGAACTGCAGTAACATGATGCAACATGTGGAGGAGCGCAAAGCCGGCCTTCTTCCTGTTTTCTAGCGGCGGCCCTGTAGAAGTAGGTGCGCCGCACCTAATTGGCTGGAGTGTGGCTATGAGGCTTCCACGCAGACGCAGTGCTGCCCTGCACCACCGTTTAGGTCCCGTAGATCCATATCTACCAGCCATGAGTGTATGAAGGTTTACATCTTAATCACACACACTCCACTGTTTTAATACCTTTGCATCCCTCATCTACGGTGGCCGGGACCACCGTACTCGTACCTTCTCTGCTGTGCGCTCCTGTCAGCTGGATGACTGCACCCAAGCCTTTCTGACCTGCTTTTAACCCCCCCCCCCCCCCCCCCGCTTCCGTTTTTACATATCTGTAAACTAGCTAAACTTTGCCCCACAATTTTTTCATGTGAGCCACTTCATACCCTGCGCGCTTCATACTTCCGACAATAACGCTGCATTCAAGTCCCTTCAGATGAATTGTCTGATTTCTCTGTCCCTGGAAAGTATCTTGTTTAATTAATAAAAATATATATTTTAAGCAGATTTGTCTGATATCTGCTATTCAACACATGCAACATTTGTATGTGATGAAAAGCAGCGAACACCTCTTGTGGTTAGAGATGTGTTTGCACGGCCTCTTTTTAAAACCCTGCTCTGTGGATCACTGAATGTGTGCATCTGTCTCCCAGCCTCTGCTCTGCAGTGTGGGATTAGTCTGATTCAGTGTCTCTCTGTGATGCTTCAATAAATAATCTACTGAGGCTCTGTGTTCATATCAGAAAAAAAAAAACAGAGCTCTTTCTTTTTTTTTCCTGGAACTGCTCGAGAGAAACCGCAGAGGAAGAAGGTGTGTTTAACTGCTGTCATGAAACAAAAAGCACCTCAAAGTCACAGCGCCGTGCAGAAGAATGGGACTCGCACCTCTTCTGTGGCTGCTCCGTAAGTACCACATGCACCGTTTAAACGTTGATGCTGGAGTTGGAGAGGAGCGGCGCTGAGTTACGGTCAGATTTGTGCATGGAGTAATGAGGAGAATTCACTGAAAGAGGAAAGACTTGCACTGGTTTCTGGTTGAATTAACCAGTTATTAATTCATGCACTTTACTGAACTGGAACAGCTGCTTCTTGACTTTGATAGAGTTTTATTTTATTCATTCATGTTTTAAACAAATTCAAACTTTTATTTCTTTAAACTCTCTAATTTCTGCAGACAAACATCAGCGCTGAGCTCCGTCCTCGTGTCCTCCTTTAAATCACACTGTTGGCTCTTTCTTGTCCTTTTCAGGCAGCTTCCTGCTAACTGTCAGTCAGAGATTTGTCTTTGGTCACAGCTCTGTTACCTGAAAATGACCTAATCCAGGCCTGCAGCTGCATTTTTACACGGGGCCTCACACCACTGTGACATGCAGCTGTGTGTTTGTGTGTACCTTTCCTTTGTGTCCATTTCCAGCTGAATTTTAAAGTTGGTAGTCATCAGTTTAAGGACAGCGGTTTGACTTTGTTTGTTGGTTTGTTTGTTTTTGCAAATTTCAAACCAGCTGGTGTTTATTTCTCTTCTCAGTGCTGACGCCGCTGCTGAGCTGCACAATGAACAGCGGTGAGTGAACAGCATTTGGCATGAAAAGGCTGCTAAATAGCTCTGATGACAGATTTAGCATCAGTATTTTCCTTTTTCTGAGTAATTCATGCATAAAAACTCTGCTGCAGTCAGTGGGACGCTGTGCAGTTTAATTTGGGGAAATACATGTTTCATTCCTGCTGAGAACTGGATGCTGAAACTGATACTGCTGCTAACGGTCCAATACATGAATCACCACAGTTTAATAAAACAATGCGCACTGTTACAATAACTGTTAGGCTCAAGCATTTGTTGTTTAAACCGGACTCAATGACTGCATTTGATTTTCTGGCCTTCACCACAACAAAGAAGATTTGCAGTTCATCTTCATGTTTATCTCAAAAATATTAATTCTCTCACAGCTCGTCTGACTGTGAGTCCCAGCAGCTCTCAGTTCTTTGAAGGAGACTTTGTGTCTCTGAGCTGTGAGGAGGACGACAGCTCTGCTGGATGGACTCTGAGGAGAAACACAAGCACAGAAACCAGAGCTGAGTGTGAGGAGTGGGGGAAACCAGCTGGTTCTTCCTGTAACCTCGCTGCCACCCTCACATGGGAGAGTGGAGTTTACTGGTGTGAGTCCAGAGAGGGTGCCATCAGTAACATGGTTAACCTCACAGTCTCTGGTAAGCTGAGTGTGTGGAGTTAGTGTTGATGAAGCTGTGTGTAAATGGATGAAATGCTGTAGTTTGTCTCTGTGTTGAGGTGGATCAGTGATCCTGCAGAGTCCTGTCCTCCCTGTGATGGAGGGAGATGACGTCACTCTGCTCTGTCAAACAAAGACCACTCCCTCCAACCTCCCAGCTGCTTTCTATAAAGATGGCTCCCTCATCAGGAAGCAGCCTACAGGTCACATGACCATCCAGCATGTTTCCAGGTCTGATGAAGGCCTCTACAAGTGTGACATCAGCGGTCATGGAAAGTCTCCATCCAGCTGGATCACTGTCACAGGTGAGGCTTCTGTCTCATTTACAGATTTTAGACCTGAAGTGATTCAAACTGACCACAAACATTCATGTTTCTTATTAGCTGCAGGTTCGACATCTCCTCCTCGATCAGCCCCCACTGCCTCCCCTGCCTCCCCCCACAACTCCTTACTTTCCTCTCTTCTTTTCTTCGTGCTGCTGTGCGTTTACTCCATACTTGGGCTGCTGCTGCTGGTTGTACTGGTTTTACTGGTGAGACGATGTGCCCGGAGGAAACCTGAAGGTGAGACACACATTCTGTTCATAATTGATCTTTAACATTTACATAATTTAAACAGATAAATCAGATCTATGGAGGTTTCTCTGCTGAATGCGTCACAGTGAGTGAAATTCAGGTGGATAAACAGCACTACAGACTAAACTCACAAATATGAGCCTCAGAACTTCATGTTATTAAGAGTTAAATCAAGCTAATTAAACTACATGAAGTATTGGTGCATCATTTTCTGCTCGATTATTTTATGATAATCATCATATTTTAGTATGATTTCACATTTAGATGTTGTTTTTTAGTCAGTTTCTATTTTCCTGTGTGTAAATATTAATGCTGCATGTGTGGCGTTGTGGTCAAAGAGTGTCAACGTGAACAGAAGCTCGGCTGCCGTCCAGTTTCCTGTTTTCTGACTGTAAAAAGTGTTTTTTCACTGCAGGGTTCAGAAAGATAGAAACACTTGTACTTTAGTTTATTTCAGCCTCAGCCAGCTTTAGACTGACTGCAGACTTTCCTTCACCTTCCATATTAAACATCAGCACCCACTTTATGAATATTAGGACTGAAAATGCTGCAGCAGCAGCAGGAACAGGTGTGTTATCAGGGGAAATCTTTGCATTTTGCAGACAGAGATCCTGCAGCAGCTGCCGCCGACTCACCAGAGAGAAGAACAGCAGCAAACCGCCAACATGAGTCAAGCAGGACGAGCGGTGAGAAACGTTTCCTGCAAGATTGTTTTTAGGATCTTTGGCGTTTCCTCAAAAAGTTCCACAAAGTTCATGTTTTTGTCTTTTTTAAAGACGATTTAGCTTCAGACACTTTTAGGAGATTGTTTTAGGAGGCGCTGCAGGTCCTGTGATGTTTCCTCAGCGTGTGAATATCTTTAATACTTCAGTGTTAGTGCTGAAAGTCAAAAGGGGCTTCTGCTGTCTGCTGGGGAGGTGGCAGCATGGAGAGGTGTGATGAGAGGAGGATGTTAGCCAAGCTAAAGTCCATCACAGAGAGCACGTCTCACCCGCTGCCTCTGAGTGTTAGAGCCACTGCGTAGGATGGAGCGCAGGCCCTTCATCCCAGCAGCAGTCAGGCTGTACAACACGCTCATGAGATTAATGCCTGCTAATGAACACGTGTATATATATTATCATTCTCACGGATGTGCCTTTTACTATATTTTAGTGTATATAGCATAAAAAGCATCTTTCTTTACATGTTGTCTTACTGCAGGACTCAGATACTAAAAAAAATCCTGCTTTATTTTCATTTATTCATCCAACTTTTTGCTGACTGCAGTCTTCATGTCTCTACCGTCTTTACTGATATATAAAACAAACCATAATTCGCTGCTTTATTAATATCAATATTTCAAATGCTGAAGCAGCAGCAGTTCTGTTATCAGTGGGAAATCTCTCTTGATTTTTGCAGACAAAGATCCTGCAGTAGCAGCAACTGCAACCTACTCATCGGTGAGAAGAACGGCATCAAACAGGATGAGAGGTACGCCGAGTTTCCTGCCAGATCAGCTCTGAGATCTTTGATGTTTCCTCAAAAAGTTCCACGAGGTTCATATTTTTGTTTTTTTGTTACTACAAACGTTGGTGTTTGTGCTGGAGGAACTGCACGAGGTCCTCTGATTTATTTATTTATGTTTGATATCAGGTCATTTTCAGCCGAACTAAGTTTAAAAAAAGAGAAAAAAACACATTTTTTTTACACGTTGTTTGCAGAATCTTTCCTTTAACTGATGATTTTATGGCTAGATGCAAACATCATTAGCCGTTCACGAACATTAATATTTCAGAGGACTTTGCATTTGACCTGATTTTGCAGAGAGCGATCCTGCAGCAGCAGCCACCTACTCATCAGTGAAAAGAGCAGCGGCAGAGGAGCGAAATGAGGCAAACAGGATGAAAGGTATGAACGGTTTCCTTCAGGTTAAACTCGAGAACATTCTCCATCCTCCGATGTTTCCACCAGAGGCTTCATGAGGTTCATGGCTGAGCTTTTTAAACATGTGCTGGAAGTATTGTATTCAGATGTTGGTGATCTGGACTTCACGTCAGTCACTAACCTGAGGTGCAAATTACAAAGACTGCTAACAAGAGGCTGCACTCAAAGATGGCACAGACTCAACTGACAAAAAAGTTTCTAACTTCCAGTTTTTCTTCTCAAAAGAATCCTCCTGTATCTGATGCTTGGTGCAGCCTTTCAGTCATGTTTAACGTGAGCATCCACCACCGGGACAGGAAGCAAAGGAAAAGCAGAACAGCTCCGCTCTAAGTTGAACTTCCCCTCTGATTCTTATGAACATCTGGTCTGCAGCTGCCTGTATCACTCATGCAGCTCTGTACGTGCTGCTTTTATTTCTCAGTCAGATGATGGAGGTGTAGCATGAACAGCTGCTGGATGAAGCAGCTCTGCGGTCTCTCTCTGTGCTACAAGAACAAGAAGACAGCCTCGTTAAACACAGTTACAATCACATTCTTTAGGATCCACTTCTGCCTCCTTTGGTGGGAAGTGAAAGTCTGTGGAACCTGATATTTAGGAAGCCGGTCCTTTCTAATGATGATAACACCACTCTGACCACTATATCTGCAGATAACATGATACTAACCCACACTCACCCTCTTTTCTTGCACTAAAAGCCTTAAAGTGTGTCCCCTGGACCCTCAGAGTGTGCTCAGTCTCACTGTAAAGACAGGAACTGCCTCTGATGTGGTGATGCTGTCTTTAAGTGGTTTAAACCCTTTGAATAACGAAGCTTTGAGCTTCCAAACTTTGTGTAAGGCCACTGAAAACACAGCAGCAATATTTTTATTCACATATTTAAACCGAAGCAGGTCATTCTTCCACAGAAACATCACTTTTCCTCTACGTATAGTTTCAGTTGTTCTGGCTCAGTTATGGGACTGCTGAGTGTTACGTGGGGCTGACGAGGCCCAGAAGCCACAGCACACCTCACATCTGTCCCACACGAGGTGAATGTGCGTGGAGGCAGCAACACTCAGCCTAAAAGTCAGTTTTTCTTTCACAGGTTAGCAAAGTGTTTTCTTTAAGTTTTGCAAAGTGTTAAACTGACAGACGTGAGCATCTCTGCACTCATTAAACTTCCTGTTGTGAGAACTAAACTGAGCAGAGCTGCTCAAAAAAGTCTCTTCAGTTTAAAGACAGGATGTGCTGTGGCCTCGCGTTTGCAGCTCTAATTCATGAAGCCAACATTTTCTCGTATCCTTGCAGATCAGTACTGCATCAGTTTGTCTGGTTTTGCGGAGAGCGATCCGGCTGCAGTTTATTCTTCAGTGGAGAGAACGAGTGATGTCAGTTATGGAGAAATCGCCATCAGGACAAACAGCAGACGCAAAGGTACAGCTGCTGTTCTCATACCCACTGACCTGTGCATGGGAGGAGGCGGTTAGAGCACTTTACCCCCTCCTCATAATCTCCCCTTTGAATACAAGAGAGAAGCTTAAATCCAATAAAAGAAGAAGAGGTTTGATTTCAGACTGCAGTGAAACACAGAATAAAAAGAGGAGGATGCAGTTACAGCATTTGCACTGTAGAGGGAGTAATGTGTTCACACCAGCTTCACAAGTCAGTCAGGACTACAGTAAAGATCAAACTGTACCATGAGTTAAATGCTTGACATTTAACACATTCAACTGACTGAAAGTAGCAGAGCTGCTGCAGCTGATTTACATGTTCTGTAAGAAGTCAGTGTGTCGCTGCTGTGTGGAAGGAGACAGAAGTGAGCAGAAGGTCAGCATTCAGTGCAGAGAGCAGAGCCAGGAAATGCAAAAAACCAGGAGCCAGAAACTCAGGGAGTGGAAACACACAGCTGCTTATGTGGGCTGACTCGACACACAGTGAGGGGGAGGCTGAGATTATAAACCCCAAAGGAGACGAAGTAGCAGTGGGAACAAATCAGGGATGATGGGAGAAGGCAAGCAGCACTTACAGAGAGGCACAAGAGATGAAAACTATCACAATAAAACAGGAAGTGACGAGACCGAGATTGATAAGATGTGGGGAACTCAGAGGAGGCATGATTAACTGAAACAATAAATGACATATTAACAAAACCATAACCAGGAACTGGAGAAACAAAAACGCTGAAGACAAACTTTAAGCAGCTGTAAAGAATAAACGACCTATAAATCAAACTGCAAATATTTAAATACAGAAGGTCCTTAAACCATCACCATGATGCAGCAGGTCGGATCAAATCAATATTTTAAGGCTTAAAGAAGGTTTCAGCCAGAAAGACCTGATTGGTCAGCATGTGGTAGTTTTGTTCCTGTTGATCTCTTATGGATATGATTTATTACTGAGCCTCTGATCCAACTTTATATCAGTGCTGTCACCTCACAGCCTCCGGGTTCAAATCTCCTGGTCGGCTCTGCAGTTTTTACATTTCCACACGTGTTGGATCAGCTGGTGATGCTAAATTGGCTGTGGATGTGAGAGTGGGCTGACTAATATGTTTGACCTTTAAGATAAAGCCTTCATGAGTGACCCTGAAACATGTTACAATGTTCTGCTGCCTCAAAGAAAAAAGTCAACTCATAAAGGCATAAATGTTATAAAAATAATGATGATTAAAAAAATAAGTTACACACTCTCATTGATCAGGGTCAATCCAACATATTAAGAACACAGAAAGCATTCATTATATAAAATTCACTCAACAGGAGCTTAAACTTGTTTTAGCAGGACGTGTTTAACCTGAGAGGGGCCTGAAGTCTTTAATAGGAGAACTGAGCTTTCCCCTGCTCTGTGTTCATGAAACACATACTGTACTCTGTAGCTGTAACCCCTATACATGTTCATAATTAACATGTTAGTTTATTAAGGATGGTTTTGTGCGTAAAAGTGGTCAGTGAGGACACAATGATGGGAGCTGAAATCATCCCAGTTTTAGTGAATCTGCTGATCAGCTCCTCAGAATTTGAGACGATAGTTTAAAAAATAAATACATTTTAATATTAGTTACATTAGTAAACATTGTTGCATTATTATATATATAATTACATGGATTTAACTGAAGCAGAGCCTTTTGAATAATCAAAAAAATAGAGGAATATGTGAATAGAGGGCGCTGCTGAGTACAGAGTAAAGCTGAATAAAGCTGATCCAGGTCAGTGATGTTAAACACGAGGGGACCAAGTGTGGATCCCTGTGGAACACCTTTAATGACTGAAAGAAAACCACACTGATGTTTGCAGCTATTGCTCCAGTTCTACCAGTAAGATAACTGTGAAACCAGTTCACTGGAGTCAGAACAGGTTAATCTGAGTCTATTCAAACCAAAAGCTTCAAAGTCAGGGAACAATGATTTGATCTTTGGGAGGATTTATGTGAGTAAATCTGACCAAAAGTGTCGCTGCTCATTTCCACCTCAGTCAGCAGACGTTCTCTTTGTGGAAACTGTTGCAGGTGTAAACTTTCTTTAATCTGTGTGTTTCAGATCCTCCCTCAGAGTCGGTGGTCATCTACTCCTCACTGAAGTCGAAGAGCACATCTTAACCACAGCTGCAGCTGGCTGTTACACAGAGGCCTGCACACCTCTGTGCAGCATATTTATTTCATTAGATGCTGTGTGTGTGTGTGTTTGCAGTCTTAGAGCTGCACTGGACTAAACACCCTGAATGTACATGTAGATTTTTTTAAATAAAACATCTTGAAAACATAAAATAATGCAGCCACCCAGTCATTACGCAGATCCATGCAACTTCAGTCTGATATTCACAGAAGGAGATTATTTTCTCCCCTGAAGCAGAATCAAGAAACCTTAATGTGCACGTGTGAGCCTGCAGAGCTCATCTTTGAAAACAGTCACTGCTCATTCCTCCACCTCCTCCTGCTCCGCTCCACACATGCACAAGTTTTTTTAATCATTTAAACCGATGTTGCATCACCTTCAGAGGTCGTGCAGGGTCAGGGCTGTTTTGTTGTGGCAGCTTGTTTACAGTAATTCATGATGAAAACAAACTGCACACAGAGCACAGCCTGTATGAGAAGTGCAACATGTGATCTGCACCACACTGGAAAAAAAGAAGCTCGTGGAAAGTGGAACATGTGAAATACACGCAATGAGAGTGATGACCCACAAACCTGCAGAGAGTCAGTGTTTTAGGAACTTCACTGCAGACTGCTCATCACCTGATAAATTTACATACAGGACAATTACCATTAAAGTTGGTGAAATAGTCAACCTCCTCAGTGATGGTTGTTCACAGTGGACATAGATGACTACTGTGATCTGGATGACTGAGAACCTACACCGACATACTAATGTCACTTTATTTGTAAGACAATGACAGTGTAGTTAAGTGTAAACACCTCTTATTAAATAAACTTCATGCAGAGGTGTTAAAAAGGTCAGTTTACATACAGGATGTGCCGTGGCCTCATATGTTTGCAGCTCTAATTCATGAAGCCAACATTTTCTCGTATCCTTGCAGATCAGCACTGTCTCTGTCTCAGTGACATCAGTTTGTCTGCTTTTGCAGAGAGCGATCCAGCTGCAGTTTGTTCTTCAGTGCAGGAAACCAGAGACGTCACTTATCACCATCAGGACAAACAGCAGCTGCTCCTCCTTTATACTGACCATCTGCTGGTTTCAGTTTAACCGCACAGCTGCTGTTTGTAGAGGAGGAGGCAGTTGGAGCACTTTGTCCCCTTCGCACTGCAACGAACCCAGAATAAAAACTCTAACCATTAAAAAAAGGTTTAGATTTCAGCCTGCAGCTGTCACAGTGAAAACCACAGTGAAAAGGGGAGGATGCAATTACAGCATGTGTCCTGTAGAGGGCGTAATGTGTTCACCTCATCTTCTCTGCTATATACTTTCTGAGCTGTATGCAGACACATTTTTAATGACTCTTAACAAGCTCAGCTGTCTGGACTCGGTCTACCCCCAAAACCTGCAGGGAAAGTTGATTTCTTTCAAAATGTTTTTATATTCTTCTGTACATTTAGGACCTTTTGACAGGGAACTGCTCGGCAGGTCCTATTTATTTACAAACATCACTGAGGACTTTTTTAGAGAGCAGAAAAAAGTCCCCAGCTGCCTCCAACACATCTCCAGTTTCTGATCAATGATCTTGTCTTTAGAAAATGAAACAGAAACAAATCAGATGTCTTGTGTAAATTCATAGATGAAGGTTGTGTTTGAGCATGAGTTGCTGGGAAACAGTATCCATGTAAAGGAAACTGGTCGCCAGGTAACTGTGCAGTGAGGCTCTCAGGTACTCTCCACTCACCTCATATTTTATTGTCCCTGCAGACTCTATGGTTCACTCAAAGGAACAACAGCAACATCTCAGTCTGATATCAGGTTGTTTCAGGTCCTTTAAATATGCATGTTCACCTGTTCAAAGATTCATCCTCCTCACCCCGACAGCTGAGCTCTGTTTCAGCGATCTCTCCTCGGGTTTTTCTGCTCACTGAAAACTTGTGACACACGTCTGTGTCTGGGTTAGAGGTAATGTTTGAGATTATCTATGAGATTATAGAAACTGTGTTCATCTTGGATGGACACAATGGTTTCTATGTCTTTAAGGGTTAAAATCCATGCTTCCATCCATCCATCTTTGTCTGCGTTCAGGGTCATGTGTGTCTTTGGACTGTGGGAGGAAACCGGAGTACCCGGAGGAAACCCACACAGACGTGGAGAGAACATGTAAACTCCACACAGAGAGAGGGCTGGGCCAAGGAGGAAGCAAACTCAGGCCTTCTCTCTGTGAGGCACTGCACCTCTATGTGGTGATTAGCAGTGACTAAATATTGGAAACTTTCTTTTGACAGATTGCTTCAGGCTGTGAGTCTCTCTCTCTCACACTTTAATTTCTTGTAAACCCAACCTACTGCTTTACTTTCTCTTTTATTTAAAAGAAAATAAGAATAACTTGTCTGCTCTGAGTTTATGTTGCCAGAGAGTCCTGGAGCAAAGAGAAAATAAACCGAGCGAGCACAGAGCAGAAACTTTGCACCCTCATTTAAAATTAAATGTTTTAATCAGAGATCTGTGGCTGATTTACCTAACTAACATCCACCTGACTGTCTGTGCTTATATGCATTCTCAGTAGCAATAGTCACACGATGTGATGCTTTATCAGCAGCAGATTTCCCCTTGTTGATTACAGGATCTGCTGAGTAACAGTATGAAACTTACAGCACATCATGAGACTCACAGCATGCACACATCAGCATATTTTGTAAAAATTTGCAAAAACAACACTTTACAGTTGCACGTTCTATAGAGCAAAGCAGGAAACAGTCTATTTCCTGCTTTGCTCTGCACTGTGACCTCGTGACCCGAGTTTCTCATAATCATGCTTGAAATCAACTTGAGCTTCTTGTTATCCACAACTCTGCTTAAAATCAGGTTTAATAGGTGAATATTGTCGTTGTATAATCTATGAACATACACAGCTCAGAGCAGGCACAAACCGTGTCACACGCTGTGGTAGGAAAACACAATGGTGTCATGCATCACAGCTGAATGGTATAATTTCCTATCCTGGTCTCTGGGGGGAGGTGTGAGTGTCTGTGGGGGGATTGATGCTCTCAGAGTTTCCGTTTCACCAGGTGACTCAAAGGTGAGAGCCACAGCTCTGTGGGTATTTCCACACAGCAGCTGAGCTCATTCTGTTGACCTCACTGCATTTGCAATGAATATAATAAGAAGTGAAAATAAGAGTGTTGAAGTTTCAATGTTACAAATTTTTAAGTCCATATTATTGTGAGCTGAGGTCCACTGGGGAGTAACCGTACACATATATCAGCTCTTTGATTGGACCACAGCCCTGTGACAGACTGGGTACTGTCCAGGCTGTATCCTCCCCCTCGCCCTGTGATGGCCTGAACAGTACGAAGTAAACAGATCAAACAGTGAACTCTGGAGAAGTTTCTGAGAAATGACCACTGACATTTATGTGAAGAAAGTGGTGGGGGGACTGTGGGGGGAGGGGGGGGTGATAGAGTGTGAAACAGCTTCAACACTGAGCTCCATTTTAGTCTCTGCTGTCTGACAGGCCCAGAAAGACCTTCACACTCATTTAGATTCTGTTCTTACTCAGAGAGCTTTTGTTTCTGACCTATCAATCTACAGAGCAGCAGATAAACAGGCTGAGCTCATTTGTTTATTTTATCTGCATCGTTACCACAGAAACCCTGAAGATAAATTCCCATTTGTTTGACCTGTCAGTGAGTCACATTTATTGCTGCCTGGAAAATTTTGAAAACTTTCCTCAGTGCATTTTGCAGCTTCACATACAGCACTTAATAAATTTATTAGACCACCCAGTGTAAGCTTTATGTCACAGCTGCCCTAAATTAATGATATTGTTAACTACCAAAATCATTTTTGATGTTTCTGTAATGTCAACTCTCCAGTATGTGCAAGCTACTTAAGACAAATGATGTTTTAAATGCTAAAATATAATTATTGCTGTTATTGATAAACCTCCACATTTAAGAGATAAAAAGATAAGAAATCCTTTTATTAATGCACTGATGAGGACACAGAGCACAATCAATAACTGAGATACAACAAATAAGTAATATGTACAGTAATATGTAAAACATATTTATAATTGAGGTACTGCTGCACAAAAACACCCCCAAAACTTAGTGTGGTGTTACCATGGCAACACAAAGAGCATCTGTAAAATATGATAACAGTGCAAACTGCTCTATTGTTTTCTATAATTATTATTATTCTATTTATTTGTAAATGTAGACTGTACATAGTTTCTTTTGGGACTTGCATTGGAGGAACCTCAGAATGTGAATTCCAGTCCTGTTTACATGAGAAGACTGAAGTCTTTGAATCTTTGAGTAAAAACCTCTGAGACATTTCAAACAAGCTGCTGTTCAGAAGAATACTGGTATGAATCCTGATTCTGCTGTTTATGTTTTCTGTAGATCAAAACAAAAACAGCAGCAGCAATAATCACAGCAGAAACTGACAGAATCACTATCAGCCCAGGACGTCCTGTACTGACTCCATCCTTCTTCCCTCCACCTTCTCTGAGTCCTCCTGATGGACCTGCAGGTAGAAACAGGTGTGAGGTGTCAGCTGTCAGGTAGGTGACGAGTGAAGAACAGAACAGAATCCATTTCCTCTTCAAACTGCTGTCAGACATTATCTACTGCACTCTGATCACATCACTCAGACCAGCTGCTTTCTACAAAGTCTCATCAACAACATCTTTAGAAACAAACATCAACAACCAGGAAGCAGCTTCACCTCTGATCACAGACACACTGAACTCTGCTCACTCACCTGGAGGAGGATCAACAACTCTCAGGCTGATAATTTTGATGGGCTCAGTATCATAAACAGCTCTCTTCCTGCGGTTTGTTCTTCTCTGGATGATGTGACACTCGTATGTTCCAGTGTCATTAATCGTCACATCCTTCAGGATCAAAGACACGTCTCCATCCTTCATCTGTCTGTCCTGCAGATCCACACGGTTCTTAAAGGATGGATGCTGGTGTTCTGGATCAAACTGCTCATCCCGGTACAAAAGGACATATTCTGACTCCAGGTCAGCTCTGCTCCACTCTACAGCAATGACAGTGATGTTGCTGTTTGGAGCTCGACATGTCAGAGTGACGTTCTGTCCAAATGCAGCTGTGATGTTTTTCTGGTCTGAAAGAGGAAACGCAGAGCAGAGAGGTTAAAGTTCAGAGAACAACTGTTCACTTCTACAGCACCCAATCAGAGTTCCTAAAATCCAATATGGAGTGACCATTTTTATCCTCTTCAAGGTCATGGGGTGGCTGGAGACTTCCCAGCTGTCACTGGCAAATAGGCTGGGTACACCTGGGACATGTCCAGGCTGTCACGGGGCTAACACAGAGAAACAGACAACCATTCACACCAGCCAATTTAGAATCACTACTTAACCTAAACCCACACAGGGGAACGAAGCCAGAGTACTCAGAGACAACCCACACAGATACGGGGGGGCATGCAACCTAACCACGGAAAGAATTCAAACCCACCACCTTCTTGCTGTGAGGCAGCAGAGCTAACCACTGAACCCCCGTGCCACCCTAGACCGGTGAAGGAAAAATATAACAGACACTAATATTTTGGCACCTGTTGCTGATGTGCAAACATACACACAAAGAAAATGAATACATTAAGATTTTATACAGACATGCTGTTATGGAATAATTAAACATTATACTCATTTTTTAAAATATAACTACATTGTGTTTATTTGCTGCAAGCCTGTAAGCTACAGAAAACAGAGGAAAAACACAGCACAGCATCATCCCAGGTTTTAATCAGCACCATGGACAGCAGCTGCAGTCAGTGGTCAGCAGACTGGACACATTTATTTAAGCTTAAATTATAAACTCAACTCATCTTCTTCACCCAGGCTGCTACATACACAAAACAGATTACTGCTAAAGTAACACAAAGACAGCTGTGATGTCTGTAAGTGTGGAACCAAAGAGAGCAGCCCACTAACCACAGATCCTCACTGCACAGGGGTCACCCTATAACAAGTCTAACACTCATTTATAGAATTCTTCATTCAACAATCATTTCCAGAGGACCAGCTTCTACATATATCACACACACACATGTTACAGTATGAGTGCAGATTTTCAACTTAGAAGTGGCAACAGTGTTTCAGTCCTTTAGAAAAATACAAACTGTTCACTCATCAGACCTTCATGTTTCAGGCTTTGGTCTCATCAAAGTCACTGACAGCACTGATTAAATCCTGGTATATTACTGGACCTGCTCTACAATAGGTTTGAAGGCTTTTGTACTAATGACAGGTAGTAAGGTCAAGAAATACCAGTGAAATACTTCCCAGCATTCCTCTCCTCCATCATAAGAAAAAGAATTATATTTTAATCAGTAGAGCATAAAATGACTGATTATATGCACCTGCAATTCATTCCAAAAGGAAAAGTTGTAGCCTTTGGCCCACAATATGAAATCACGACTTAAACACATCAGTGGGGCTCGTATAAGGCGTCCACTTTACACTAACACTTTGTACATATGAGCACCTGATGTAACGAAGATAAAGAGCCACAGTCAGCTTGACTAGGCGTTTCCTACATCCTGTTCTCTCAGCAGAGATCCTGAAAGTCATTTAACCGGCTGCATCTTTAGAAAAGTGTATCCATTAGCCAACACCAAGAGAGTCTACGAGGTCTCACTTGATCACAGCATCTTTATAAAATCATGACTCACCTGTAGAGACAGAAAGCTGCGCACAAATGACGATGATAAAACAGGTCCAGAAGGCTGAAACAGGTGTTAGAACCATTCCCGCGCGCTTATCTCTCACTTTGATGAACTTGAGCAAACGAGCCTCCTTGAGTTTGACAGAAAACAAACAGAACAAATAAATTACGAAAAAAAAAAAATCCCAAAAATCAAACAAACAAAAAGACTCCTAAGTTTAATCGGTAAATTTTGGGCTACCGATGACACTTAGGTCTACAATGAAGGAGCGCCACTGCCGAGAAGAGTCGTCTGACCTCTCGCTTTCTTCCGTCTCTAAGCGGATGAAGATGATAACATGTTCCGAAAGCTCCTCCCACCTCCCTCCCACTTGTGCCACAGTAATCTGACTATAAATAATGTTACGTGGTACAGGTTGATGCTGCTGTTGTTGCTGTTCCGCAGATTTCAGCTTCATGCTTGTAATAATGCGGCTCTGCTCTGGATGAGTGAAGAGTTTTAGGACGGAGATTTTTTAGTGACTGCGCTCACAACTTTGAACCATCCACCCACAGAGCCGGTTACAACACACTCTTACTGATAACATCTCCCTCTCCTAAAATAAACAATACTTGTACCAACTATCACAACCACAACGTGTCAGTGACGTGCAGTCAGCGGACGCAGGTGAGGCAGTGCCTCCCCTGTCATCATAACAAGTAAAATACTAAAAATGATCAGAGAAAATACGTTTGACCACTTGACTGTTCTATAAAACTGTTTTATAAAACTGTTTTCTGAATTATTTCAACACTTTAATGGTCAAAATCGCGGAATTTACGCATTACCTGTTCAAACACATTAAAGAAATGCGGGGTGAGCCAGTGGCGCTGTGTCACATACAATAAATGAATCAGGTGGTTGGCGCATGCCCATTGCTGTCTCTCTTTATATCACCAATATGTATGTTTGATTACACATGTGCTGCACATGCTGATGTTCCACAGTCTGTCTAATATACTGAATGAATGTGTGTGACATGTTTATTCTTTGTGATCGGTCATAAATGCACGGTGAAAATACACAGAAAGTACCGTGCTGCACCGATAGGGGGCAGTGCTGCAACAGTGGATGAGCATCAGCAGTTGAACGCTTGTGTCACAACTGTCTCCTCAATTTTGACAGCACACTGTACACCCCATGCATTCACATACAGAAATACATGCACTCATCATGCCACTGACAAGTTGGAGGAGGGTTTGGGGGGACATCCTACACCCCTATGTCCTACACCTCGGTAACAGGGCCTAAATGTTCCACCACCAACCAGTGTGGGGGCTGGTCTCTGTGGGGGCTGGCTTCTTGTTGCCTTGGGTTCTCTGGGGCTCTTGCCCCTCAAATGGAGGAGCTCCATCTAGGGCCTCCCTCTCCCTTCTGCTGGGGGCATGCGGCTGTCGTTGGAACGTGTGGCCCTGGGTCTTCACTGCTCCTGGTGGGCTGCGGGTGGTCTGTCCTCTCTGCCCCCTTTTTCTGTTTTCTCCCCCTTTCCCTTTTTTTCTTTCTTGCTTTTTCAGCTTGTCAACTCTACATTGCTACAATATATATACATGTATGTGAAAAATAACACTAATAAATAAACAAGAGGACAAACACTAACAAGAAGAGCCTTTATATAGAGCTCATCTTGGAAGAGCAAACATGTTCAGCACAACAGCACATTCAGATCATAATCCTGCCTGTAGAACCTGACAGACAAGTCAGGTTTAAAAAGAATTTGTCATATTTAACAACAGACACTTGTATCACAAACACATGTGCTCGATGTCCCTGTGATGTGTGGCTGTGAAACAGGAGCAGGACAGAACACTGATAACCACAGTATAAAAGGCAGAGACATTACTGTGACTGTTCACATTAAGACAAATCTCACAGAAAAAGCTCCATATTGAATATAAGAGCGCCCACAGTTATTGTGGAATGCAGTTTTATATTTATCCAGACCTCATGTTCTCCATTCTGCTCACTCCCAGTGAAAATTTTAACATCTTCAGCTCTGCCTCTTGTCTTTGCATCAGTGCTAATATCTCCAAACCATCATCATAGCAGGTCTCACTGCCACCTTGTAAACTTTCCTTTTCACTCTTGCTGCCGTCCTTCCGTCATAACTCACTCCTGACACTCGTCTCCACCCACTCCACCTGTCTGCACTCTCTTCTTCACCTCTCTTGTGCTCTCTGCTGCTTTGGATGGTTGATCCCAGCTATTTAAACTCATCTGCCTTCACTGTCTCTACTTCTTGCGTCTTCACCTTTCCACCTGTCTCCCTCTCATTATCACACATGTATTCTATCTTACTTCTACATACTTTCATTCTTCTTCTCTCCAGAGCATACCTCCACCTCTCCAGGTTCTCTTCCACCTTCTCCCCACTCTCCTTACAGATCACAGTGTCATCTGCAAACATCATAATCCACAGAGGCTCCTGCCTGACCTCGTCTATCAACCTGTCCTTCACCACTGCAAACAAGAAGGGGCTCAGAGATGACCACTGATGTAGCCCCACCCCCACCTCGAACCACTCTGTCACTCCTACCGCAGTGCTGTCTCACTGTCCTCCTACATGTCCTGCACCACCTTCACATACTTCCCTGCCGCTCCTGAATTCCTCATCCAGCAGCACAGTTCCTTTCTTGGCACCCTGTCACCTGCTTTCTCCTGATCCACAAAGACTCAGTGCAGGTCCTTCTGACCTTCTCTGTGTTTCTCCATCAACTCTCTTAAAGCAAACATCACATCTGCAGTGATCTGTCTCAGCATGAAGCCATACTGCTGCTCACTGATCATCATCTCTTCTTAGCCTGGCTTCAACAACTCTTTCCCAGATCTTCATGGTACGGCTCATCAGCTTTATCCCTCTGTAGTTACTACAGCTCTGCACATCACCAGTACACCTCCTCTCCAGTCCTCAGACTTCCTCTCACTCTCAGGATTGTGGTAAATGATCTGGGCAAAAGTCCTCCGCCGTCCCTCATAGACACCTCCGTACCTCCACAGGTAAGTCATCTGGACCAACCACACTTCCTCAATCCATCCATCCATCCATCCATCCACCTCTTCTCTCTCTGTTTCTTCTTCAGCAACATGTCTTCCATAATATAGAAATTAGAATACATATTCTATCAATAATTCATGATTACATGAATTTAATGCCTCCAGTATCTTTCCTATTATTTATATTTCTAACTCTCAGACCCTGCTGTCGTCTCCACAGCAGCGCTCTGCTTTCTCTGCAGGATCTGGAAACTTTGGTCTCACTTGTTCTTCTTCTCGTGATTCTGTGGGTTTCATGACGAGCTCTGAGAGAAAATGTGAATAGTTGTGGCTAACTGATGCTCACCTCTGTTCAGAGCAGAAAACAAAGAACATAAATAATGGTAAATTAGCTGTTTGTATGGCCATAATTGAGAACTAATCATCACCAGAGTGTTTCAGATCACTTCAGTTAAAGGAATAGATATTGTTCAGTTGACAGTAAGGTGGATATACAGTATATGAAACATGTACAGGCCTTCAGCTCTCACATAGATCTCACAATAACATCTTATCAAACAATAAGTCAGGCTTCAGAAAAAAGCAAAGTACCATCACAGCTGAATTAAAGGTGGTAAATGATACTATTGTGGCTCTTGACAAGAAATAACATTCTGCATCACTTTTTATTGATTTATCAGAAGCATTTGACACTGTGGACCATGATATTTTAAACCTTAGACTCTTTCATTCAGGTTTCTCCAAGAATGCAGTCGCTTAGTTCACAAATTATGTCATTATAGGATACAGTGCACTAAACATGATGACCTGTGCTCTGAAATTGGTACTGTCCAAAAGGAGGTGCCGAGTGATTAGGCTCTCTTTTATTCATTATTCATGTCAGTGACTTGGGTCTTTTGTGTCAGGTGCAAATTTACATTTTGTAATGTGTGACGGATAAAACCCATCCTCGTACAAGTCAGTGCATTTATTTAACGTAGCACATCAGACAAAAAGCTACACAAAGGAGCACAGTCCCGAGATATATGTATCAACATCCTCATTCTCCCTCTGCCTACCGTTTTTTACTAGTGATGTGCGGATTGATACTGAAATATTGATACTTCCATTACCAGACCTTTATGTTTTAAAATCGATTCTCAAATCCAAGTATCAATACTTTCAATACTTCAGTCATTTGAGATAATGTATCTTACCAAGAACACATTAGGAAGTAACTAAATTACTGAGATCGTGCTTAAATGAGACGGGTTGAAGGGAACTACTTTTTCTCCCGCCTGGTAAGTCTGTAATGCGTAAGGACGTAATGCCCAAGCACAGCATGATGATGCTGCTCACTCACTCAAACATAGACACAGTGGCAAATGGTCACGTGTGGAGCTACTTCAGCTTCACAAATAGCCAAGATGCAAACTGTTTGTGGGAAAACAGTGAGAAGTTGTGGTAACACAACAAACCCCATTAAACACCTCAGAATACACCACAATACTGAATATGAGGCATACATGATGACGCGGACTGAGGAGGAGAGCCAAATATCAGGTGCTGCTGTTAGAGCAGGACAGACGGAGTCCTTTGGTGCTGCAGGCAGGAACTATCCAGGTACAGAGGAAGGAAATGTGGAGCTTTACGGGGCGATAAACACGGTCACTGTTTGAGTTGGACAGATTAATTAAGATAGTTTAAGTAACAAAATAAACACATGATTGAGCACACAGCTGCAGGATTTTTCTGTTTTCTACCCCTTTTTTTTTTCCTTTCTTTTCTTTCTCTCTATCTGTCTTCTGAAACCCTTTCCCCCCTGCTCGTCAGGCCTGGCATGAATAAATAAAATTACAAACACTAACATGAACAGCCTATAGAAAACTGTTGTTGTAAAAGCAAATATGTTTGGTAAAACAATGCATTTGGATCATCATTCTGATTGCAAAAACTGCCAGACAGGAAAGAAAGAAAACCGATAAAGCAGAAAGTTTCTGAGAAATGACTCACAACTGACAGTTATGCATGAAGTGGAGAAACGGATGTGAGGAGTGTGGTGGGGCAGGTGTGATAGAGTGGGCAACAGCTTCAAATTGCCAACAGTTCAGTAACATCAGCCAAATTTAATCCTCTGCTGTCTGACAGGGACAGGCCCAGAAAGACCTTCACACTCATTTAGATTCTGTTTTTACTCAGAGAGCTGAAGGGTGTTTCTCTTCTATGAACCTACAGATCAGCAGATACACAGGCTGAGCATTTATCTGCTTAGTTACCACAGAAACACTGAAGCTAAATCTAGATTTCTGAGTTCAACCTGTCAGTGGGTCACATTTATTGCTACCTGGAAAATTTTGAAAACTTTCCTCGGTGCATTTTACAGCTTCATATAGAGTACTTCATCAATTTATTAGACCACCCAGTGTAAGCTTTATGTCACAGCTGCCCTAAATTAACAATATTAATTACCAAAATAATTCTTTTAAGTTTCTGTAATTTTAAGTCACCAGTATGTGCAAGCTTCTAAAGACAAATTATGTTTTTATTGGTAAAATATAATTATTGTTGTTATTCAAAAACCTTCACATTTAAGAGATAAAAACATGATGCAGTGCAAACTGCTCTGGTACCAGACCAGCTTTCTTTCTTTCTAGTTGGGTATTTATTGTATTCTATTATTATTATTCTATTGATTTGTAAATGTACACTCTACACAGTTTCTTCTGTGACTTGCACTGGAGGAGCTCGGAATCTGAATTTTGTTCCTGTCCTATTTTACATGAGAAGAATGAAGTCTTTGAATCCTTGAGTAAAAATCTCTGAGACATTTCAAACAGTCTGCAGTTCAGAAGGAGGCTGGTATGAATCCCGACGCTGCTGTTTATGTTTTCTGTAAATCAAAACAAAAACAGCAGCAGCAATAAGCACAGCAGGAACTGACAGAATCACTATCAGCCCAGGACGACCTCTACTGACTCCATCCTCCTTCCCTCCATCCTCTGTGGTTCCTCCTGTTGGACCTGCAGGTAGAAACAGGTGTGAGGTGTCAGCTGTCAGGTAGGTGATGAGTGAAGAACAGAACAGAATCCATTTCCTCTTCAAACTGCTGTCAGACATTATCTACTGCACTCTGATCACATCACTCAGACCAGCTGCTTTCTACAAAGTCTCATCAACAACATCTTTAGAAACAAACATCAACAACCAGGAAGCAGCTTCACCTCTGATCACAGACACACTGAACTCTGCTCACTCACCTGGAGGATCAACAGTCAGGTTGATGATGCTGATGGGATGAATCTTTTGATAAGCTCTCTTCCTGCGGTTTGTTCCTCTCATGAAGACACGACACTCATATGTTCCAGTGTCATTAATCGTCACGTTCTTCAGAATCACAGACACGTCTCCATCCTTCATCTGTCTGTCCTGCAAATCCGTGCGGTTCTTGAAAGCTGGATGCTGCTCTTCTGGGTCAATCTGATCATCCCGGTACAAAAGGACATATTCTGGCTCCAGGTCAGCTCTGCTCCACTCTACAACTGTGATGCTGTTGTTTGGAGCTCGACATGTCAGAGTGACCGTCTGTCCAGACTCAGCAGTGATGTTTTTCTGGTCTGAAAGAGGAAACAACACAGAGCAGAGAGGTTAAAGGTCAAAATACAACTGTTCACTTCTACAGCAGCCAATCAGAGCTGCTAAAATTAAATATAGAGTGACCATCTTTATCCTCCTAAAAGTCCCGCGGTGGCTGGAGGCTTTCCTAACTGTCACTGGGTTATAGGTTGGGTACACCTCAGTCATGTCACTAGTCTGTCACAGGGTAACACGGAGAAATATATAACCAGTCACATCAGCCAATTTAGAAACACTAATGAACCTAAACCCATGCAGGGGTAAAAGCCAGAGTACTCAGAGACAATACAAACACATATGTATGGGGAGAACACGCAACCCCACACAGAAAGGATTCAGACCCACTACCTTCTTGCTGTGAGGCAGCATCTTACAAACAGGACAAAGGAAGCAAAACAGAATACAAGGAATTAATTGGAATCTGATTTCAATTTTGGCTCTAAACGATCACAAAAACAGTGCAATCGATAAAAAACAATTATTACTAAAATGATTTTGTCTCGTTATGCTCTGTATACTCTTAGCCGTGATTTATTCTGCAGAATCTTTGGAGCACCTACAACATCACCTACGTAAGTGGCCAGTGACGTTGCAGGCACTTACGTTTCTGCAGGTGCATTATGGGTTAATTGCCGTTAATTATCTAGTGGGAAATCCACACCATATCCTGGCCTGCACATCCTGAGAATATCAAATAATGTCCCTTATGTCACTACCAATGTTAATGCCAAGCTTTTGAGTACATGTACAGGGTCTGTCAGGATGTTGTGGCACTAAAATGTGAGCAGATTCATTTGGTCTAAATGACTTGGTTCTATTTCTTCTTAGTATTATTAGTCGTGATAACCGGCATTACAATTTTATTTATCTATTTATTTATTATCTGTGTTTCATTCATACCTACAGTGTGACTGAAAGAATTAACAATAACAGAATTTCAATCCCCAAAAAACACAAAAACACTGGACAAAAGGCCCAGGACCACGACACCTGTGTCTGACATGCAAACATACACAGAAAGAAAATAAATATATTTACAGGAAGATTTTAAACCGACACGCTGTTATGGAATCATATCCAAAAAACTAACAGTATACTTTAGTATTTTCTAAAATGTAACTAAACTGTGCTTATTTGCTACAAGCCTAGAATCTACAGAAAGTACAAAGGAAAACAGAAACGTGCATTTTTCAATCATTTCAATGTTTGGTGATGACCTTTGCATTCCAAGCATGGTTAAATGGAAAAGTTGCATCAAGGAGGGCATGTAGTGTAATCTGTGCCAAATCAAACATGCGGATCTGCTATGGCTGATGGGCAATTTACACTCACCAGTTAATCTACTGTCATGTCTTTGGACTGTGTGAGGAAGCCAGAGAAACACACACGCACACACACACAACCCATCTTCTTCAACCATGCTACCAAATACACAAAACGGATTCTTACTGAAGTAACACAAAGACAGCTGTACTGTGTGTAAGCTTGGAACAAAAGAGAGAAGCCCACTAACCACAGATCCTCACAGACACACTGCATAACAAGCCTGTTTCAGTCCTTTAGAAAAACACAAACTGCTCACCCATCAGACCTTCATGTTTCAGGCTTTTCTCTCAGCAAAGTCACTGACAGCACTGCTCATATCCGGAGTCCAGGTTTGGTGGCTTTTGAGCTAATTACAGGAAGTAAGTGTCATTAACTACAAGTGAAATGCTTCCCAGCATGACTGTCCTCCATCATAACCATTCAGAAAAGATGTCATAGAAAGAGCCACAGCTTGACTGGGCGCCTCCTACATCCTGTTCTCTGAGCAGAGACGATGAAAGTCATTCAATCAGCTGCATCTTTAGAAAAGTGTATCTATTAGCCAACACAAGAGAATCTAAGAGGTCTCACTTGATCACAACATCTTAATAAAATCATGACTCACCTGTAGAGACAGAAAGCTGCGCGCTACATACGACGATAAAACAGGTCCACAAGACTGAAACAGGTGTTAGAACCATTCCTGTGTGTTTAGCTCGGAGGTGTGATAGAGTGTGAAACAGCTTCAAACTGCCAACAGTTCAGTCTCCGAGCCCCGTTTTATTCTGTGCTGTCTGATGGGGACTTGCCCAAGACTTTCACATACATTTAGATTCTGTTCTTACTCAGAGTTGAAGTTTTTGTTTCTATTCTATGAAGCTACCTGGAAAATTATGAAAGTTTTCTTTGGTGCATCTTGCAGCTTCACATACAATGCTTAATAAATTTATTATAACACCACCCAATGTACAGGTAAGGTTTAGCCCTGATACAAAGTGAGTAGTGCCAACTATTGAAGGACATAAAGCTGCAAAAAAAAAAAAAAAAGGGACAGTCAGGAGTTCATTGTTTTTAATTGATTTTCATAAAACAAAGCCAGTATAACAGACTAATGCCTTTATCATCCCAAATTGAGGTATTGCATGCAAATTATGTTAAACTGTGGTTAAATTTCAAGTAAATAAATAAATAAAAGTTTCTATGAGAAACTCAGTGTTAGTGAAACCTTAAAAAATAAAGGTTAGAGGAAAAACAGTGTCTGTGAATATTTTGTGACACTGCCTGAACTGAACTCCCTGACACGTCTCCATCCTTCATCTGTCTGTCCTGCAGATCCACCGTGTTCTTAAAAGATGGATGCTGATGTTCTGGATCAAACTGCTCATCCCGGTACAAAAGGACGTGTTCTGTCTCCAGGTCATCTCTGCTCCACTCTACAACTATGATGTTGTTGTTGTCTGGAGCTCATGTCAGAGTCACATTCTGTCCAGACTTAGCTGTGATGGTTTTCTGCTCTGAAAGAGGAAACAACAGAGAACAGAGAGGTTAAAGGTCAAAGTGCAGCTGTTCACTTGTACAGCAGCCGATCAGAGTTGCTATAATATACAGAGTGACAATCCTTATACTCTTCAGCTGTCACTAGGGTAGGCTGAGTACACCTACACATCAGCCAATTCAGAATCACCAACCTACACAAATACGGGGGGAACATAAAGTGGTATCCACTGAGCCATCCTAGACCGGTGAAGGGAAAATATAATAGACACTGGGTAATATTTTGGCACCTGTTGCTGATGTGCAAACAAACACACAAAGAAAATGAATACATTAAGATTTTAAAGAGACATGCTGTTATAGAATCATATCAATAAAACGTTATACTTTAGCATTTTATGAAATAAAACTACATTGTGTTTATTTGCTGCAAGCCTGGAAGCTCAGAAAACAGAGGAAAAACACACAATGTCAGTGCAAAAATAACAGCACAGCATTGTCCCAGCTTTTAATCAGCACCATGGACAGCAGTTGCAGTGAGTGGTTAGCAGACTGGACACATTTATTTAAGCTTAAACTATAAACTTAACTCAACTTTATTTATATCCATCCATCCACTCACCTCCGCTTATCCTCTTCAGGATTTGGGGGGGCCCTATGTCAGCTATCCCAGATGACATAGGGCGAGAGGCAGGGTACACCCTGTACAGGTCACCAGCCTGTCGCAGGGCCAACACAGACAGACAGACAACATCCACACTCACATTCACACCTATGGGCAATTTAGAGTTTCCAGTTAACCAGTAAGTGCAAGTGTTTGGACTGTGGGAGGAAACCCACTCAGACACAGCAAGAACATACAAACTCCACACACAGAGAGAGGGAGGGGACTGGGCCAAGGTGGAATCGAACCCAGTCCTTTCAGATGGTATTCTAGAGCAGCAGTGCTAACCACTGCTCCACAGTGCTGCCCAACTTTATTCATAAAGCACTTTAAAATCAATGCCATTGGCCAAAGTGCTGTACAAAAGTAAGAGCAAACAGGTTTAAAATACATGTATAAAAAAGTAAAACCACAATTTAAACAATAAACAATAAGAACCAACATCTCAGACAGAGTTAAAAGCCAAAGAGAAGAAATGTGTTTTAAGAGAGCATTTAACACCATCTTCTTCTATCAGGCTGCTACATATACAAACAGATTACTGCTAAAGTAACACAAAGACAGCTGTGATGTCTGTAAGTGTGGAACCAAAGAGAGCAGCCCACTAACCACAGATCCTCACACACATGCTGCACAGGGACAAGCCTAACACTCATTTATAGAATTCTTCATTCAACAATCATTTTCAGTGGACCAGCTTCTATATATATCACACACACACACACATGTAACAGTATGAGTGCAGATTTTCAACTTAGAAGTGGCAACAGTGTTTCAGTCCTTTAGAAAAACACAAACTGTTCACTCATCAGACCTTCATGTTTCAGGCTTTGCTCTCAGCAAAGGCACTGACAGCACTGCTTAAATCCTGGTATGTTACTGAACCTGTTCTGCAATAGGTTTGAAGGCTTTTGTACTAATGACAGGAAGTAAGTGCAATGACGTGCAAGTGATATATTTCACAGCATGATGCTCCTCCATCATAATTAACAAACGTTGCATTTTAATCAGTGGAGCATAAAATGCACCTGCAATTCAGTCCATAATGAAAAATTATAGGCTTTGGCCGACAATATGAAATCACGACTTAAACATATTAGTGGGGCTCGTATAATGCGTCCACTTTACACTAACACTTTGTATATATGAGCATCTAATGTAACGAAGATAAAGAGCCACAGTCAGCTTGACTCTCTCAGCAAAGATGCTGAAAGTCATTTAACCGGCTGCATCTTTAGAAAAGTGTATCTATTAGCGAACACCAAGAGAATCCAAGAGGTCTCACTTGATCACAACTCTTTATAAAATCATGACTGACCTGTAGAGACAGAAAGCTGCGCACTAGCGACGACGATAAAACAGGTCCAGAAGACTGAAACAGGTGTTAGAACCATTCCCGCGAGTTTATCTCAGCTGATCTCTCACTTTGATAAATTAGAGCAAACGAGCTTCCTGTAGTTTGACAGAGAGAAAACAAAAAGACGTTCTGCGTTCCCAGCTTAGAATCGTCCGCCCTCAGAGCCGGTTTCTGATAACATCATCTTCTCCTAAAATAAACAATACTTGTAGCAACTAACACAACCATAACAAGTACAACACATAATTTTTTTTTTTTGTGTGTGTGTGTGTGTGTGGTAGACCGCTGCTATTGAACTGAATTACAGTAATTGTGTTTCACATCACATCATGATGCACAGGACCTATTTGTGGAATAGTAAAGTGACTTGAGCCGAGTGCGCCCCTGCTAACGTTGGTTGCCGGTCCAGTTCAGATGGTCTGCAGGCGACCGTGTATCTATCATGTAAAGTAAAAATGATATGAATCCACAAGAGTGAGGGAGAGACAGACAGAGATACATTTAACATTAATTTACCCTTTAATCTAATAATGTCCAAACCCATCCATCCATCCCTTGATTCTCTTCTGCTCCATTTATTTAAAAATGCTGCAGTTGAACAAGATGGAAAATAATCACAGTGGTACTCAGTGAGATGCTGAACAAGAATATGGTGGTGTTTGTTGAAAATAATTAAATGTATCATTTATTATAATAATTTTTAAATATCTGCTCATACACGAGTGAATAAAGAGATATATTGGGATTTTGGAGGCTAATCAATTCAAAATGCTACATAACCTGAAAATGATCCCAGATCCACCTGAAGACAGGCTGAGCAAGAATATTGGGTTAATTGTAATAGTTTGACTTGATTTTTGAATATAATTATAATCTTGTGTCTAAATATGAGTCCAGGTATAATAATGCAGGTGACTTATCAAATATTTCCCGAAGGCTGCAGATTACAAATACATCTAAGGGTGTTTCACCTTCATTCACCTTAAGTGAATGCAGCCTCGGCCAGAAGCAGTTGATGTCATCAGGCTGTAACTGTCGTTCATTGAGTGTTTTGACCCTCCACAGCAAAACGCCCTCTCAAAGGTGGGTCAGTGGTCACCAAATCACTGCCTTCCATAGCTTAACTCCTCTCTTCTGCTCCATACCCAACAAGAGGCTCCTTCTGCTGCCTCCCCCATCACTCCAATATCTGTGATCATTCTCCACAGTGACTAAGCGGGGAATCCTATACGGCCAACCTCGACTGGGAACAGCCACACCTGCCATCCTTTGCCCCTGCAGTCATGCAGAAGCTTTTGGTATTTGATGCTCTTCCTTTCAAAGGCTGGTTCAGACCCTCTTCCCATTGGACTGAAGGTTCTGTGAGGATGCTCTTCAGACCACATCTGCCCTCAGGGTTGTCTGAACAACCTGGGGGAACTGCAACCTTCATCACAAGTCTTTTTTTTTTTTTAAACCTTTATTTTACCAGGTAAAACGTTTGAGAACTACTTCTCACAACCTTAATTTCCCAGACTTGGCCTTTTGTAGCAGACTGTTCCCTGTAATTGCTGTGGTTGGTGGCTTTCCCCCTTCCTTACAAACTGGATTAATGTTGTTTTCCAGGGTGGTTGGCATTTCTTGCTTCTCTCCTGCTCCAAGATGTTAGCAAGTGTCATGAGCACTTTGTCGTGGCACCACCTGTACCTTCCTTGAATGAGTGCTCTTTTACACCTGGACAGCATGTGTGCCGTGGTGCCCCTTTCCCCACAAAACTATCATAAATCAGTGTAAATTTATTAACTAAACTAGGTGCATGTATTAAACCGTACATGGTGATGTAGATGTGCAAATTATTTTCAAGAGTAAATAACAGAACCGCTTCTCTCCTGCAGATGGGGTGATTGTGCTGAGGAATGAAAACTGCAAGCCTGAAGAAATGATTGAAAGCTTGTTAAATAAGTTATATTAGAGTTTGTGCTTCACTGTATTTAGAGAGTTGCTCATCCTCAGTAATATTTGTGTGAGAATAAGCCAACACAGTTTCATGTTGCTGCTAATAATTTCATGTGACAGTCTGTGTTAGGACTGCTTACTGTTAAGTTAACTTACAGTTGTTTATTGTTTAACTGAAGATGAAGGGTTTGCATTCAGTAAAGGCAGTAAATTACAAGCAGTGTAAATTCCCTGAGTCACTCGGCCTGGTTCAGTACAAATAACCACAGTCATGAGGAAGACTGTTGACCTGACTGGGTGACAGCTGTGGACACTCGCCACAAGGATGGTAAACCACAGGAGGTTGTTGAGGAGAACAGTGGCTGTTCTCAGAGCACTCCATCGAAGCATATCAGTAGGAAGTTGACTGGAATAGAAAAGTGTGGTAACAACAGATGCACAAACCCCAGGAATGACTGTAGCCTCGAGAGCATCGAGAGCACACTTAGTTCAAGAATCTGTGAGAGCTTCACGAGCAGCAGACTGAGGCTGATGTCAGTGCATCAGGAGACTCCACACACTGGAAAGAAGCTCCTAATACCAGAGACAACATCAGAGGTTTATTAATTAATCTAACTTCTATGAGCTACAATCCATAATCATCAAACTGAAAACAAAATATATAATAAATTGAAATATCTTTGATTTAATGAATTTTGAATTATAACAGTGAACAATGAATAAAGGATATATGCAAGCTTAACTTTTTGAATTCAGTTACAAGAAAAGGAACACACACACACACACACACACACACACACACACACACACACACACACACACACACACACACACACACACACACACACACACACACACACACACACACAAAGAGGAAGAAGGCGGGCCAGCACTGACAGATTATGAAAAATGTCACCGAGTAGCACAATGAAGGAATCATCTCTGCAACTTCTGCTCTGTAAGTACTGAATTTTTAATGTCTGCTTATCTCTTGTACTCTTGTACTGTCACCTGTTTGCAACATGATGGAGGAAAAGAAGTGAAAAACAAATCAGATTGAATTCCAGTTAAAATAATGTGAGGACACACTGCAGGTCCAAAAAGGAACTTTGACCGTCTTAACCAGGAAACTGGATAAAAACAGGCTGTGAAAAACTTAAATCAGTTCAACTATGAAATAAATAAAAATCTGAAGATGATTCTCAACTCTCTCACTCATGAA
Source organism: Archocentrus centrarchus (assembly GCF_007364275.1). Classification (NCBI taxonomy): domain Eukaryota; kingdom Metazoa; phylum Chordata; class Actinopteri; order Cichliformes; family Cichlidae; genus Archocentrus; species Archocentrus centrarchus. The sequence continues at coordinate 1,972,959 of NW_022060262.1, read as the reverse complement.
ATGATTCAGACAGTGAGACATAGAGGCATCCTTTATTTTTAGCGTAGTCTTGTTTTCCATTTCATCTACAATGAGTGTCATTTCTCTGTAGTTATGACATCACTGCTGTTTATTACAACAAAGCAAGTTCGTCTGACTGTGAGTCCCAGCAGCTCTCAGTTCTTTAAAGGAGACTTTGTGTCTCTGAGCTGTGAGGAGGACGACAGCTCTGCTGGATGGACTCTGACGAGAAACACAAGCAAACGACAGAGGACTCAGTGTGGAACACATGGTTGGGGAAAATGGTCTGGTTCTTCCTGTAACCTCACTGCCATAGTAACATGGGACAGTGGAGTTTACTGGTGTGAGTCCAGAGAGGGTGCCATCAGTAACATGGTTAAGCTCACAGTCTCTGGTAAGCTGAGTGTGTGGAGTTAGTGTTGATGAAGCTGTGTGTAAATGGATGAAATGCTGTAGTTTGTCTCTGTGTTGAGGTGGATCAGTGATCCTGCAGAGTCCTGTCCTCCCTGTGATGGAGGGAGATGACGTCACTCTGCTCTGTCAAACAAAGACCACTCCCTCCAACCTCCCAGCTGCTTTCTATAAAGATGGCTCCCTCATCAGGAAGCAGCCTACAGGTCACATGACCATCCAGCATGTTTCCAGGTCTGATGAAGGCCTCTACAAGTGTGACATCAGCGGTCATGGAGAGTCTCCATCCAGCTGGATCACTGTCACAGGTGAGACACTCACCTGTCTGTGTTTCTGCAGGTTTCAACATTCACAATGTGACCATAACTTAATGACTGTGTTTGCTTTATTTTAGAGAGACACACCACCACACCTCCACCTACATCCACACCTCCTCCCACACCTCCACCTACATCCACATCAGCCTCCATCATTATAACCACCTCCCCTCCTGATACCTTCTTGCTTCTCATTGTGTTGTTGCCTGTTGGATCAGTGTGTGTTGTGGTGTTAGTGGTTCTGATGGTGAGACGTTGTGTTTGGATGAAATCTGAAGGTGAGACTCAGACTTCAGAAACTTATGTAAATTATTTTTAACATGTTATTTACAAACGCACTGAACTGTTTTCCTCAATGAAGTCTTCATTAAGAACATTGACATAAATTATATTGGTGTTCATTTTTGTGCATTTCAGCTGATTGTGGAAAAGTTGGAGAAGATGACATCATGTACAGTGATCTCAAAATATTACATCACCAGCAAGAGCCAATCAAACAGAGCACAGGTAGCGTTGTATGTCCTGTGTGTGTATGTACAGTATATCCTGTGTGTGTGTGTTTAAAACAAAGGACTGTTCAAAGGCTAAGATTTTTATTTTAGATTAAAAGTTCCCATGGAAACAAACATGTTTAATTACATTTAATTTTTCTTAAATATTTCAAAATCTGCATTGTTTACATCACTGATGATTAAAGACTCACCTGCACTGAGGCCATAGACTGTATATAAAAGATGGACATAATCCCACACATTGGTATCTGCTATTTTGTTTGTTTGGAGCTAGAGCAGGGATGAGCAATTCATTGTCTAACACGAGGACAACATGAGAAACTGAGACTATGTTGTGAAGGACTGCACCAAAAAGCTGAACCCAGTTCTGCTCAGTAAAGGTATCTTCTCAGTACCTTTACCAGCAGTACTGCTATTGGTAAAGGTAGTAGAGGACACTTTTTCAGTTCTTTGTTTTATTTTATTCAGTGATGGAGGTTTAATCTTTTTTTTTTTTTTGGCTTGAACAGCATTAAAATCAGGTTCAATGTCTGAGGATTTAACAGATTCAGATCTGTATTTTTTAACATTTCATCACTGTGAAAGTTCAAGTATTTCACCTGTGAAGGTAGGTCCAAAGAAAACCAAGATCTTCTGAGCATGTCTCCTTCCGTGTGGAAAGTTCTCCTGAGTTTGTCTGCCTTCATATGAACCTGAGTAACATCCCATTCTTAATCCAGAGGGTTTAATAATATGTAGGTCCACCCTTTGCAGCTATAGCAGCTTCAACTCTTCTGGGAAGTCTTTCCACAGGTTTAGGAGTGTTGATGGGAATTTTTGACCATTCTTCCAGAAGCACATCTGTGAGGTCACTGATGTTGGTGAGAAGGCCTGGCTCACAGTCTCCACTCTAATTCATCCCAAAGGTGTTCTATCAGGCTGAGGTCAGGACTCTGTGCAGGCCAGTCAAGTTCTTCCACACCAAACTGGCTCATCCAGGTCTTTATGGAGCTGCTTTGTGCACTGCTGTGCAGTCATGTTGGAACAGGAAGGGGCCATCCCCAAACTGCTCCCACAAAGTTGGGAGCATGAACTTGTCCCAAATGTCTTGGTATGCTGAAGCATTAAGAGTTCCTTTCACTGGAACTAAGGGGCTGAGCCCAACTCCTGAAAAACACCCCCACACTATAACCCCCCTCCACCAAACTTTACACTTGGCACAAAGCAGTCAGACAGGTACCATTCTCCTGACCACCAAACCCAGGCTCATCCATTGGATTGTCAGAAGTGTGATTCTTCCTCCAGAGAACACGTCTCCACTGCTCTGGAGTCCAGTGGCGGCGTACTTTACACCACTGCATCCAGCTGAATAAGTCCCCCCGGGGATACTCTTGTTCTGATTTGTCCTAAATTTGAATTGAATTGACTCTATTGGAGAAAGACTTCATCATTCAGGTTTTATAGCTCCAAACAGCAGAAGCCAGTGAACAATATCTGTAGACATAACTGAGGTCATGTGTTTACACTTCAACATGTTTTCTATCCTTTTAAAATGGGATGCATGTCTATATGAAGAACGTCTCATTGACTGTGCATCACCTGCACTGCTGTCTCCTTATTAACTTGTATTGAATTTTCAAATCCAGACTCCAGTTCACAGATTGTATCCAAGTGTGAGTGATCATTGAAGTAGGAATTTGTACATCTCAAACCATCAGGAAAAGTTTTGTCATGCTTTAAACTTTAATGCACCTCACACTAACATGCAACCTAAACAATTCATTATTATTTTAGATTCAGTTTGTTTGGTAATTTTCCCCCCAAAACTTCAGAGTCTAAAAATGATCACACTGTATTTGTTGTCTGTTTATCGATGACCGTTAAAAATGAAAGTTGTTCTTTGCATGTCAGACTTCATGTTTTTGAGCCTGTAGTTAATCTGGTGACAGAAACTAACGGCCCTGTGATTTCCCAGTTTCCTGTTTCTGATATTATACCTGAGCAGCTCAGGATTTACTGCAGGAAAACAAACAAACAAAAAAAAACACCTGTAAAATAACTCTAATCAGTGTAAACTCCTCTCAGTACTGCTCACCTGTGTGTCAGTTTTAGATTTTATTTTTAAGTAGTTAAAGATTTTGTAGTTTACGTGACATTCTGCCACGCTCCCTGCAGCTTCGGCACTGTGGTCAGTCAGTCAATACTTTTCTGTATCAGTTCTGCTTTAAGTTCCCACAGCAGTACTGTTTGAAGAAATAAAACTGCTGATGGCCTCGAAGGAACAGCTCTGACGTGACTGTCATGTTTCACATGCTTGTGTGGAAGGGTTGCTCGGAGAAAGCCTCTGCTCTCCTTTTTTTTATAACGTTTGTGGCAGCTTTTGCAATCAGAATCATGATGTGAATCATTTACGGTTCATTTTCTTAGTATTCACATATATACATGTTCAACACAGTGAGACCAGAGCTGAGAGAGAGAAAAAAAATAAAGGGCAGGATAATAAGACCAGGACGTGGAAGATTATCCTGGGAGGAGAGAGCTGGATAACCGCCTGGCTCAGTAATAACCTCAATTCCCACAGTAATAACATCCCAGAGCACCACTGTGCCTGAGGCCAGCACCCAATGTCCCCACCATAAAGGGTAGCTTCAAGTGTGCAGATGGGCTCCAAGCCTCTGTTTTCTTAAAAGAGCATTACCAACACTCAGTAAGTGCTCAGCTGCACTTACTGCACTTACTTACCTCCTGGCATTAACATCAGCAGAAAAAATGTGAACCGAGAGCTTCATTGCACGGGTTTCCATCACTGAGCAGCTTTCACTGGAAAGAAAGTTTGGGCTGCAGACTCATCTGACCGAGTCGTTGTGCTGTGGTTTCATTTTGTGGCCTGATGCTTCCTGTTTGCACGATGTCATCTGGTGGCATTTTGTGTGATTCCACAAATTCATGGCTTTTAAAAAAACAATAACAAAATTCTTTTGTTATTGTAATTAATGCAATAGTAAGTGCTGATTTGACTTTTCGACTGCAGTGATGTCTTCTATGTGTGCTTTATTGTGCAGAGAGGGATCCAGTCTACTCCACAGTGAAAACAGAAGATGTCAATTATGGACCAATCATCATCACAGACAACCAAAAACAATCTGAGCTGAGAGGTACGGCTGCTCTTCTTTGCCTCCATCGTGGTTCAGAAACAGCAGGAGTGGTTCATGAGGTTTGCTGCAGATATGATGATGTTGGTTATCTGTGGTGGACTCTGTTAGCAGTTTGCTCACATGCTGCAGCGTAGCTGGATTTCTTCATGGGTTTGAGGTCACTGAGAGTATTATTCCTACAGGACTCATAACAATGTGCTTATAAGAACACAGATGAGATAAATGAGCTGCAGGAAGCGTGCAGGGAGTTTGTTTCTATGATTGTGTGATAACCTCTGACGCACCTGCTCTCATATGTAGATGCACATCCAGGTTTGTGAGACGCATCTTTGCAGCTGCTCAGGGGCTCTGATGATTGGCTCAGACCATCCATCTGCTTACTGAGTTCAGGGTCATTGGGGTTGGAGTTCATTGCAGGGCTAACACAAGAGACAGACTCACATTCACACATGCAGCAAAGTCAGAAAATCTAACCTAAATGCATTACTTTGGACTGTTGGAGGCCAAATAGCAAATCTAAGCTGGAAGTAATAATGGTCCACATACAGGAAGTCGTTTTACACTATCACAATAAACAATCCTTCTTTTAACCTGGCATAATTAAGTCCTGACACTAAATTATTTCTCAGAAAGATGCAGGAAAGCACATTTGAATGTGGTTGATGGCTCTAAGGTGATGCACAGAAACAGGCTGAGCCTGAACTCCAGAAACCTGCAGAGCTGCTCAGTGCTGTTCATGTGGACGTGTTGTGATGAAGTTAGATGTTCATGAGGCAAAAGACACTAAAGGAGTTGTTTGCAGCTCTACTTCAAGTCAGATGTTTACAGGACAAACTGCCCTCAAACAACATTAATATAATCTTCTGTTTTAAAATCTCCTCATAAAGAACAGCAGCTACTTCCTCCTGTTTTTTACACTAAACTGATGTGTGATTTGTCCTCATGGTGTGTGCAATGTGACAAAGAGTCGATCCATTTGTGATAGTTTTTGGTAAAATATGTGTTTTTCCTTTGATGTTAATGACCAAAAGTAACTGAGGGGATGTTTGTGTGAGTCAGGAACGATGAGCACTGAGCTCCTGAAACCCCCCGATGGTCTCTAAGGAACCTTTTTATAACACTACCTCTGAAATAAATAATAACTCCTCTAAACTGACGACATGTTTATAAGCCTGCAGCGATGTCCTCTGTGTGTGTTGTCTGTGCAGAGACTGATCCAGCAACAGTCTACTCAGCAGTGAGAACTGAAGACATCAGTTATGGACAAATAGCCATCGGCCCAAACAGGCCCAGAGGTACAGCTGCTCCTTACTCAGTAAAAAGAAAACAAGGCTACTTCCTGAAAAGACAAACTGTTATATAGAAGTGTATAAAGAATATAAAGAAGTGTAAAAGCAGCCAGAAAAGCATGAGAACACACAAACTTCGTGCTGAAAGAGAAATCGAAAGTCTAGAAGTTACACAAGCTGTGGGAAAGTACCGACAGCTGTTTCTCAAGTAAAAGTATCAACGATTTCTCCTCCATGTTTCTAACCTGGTGTGTGTGACCTATGTATGACCATAACACTACAACTGGTGATAGGGCTGTGGTGAGGCTTGGCACACAATGTGGTGACCATGAAGTAGATCATTGATCATCGTACAGAAGTGTGGAGCCACGAGGAGCCCACAGTCAGACCACAACAGGCTTCCAATAATGAGGTCCTGAAGGAGTCTGCTCACATAGTTACAGATGATTATTATTCCAGCAGATTTTGCCTGGATGATAAATTTTACTGTAACACAGTGAAAGTATGTTATGTTTCAAAATATAATGTATAACACAGCAAAATAAGAAAATGAAACAAAAGACCCAGGATCAGGACAGCACTGATCATGTTACTGGAGATGAATCTGGACTGTTTTAGGTGAAGCAGGCTGGAAAATGCTCGTGGATTTTGTGTATTTTATAATCTTGTGCAATGCTTGATGTGGTTTTTATTCTCATAAATTAGATCAGTTAAAATTTAGGAAAAAATCAAGGAACTATTGAGAAGTATTGAATATTTCCTTTCCTCAATATGAATCTGTCCCAAAAAAGGATCATAATAATATTTTAGCAGTGATTAATCTGATAGATTTGGTAACATTTCCTCTTCCTGTTGACCTGCTGTGTATAAACATAACTGATGGGCTTTGTTTTAACATTTTGTATACTATATTTGAACCCTGTGTGTGTTTGTGTTTTCAGAGTTTCTTCCAGAGCCAAACGTCATCTACTCCTCAGTGCTGTAGTCCCCCAGTCTAACCACTGGAATCCAGCTGCTGGTCTCTAACTGGTCCATCCAGACCCTCAGATCTGAGGACGTTCTCTAGTCAAACAGATACTGTATAACCACTGGGAGAAAAGTGACTCAAAATGGCCACATCTCTTCTCCTTCTTTTGACTTCTTTTGTCACCATAGCCAATCAGCTGCCTCAATCTCACCCTATCCCAGCATTCTCCTCTGTCACAACAACCGTCTGCATGTCCTCCTTCGCTATATACATGAGTCTTCTCTGTGGTCTTCCTCTTTTCCTCCTGCCTGGCAGCTCCATCTTCAACATCCTTGGTCCAGTATATCCACTATCCCTCCTCTGCTCATATCCAAACCAGCTCAGCCTCTCCTCTGTGACTTTGTCTCCATGAGCTGTTCCTCTGATGGACCTTCAGTCCCAGTGACAATCTTAACCTCCTAACCATCCATCACAGCAGGTCTCACTACCATCTTGTAAACTGTCCCTTTCACTCTTTCTGCTCTCCTTCTGTCATTAATCACCCCTGACACTCGTCTCCACCTGCTCCGCTCTCACTACAGATCACAGTGTCATCTGCAAACATCATAGTCCACAGAAACTCCTGCCTGACCTCACCTGTCAGCCTGTACATCACCCCAAACAGGAACCTTTAATCCACCTGTCTCTCCTGATTCTTCATCACGCCTGTAGCACTCTTTCTCAGCATGAAGCCATTCTGCTGCTCGCTGATCATCACCTCTTCTTAGCCTGGCTTCATCAACTCTTTCCCAGATCTTCATGGTACGGCTCGTCAGCTTTAACCCCCTGCAGTTACTACAGCTTTGCTTAACACCCTCATTCTTGAAAATTAGTACCAGTAACACGTCCTCCCCATTCTTCAGGCTTCCTCTCACTCTCCAAGATCGTGGTAAAACATCTGGACCAGGGTTATAATAGTTTTGGATTTTACATTATAGTTTAGTTTTAGTTAGTTTTTACTTTTTTTCTCTAATTCAGTTAGTTTTAATTAGTTTTCAGAGTGGTTTTGCTCGTTTTTATTAGTTTTTATTTTTGGTTTCATGCTTAGTTTTAGTTAGTTTCAGTTAGTTTCAGTATTAGTTTTAGTATTTTCATACCTAATCAGGTGCAAGATTCAAGGTGCAAAAGTGACTATTGTGTAATGAAAACTTGACAAAAGATACAGTTTAAAGAAATATAGTCAACAACCAACTGTTCACAAGACATGCTAAATTTGTGTAATATTAAGGACACACATGAGCATAACCAGGGAGAAACAAAGAAAAACATGAACTCCCAAACTCAATAAATTCTACAATAAACTCCACAATAAAGTTCAGCATCAGTGCAGTAGATTAAGAACACCTACATGTGGTGTTAAACAAAAACAAACTCTTTGAAGGAGTCAAAGCTCAAATCCAGCTGCATCCTGATGTTCTCACCACCTGAAGCTGCTTCTGTTTTGGAGCTAGCTTGGTTAGATGCTCGCTAATTAAACCTGCAGGGTCTTTGCGGCCTCTGTACACAACCTACAGAAGTTGCCGACCTCATGTCCGCATTTATGCTTGTGTAGCTGGATTGTGTGTGTTAATTACCTTGTGGTCGTGTGCAGGTGTTTGTACTCAAAGAACCTCCATACGGGACTCGGCAGACCGCAGCCATTACTTTGCGGACCAGCGCGGTGAGCGCACGCACATGCGCACACACTCACACACTCACACAGTTGTCCTGTGGCGCTCCCAGCTTAAACTCGGAGAGCGGAAACAATGATTTCATATCAATCCACAAGGCTTAAAAAACCCCCCAAAAAAACAAGTAAATGAAAGTAAGTTTATCGATTATTTCAGTTAGTTTTAGTTAGTTTTGTAAACTCACAATTCAGTTTTAATTAGTTATCGTTTTTTTCCTTTTAATTATAGTTTTTATTTATTTCAGTTAACGACAATGTTTTTTCAATTTCAGTTTTCGTTATTTCGTTCGTTTTCGTTAACTATAATAACCCTGATCTGGACAAAAGGTTCACTATTCATGAGCTGAAATTCAGCAACATTTCTTCCATAATATAGAAATTATAATACATTTTCCATACATAATTACATGAATTTAATGCCTCCTGTTATTTACATTTCTAACTGTCAGACCTGCTGAGGTCTCCACAGCAGGTCTCTGCTTTCTCTGCAGGATCAATAAACTTTGGTCTCACTTGTTCTTCTTGTGGTTCTGTGGGTTTCATGAAGAGCTCTGAGAGAAAAAGTGAATTGTTGTGGCTAACTGATGCACGCCTCTGTTCAGAGCAGAGAACAAAGAACGAAAACCTGTTACTATGTTGGTATTTCCACTTTTTAATTTGTTTCTGTTTTACTTCTTAGAAATATGAAACAGTCACAGGATTTTAACCTTTGACTGTTATTCCTGTTTAGTGTTGCTGAATGATGTGGGTGGGTGAGGGGAGGGGGTGTGGGGTTGGTTTGTTGTTGTTGTATTTGATGAAAATCTCAGGACTTTATAAATAAATAAGTAAGAAGATTTGCGCCCAGTCTTGAAAGAAAATCATCAGCCGAGTTTTTCTGGTTAAGTCAATTAAAATAAATTTATATTGTTGAGTTCTCAGTGGTGTTTATACAGTAAAACACATGCAGGCCTGCAGCTCTCACACAGATTATAAGAAATGAGAAGACAGATTTGGATAGTTTCTGTTAAATCATGATGAGAAAGCACCGACCCTGCCCTCCTTACTGCCATCCTGTGACAGAAACACGCTGCTGCCATCTACTGGCTCCGAACTGCTCCAACACCTGCTCTCTCTGCCGGACCGCAGACAAACCTTATATTTAAAAGCAGGGCAGCAACCTTTATTCAGTTAAATGAATCAAATATTAGTTAAAATAGAAAAAAAAATCTTTGACATGTTGTCTCATCACAGAACTGAGAAACTTGCCATTTTAATCTATATATTAAAAACACAATTACCTGCTTTATTAACATTAATTTTCCAAATGTTGAAGCGGCAGCATTAAAAGATATCAGTGGGAAATCTGACTTGATTCTGGAGCAGCTGTTCATCAGTGAGAAGAACAGGAGCAGATAAAATACACAATAACAGGAATTTTTCACCTTTGCCCAAAAAGTTCCACAATGTTCATGTTTGGAGTTATTTAGAAACTTTGAAGCATGCTGTGGTTCAGATGTTTTGATTCTTGTAGGGTGGGCGTTACTTAAAGTCAGGGGTGGGCAAACTTTTTGGCTCTGGGGCCACATTGACTTTTTGAAATTTGACAGACAGGCCAGCACTACTTATAGTGGCAACAGCGTTGTTTTTGCCAGTGCATCGAAGTCTGGTGTTAGTTTTGTTGTATCAATTCTCAGACTAAAAGTCAGCTCTGCACTTTTACACTTTCTCGTATCCTCACAGATCAGAGCTGCATCAGTGACACGAGTTTGTCTGGTTTTGCAGAGAGCGACGCAGCTGCAGTTTATTCTCCATCAGGACAAACAGCTGATGCAGAGGTGCAGCTGCTCCTCGTTCATACCCACTGATCTTCTCCAGAGTTCATTTTAACTTCACAGCTGCTGTTTGTAAAGAAGAGGATGCAGTTATAGCCTCTGCCCGCTAGAGGGAGTAATGTGCTTCACATCAGCTCCATGACTCAGCCAGGTGAAGATCAAACTGTAGCATGAGAAAAATACCTGAGGTTAAACACATAAAACTGATTGAAAGCAGCAGAGCGTGCGTGTTAAAGTGGGTAAAGATGCTGCATGAAGATATGAAAGTGGTTTACAGTCTGGATCCCCAGCAGGACTGAACACAGATCATTCAATAAAGTTTGTTTAAACTCAGCCTCTGGCTGAGTGTCAGACACTGATCTACTTTTGCAACAATTTTACGTCAGTTTAGTGGATGTTATTTAAATAAAGTGACTCAGACACCAGGTGAACCACAGTGACGCTGTCAGGCATCCTGAGCTTCCCTCGTATGCTGTTATCTCTGCTGAGTCAGCGCTCATGCAGACATGATGACTGTGACCTCAGAGTCAGAGGGTAAACAGCTGGACTCTCAGCCTGATATCAGGTCACTGATGTTTCTTTAAAGATGCACGTCCACCTGTTCATGAATGAATTCATAACCTGCACGGCTGAGATCTGTTCCAGCCAAATCTCTGCTTACGTTTTCTTCTGCTCTGTCTGGGAATCGTGTTGATCTCGGAGTCTGACTGAAAACAACCAGAACAGGGAGCATCGTCTGAATAAAACAGATCTGGAATCAGAGATATTCATGATGTTTGTCTCTGTGCTGCTTCAGACCGACTCTGTGAGTAATAAGATCCACCACAAACGATTCAGAGCAGGTATGAACTCGTACTTCATTATTTGTGAGTAATAAAAGACCCATTGTTGAACACAGCAGCAGCTGCTCACTGACTCCTCTGATTCTTTCATGGTATTACTGGAGGAGAAAAATGCTTCAAACTGTGGACCTGAATACATGACCGCAGGCTGTGGGACGCTATAACAACCCTTTATATCAGATTATGAAGTCTGATACACAAACAGATCAAACACAAACACAGGGTCCATTTTTAATTTAGTTAAACTGAAACTTATTTTACCTTTTTTTTTAATCCACTGTTGAGCTGCACTGAGAGCAGTTCGTGTCTCAGGCTCTAAAATGCTCACACTGGTGTGTGAATGTCACTGTGACACTTTGGCAGCATGTCACCAGCAGGTGGCAGCACAGGAGAGTCTGTCAGGCCGGCAGCATGAAGGCTTTCACCGTGACCTCTGACCTCTAATGAGATGAATTAAAGAAAAGGAGAAAAACTGTGTAACCATCAGAGAAGTTAAACAATCGCTGAATTTCAAAATAAAATGAGCTGCTTCAGCTCATTTTATTTCAGCAGACACCGAGTGTAATAACCAGTCATATCCAGACTATGTGCTGTAACATGTGAAGGACAAATTAAATGTCAGTGAAATTGTCCCACAGTAGCAGCTCTGACTGCCTGAGCTGCTCTCTGACCTCTCTGACATCACTGAAGGTCGTACTGATGACAGGATTCACAGCGACAGGAGGGAGACGGTCCAAGGAGAGATTTAAATATAAACAAGATGTTCAAACATGTTATGATACGAAACACTGAACATGTGACTTCACCTCAGGCTCAACTGCAGTCCAGGCATGTAAAGGCATGTTTACTGGGTGTGTGTGTGTGTGTGTGTGTCAGTGTTAGTAAAGCTTTGTGTGTTTCATAACAATACACACCCACCTCTTTTGTAAATACAGTTAAAGATCAGGATAATTGCTATAAATCCATAATCAATGACTCAGAGTGAGTAAATGAGCCCTCCAGAGGGCGCTAATGCTCCAGCTCTTCTTCTCTATCGAGCTCATTTGTTTTAACCGATTCTCTTTTTTTCTGCTTAATCACCAGAAAAAAAAACCTGCAGCGGAGTTTATGCTCCTCCATGTGAGCCATGAAAAACACTCTTTATATCATTCAGATGTCTTAAAAGAGAAAGATCCCAGAAATAATGCTGGAAACTTTCCACTGATAAACAAACGGCTCGGGGGCGGGGCCTCCCGCTCCCGCTTTCGTTTTGTGGAAAACAGAACCTACTGCAGTTTGTTTCTCTCTTGCTTTCTTTTGAATAATTCATAATAACTTATAATAATCTGCAGAATCCCAAACAATGTCATTTAAACTCGTTTGTTTTGTTTGTTCTGAGTTTAATGGAGCAAACACGCACAGAGGAGAGTGAACACATCAGTTTGCAGCTATGATTCAGATCAGTCAGAGGTACAGGGCCTGTTTTAATCAGAGATCCACTGATCTGACTAAATCATCCTCAGCTGCTCTGTTTTTAGTCTCTGAGAGGCTGCTTTTGGTTTTTATATGACTTCAGTTTCTGTAACAGCAACAGCAGGTTTTCCCTTGTTGAGCACACAAACAATTTGCTTCCTGTTCCGTTCCAGTATGATAAGCAGTAATTTCCTGCCATTAAACCTGTCACAATCTGCATGCTCTTTAACCCTTTCAGGCCACGGCTGTTCTCAAACAGCCCCAAACCTCCCTAACTGTCTTTGGCTCATCAGAAGAAAAATCATCATGAGCTGAAGGAAAGATGTGAGATGTTCTTACTCCTCTGCTTCCACGAAGGATGCTCGAGTGTTTACGCTGCTGAAAGAGGCGATACAGGAGCCACTGAAACATGTTTGAATACTATTTAAATAAGTCAACCAACTCTTATCTTGATTTCTGTGTAATCTACATTGGATTTGTTTTAGTTTCTAACTGAGAAATTCTCAGGATACGTGAGATGCCGCAGGGTGCTGCTCACCCTGCAGAATCTATTGTTTGTGTTTCATTTCAGTGTCTTTCTTTTGATTATGCAAACAGGGTGGAGAACAGGCGACACCTTATACGCACATTGTTGAATCCAGTTTGTCCTCTTATCTCAGGTACAAACACATTCTGCTGAATATCAGTTTCACATCAAGGTGTCCTCTGCAAATCAACTACAGACAGTCTATGCAGCACCACAGAGGTGCAGCCCACAAGCCAGCAGTTTATTTTTATATATTTATGTCATTTCAGATGTTACATGTTTGTTTGTGCAAAGAATTTAGAAACTATTGTCCAAAACAACACGGAGCATTTGCAGGAATCACATGAAGCACACAGCAGGAAACGTGTGTTATTATCCTGAGAGTTTTTCTCCACTTTACGTGTGCAAACATGAAAAGAGGAGTCTGAACAGGTTCAGCGAGGCAGACCTGTGGTCAGTTAACTGCTGCAGGGCCGGGCCTCCACCCTACTGTTTACAGCACTTCTGCTTTCCCGCCCTGTTACAGTGTTTCTGTCCAATCATTTTCAAGCACTGTTTCTGTGAGCCAATCAGCTGCTCTGCATGCTTCAAATGTCCTCTGCCACTCTTCCCTGTTTCCTCCTCATGCACAGAGCCTCTCAGTGATGGCTGTTACACTCTGACCTCAGGGGCAGATCTGAGTCAGAGTTCACAGGACTCGCGGTGACACTCGGGACTTTTAATGTGACTCAGTCTGAGACAGCAGCTGATCCAAAAAAATACCAAGTTCATGTGTCATGCAGACCTCAGTAAAACTGTGTGGCTGTGACCTGGTTTTATTTACTGAGTTAAATGAACAAATTTAACATTAAACCATTTTAAAAATGTTAATTTAACTCTTAAAGTCTGTCAGAAACGAGCCCTTTGTCTGTGGAGAAAGCTGCTTCCTGATTCAGTGTGTGGTGTGGGAGGAGGAGCAAAGCAAGTCTGAACTGCACACACTGCACTGTGTGTGTGTGTGTGTGTGTGTGTTCCTCCATTTTGTCATCTCTGCTCTCTGGCAGGGACAGGCCCAAACACACTTCAGTTTTCATTCTCACTCAGTGAAAAACGGGGTTTTACTTTTGTGTTTTCTGAGGGAAATATGAGGAATTTTTTTCTGCAGTATTTCTGTTTCATCTTTGAGTCACAGAGGAACTCACCGTACAAACCAGCCCCACACAGCAGGAACATGCGGCTGTAACCGGTCCACTCAGGGTTCACTGACGGCTCTGGAAAAGTTGTGTGGGCCTAAAGACACAAGATGGCTCTAAAATTAGTGAGTGTTATGTGGGTGAGGCGTGAATATCACGACACACCTGAAGTCTGACCTCAGAGAAGGATCCTGACTCACTCAGTGACGTCAGTTATGAGACAAAAGTTGAACATTATAAATAAATACATTATAAATAATAAAATAAGAATTCATCCCACAGTTCTGCCTGATATTTAAAACCATTTTATTGAGTTACTGAGGTGATGAGTCCCACGACCTCCAGCCTGAGCCAGATTACAGGAAAAGGAACAAAAGGATAAAGTGACAGCACATGTTTGATATGATCACTCATAATCTGTGACGCTGACATTATTTGGACCTGAATCAGGAACTTGTTCTAAAGTAGAAACGATTCTGCATAGTTTCATGATGATAGAAACCACTTCCTCTTTTAAACTGAAAAACAGATGGGGTGGAGGCAGAGCTAAACTTCCAACCACAGCCCTCCATCTTCTTGTCAGCTTACAGCCACATCAGCAGTTGGAGCCCAGCTTCTCTTTCTGTATCACATGCTGCACTTACAGGTTAATGTTCAGGTTTTATCTTCGGTTTTTACAGGAAAAGAAACAAACGTGATGTAAAGTTGGACCTTTGTCCAGTAGATAACATATCTGAAACCTGGTTTATGACCATCTGATATAAGCTGAAAGGAGAAACATCACATAAAGAAAGCTAAACAAACATGTTTGAGGCTTCAGTCTCTCTGTGTGTGTTTCTTCACCTGCTGCTGGAGCGGAGATCAGGTGGGCAGTTTGTCCCTCTGGGACCGGATCAGCAGTTTTCCAGGGAGTTTAGACCTGCGTGATCACGAAACTTTATCGCAATCACTTCTGAACAAAAGAAGTTAAAGATGAAAAAATAATTTTGAAAAAGCAGACCACATAAATAAAACAGAAACAGAGGATTTTAACATCAACATGTTTTATTTTGCAGAATCTGGCTTATTTATATGTTACAGGTCTTTATGGTCATGAAACATTTAAAAGGGCACTCTAACAATATAAAGTGGTTTGAGGTGACTGTGCTACAGAAATAAAGTTGAACTGAATTAAAGGTTGAGGCTGCAGCAGTTTTTCATGAAGCTATCATTAGCTGCTAAAGCTCCTCGCTACATCTGTGATCATTTTAAACACATTTGTTAGTTTGTTGGTTTCAAAGTCAGTGAGTTCACCGGCTGTCTGAGGCCTCTCTGTGTGCAGTTTGCATGTTCACCCCGCGAACCACAAATTACTGGGGTTAATTTGTGGTTCTTAATTGCCCATAGGTGGGAATGGTTGTCAGTCTCTGTGTGTTAGCCCTGACAGGCTGGTGACCTGTACAGGTGTACCCTGCTTCTCCCTAATTACACCTGGGATGGAGTCCGACCCTCCCAGCAACCCTGAGTTGGATAAGTGGAAGAAGATGATTGGATTAAGTTTTCTTTTAAATCAGAATGCACTTTTGCTAATCTCCTCCATTACCCATGGTAACATCCACAGAGACCGCTAACGAACATAACTTATATGATCAGGCATGAAAAAAACACCAGAGCACTCCAGCTCTAAAGGTGTGAGAGGCCATGAGCAGATCACCTGTCCTTCAGTTGGACTCTTTAATATCTGTTACTGCTTAATTTCTTCATAAACACAGTTTCTATGTTTAAACTCTTTGACACAGTCATGAGTAAAGTATAGGGCTTTTTAGTTCCAGCTTAATTTTATGAACTGCAAGCCAGGGCTAAATAATAATGTATGAAGCAGAAAATATGAAAGTATGTTTAAGTACATCTGATTAAAGTACAGTAAATGTCTGCATATTATTATTCATAGTAAATCCCTGAAATCAGAACACTGAAATCATAACTTGTAGCAATAACTAATAGCCATCAGTACAGAAAACAAGATATAGAAATGAAAAGGTTTTTTATATATTTATAATTTCGGCCTTAAAAACTGCTGTTGTTTCAAGTATGACATTCATAAGTTTCAGTTCCTGACCCAAAGTGATGAATTGCATTGTTCAGGCTGATCCATAATGAGCTGATATTATTTTTTAATATTTTTAATTGAGATTTTTTAACTTTTACTTGTATTTATTTTTCTTTTGTTGTTTCTTTTTCTGCTAACACTCATTTTTCATTGTTCACAACAAGTACAAAATGAACATTGATAACCAAATTATGTCAGTCTTTCCTCAGCTCTGCAGTTTGTTTGAGGATGAGGAGGACGTTGAAAATGTTGATGAGGTGCATCACTAACTCTTTACTGTGAAGCAGGTTTTTGTCTTATCAGGGTTAACTCTGAAGTGAACCAGGTAAGTGGTTCACTTCTCTCTGGGGTACATCACTAATCTTAGTTCAACACATATGAATTTACTGACCAATCAGATCTCTGGTAAATAAGGTCACCGTTCCCCGAAGACCTCTGACCTTTGTGCATGGATAGGCGCTCTCTGAAGTCTCTGTTTCCTGAGTGAGCACCGTAAGACATACAGCATCACATTAACATATAAATTGGGACACCTATTTGAACCTGTGGACTCAGCCTACATTTGAATTCTGCTGTCATATTAATTCTGTACTTCTCTCAAACCAGACAAACACTCAGATATCACATTCTCAGTTTTACTGATAAAGATTTTAAGTCTGTTTACTCACACAAGCTTTTCTTTCTGCCTTCACAAAGGTAATACTTTATCAGTAAAGCAGCTCTTTTCTAGTCTTCCTGCCCAAAACATCTAAAGCACACATTCATTAAGCACTTTCATTAAGTAACAGTAAACATCTGGTTCTCAGTCATCAAAGTCTTTGGATCTTAAAAAAAAGAGTGCAGGATGCAGTTAACATAGCTGCTGCAGATTAATCAGGTGTGTGAGAGGAAAAGCAGTGCACAGTAGTTTAGTGTTAGGAGTCTCTGGAGCTCAGGGGAAAAAAAGCGACTGGACTTTAAGGTCCTTGAAGATGTTTCACGTCTCATCCGACAGGTTTCTTCAGGTCTCAAACCAAAGCGTGGAGAGTCCCAAGTATTTAAACCCCAGTGGTGTTTGTCCCTGGGGTTTGAATACCTGGAACTTGCCACCAACTGATTTTAGAACTGAGGAAACCTTTCAAATGGGACGAGAAGCATCTTCAGGAATCTGAAAGTCCAGTCACTTTTTTCCCTGAGCTCCAGAGACTCCTAACACAAACATACTGTGCACTGCTTTCCTCTCACACACCTGATTAATCTGCAGCAGCTGTGTTACTGTCACCTCTGTATTTTGTGTTTAACCTCCTCATTTTTTTTATAGTTTACACTTCCTCCATAAAATCGGCTGCTACAGGTACAATAATCTATGTGGCTGGTCAGATGTTGTCAAAGCCACCTCTTGTTCCTAGATCGGGAAACTCTGAGTTACCTTAGTGAGCTGATAGCTAGCTTCGTGTGACAGCTCATCCTGATTGCCAGTTTTAGGCTAAATTGATTCGGATAATGGAAAGAACCCTGGATATGTTGAACTTGCTTCATAGTTCAGGACCTGGATCGTATTTCCACATGCTGAATGTCAGCTCTGACAACTTGGAACAGCAGCAGGAGACTCACAGGCGGGAGAAAGCTTTTAAACACTTTCAAGAGGCTGAAGTTCAATAGAAGAAGGCTGGGATGAATCCACACTCTGGTTCCTGGTGCGTTTTTTGTAGAACACAAAGCCAACAGCAGCAGCAACAGCAACAAGAACCACAACACAAACTGCCACACCAGCTGCCAGGCCAGCAGATCCTCCCTCCTTGCCTCCATCCTCCTTCCCTCCATCCTCTATGAATCCTCGTGGCTGAGCTGCAGGTAGAAACAGGGGTGAGGTGTCAGCTGTCAGGTAGGTGATGAGTGAAGAACAGAACAGAATCCATTTCCTCTTCAAACTGCTGTCAGACATTATCTACTGCACTCTGATCACATCACTCAGACCAGCTGCTTTCTACAAAGTCTCATCAACAACATCTTTAGAAACAAACATCAACAACCAGGAAGCAGCTTCACCTCTGATCACAGACACACTGAACTCTGCTCACTCACCTGGAGGAGGAGCAACTCTCAGGTTGATGATGCTGACGGTTTCAACAGCTCTCTTCTCACGTTTTCTTCCTGGTGTGAGGACTTGACATTCATATCTTCCTTCATCAGCAGTCGACACATTCTCCAGTATGAGAGACATATCTCGACCCTCCATCCGTCTGTCCTGGAGATACGCCCGGTCTTTAAAAGAAGGTTGCTGGTTGTCTGAAATAATGTGCCCATCTCGGAGCAGAAGGACATATTCTGGCTGCAGGTCAGGTCTGCTCCACTCCACACCTGTGAGGATCTTGTTGTCATTTGGAGCTCGACATGGCAGAATAACGGTCTTTCCAGACTCAGATTTGATGGTTATCTGGTCTGAAGGAGAAAACAACACAGAGCAGACAGGTTAAAGGTCAAAGTACAACTGAATTGATACATCATAGTATTATGATATTTTACTTGATGGATTTGTATCGATACAGGGACACCAAATATCAATATTTTATTAAAACAAATTAAAATACAAGAGAACAAGAGAGCTCACTCCATTCACTACCATCCTTTTTTAACCAAAAAACATTCAACAATGGACACTCAGCTTGACAAAGCTACTTTCTTATTCAGAGCAAGCTAATGGCTAAGTAAAAAAAGATGAATGCAACCTCCCTGTATCTCCATTAAAAAGCAAAACAAAACAAATCTGTGGCTACCTGGTGACTGTATTGAATTTTTTTCGCATTGCAACTTGTGGATACCAAATTGGACTGACTGCCGTCACACCCAGACAGACTGCTGGAGGTATGCAAATACGGGCCCCTAGGGGGCCGTGCCCGCCCACTGATACGCTTGGGCCCGCCCTGGCCCGCCCACCCAAGCCAGATCACTAATCAAGCTAATAATAGTGGTGCCCCCCTGTTGGACTTCATAAGCCCCCCTTAAGACTGAGATCTGGCGACGGGACTGCAAATAAATGAGTCTTTGTCAATGAGCACAACTCTGGGGGGACTCGACTCTACTGGGTATCAGCTGGTTGTTTTCCGTTTATATTCCTTTGTGTTAGCGTCCTTTCTCTACAAGTGCTTGCAAAGAGTTGTGTTAGCAGTATGATGCATTTGTTTCTGTCCTGGAGACAGTTTGCATTTTATCGCAATAACAATAAAATGAATGTCAACTTCTCAAAAGCTGCAGATCACGCCTGTATTTCCTGCTTCCTGCTCTTTGTTTCTGCGCAGGAAGAAAAAAATAATGTTCCCCCCCTTTTTATCGGCCCAGTATGCAGCGCGAAAGAAAATGTAATGTAAATACAACAGTGAATATCAGTAACTGAGCTAAGCAAGTAAAGTTCATTGTAGAGCAAATTTTAAGATACCAACAAAATAAGGTGTGATCTCAATAATGAGCAGTCGTTCCTCAGTAGAGGTTCCACCGATACTCCTGATTAG
The DNA here is from genome assembly GCF_007364275.1 of Archocentrus centrarchus. Lineage (NCBI taxonomy): Eukaryota > Metazoa > Chordata > Actinopteri > Cichliformes > Cichlidae > Archocentrus > Archocentrus centrarchus. The sequence goes on along the minus strand of NW_022060262.1, from coordinate 1,953,238 downwards.
ATGTAAACGCGAATGTTTAGACTAAACAGGAGATGGAATGTGATGTAGCTTTGAAAAAGTAAGAATTAAAAAATAAAATATCATTATTTTCACATGCTTTACAATTACAATGAAATTACAATTAAATACTTAAAATTAAAAATAAAATAAACATAAATTAATGTTGAAAAATATTAAGTATGAAAACTATAGTGAAACTGTCTTATAGTTTAAGTCTTATAGCTTTATACGTTCATATTTTGCGTCTCGTTCCAGGCATACGTAGCGTCACATTGACTTTTGTTAACTTAACAAGTTAAGTTTTTTTATGATGAAAAAAAAAGGCCATCAGATCAACAGCAGTGAGTGTAACTCTCAGATACGAATAAAACACATCAACTTACTGTTTTAGTTGTTCAGTATTCACATTTATCTACAGATCTGTACTCACCTTGTGCCGAGGACACGCTCAGACAGAAAAACGTGAAAACCAGTAACTGCTTCATTTTCCTTTTCATCACATTATGTTTGAGATCCACTGTATTCTCCAGATAACTGCAGTTTAATAAGTTATATTAACTTATTAAACTGCAGTTAGGAGCCGTGGAGAAGCTGCGACCGCTCCTTCGCAGTTTCCTGAAAGTCTGTTGGCAGTGTGCACGGGAGCGCGCGTACGTACGTTCCTGTAAATCACGTGACTGCCGAGTCATGTTGAATCCGAAATTTTTAAATAAAATATGGTTTACATATTAATATTTAATCGTCAAACAGCAGCCCGATGCTATCACTGTCATCTGTAATATTCTGCTTACTTTTTACACACCAGGAACCGGTGATTGTGCTGTGATGAGCATTAATGGGTGTATGTCGCCTGTAGCGACACTTAGCTGTTAAATACGTCAAAGTATCATTTGATTAAACGACTTTAACCCACCAAAATGTTTAAGAGCCTGAAATTGCATCAAGCCCACATACTGTGATTTTTTTTTTGTTAGTACATTTCAGTTTCACTGTGATGGCCGCACTGTGGAAGGCTGTAGCCAAGCACATATTCAGTGAGGATACACTTCTGCAAGTGTGGCGTTGTTTTTTTTTTTTATAGTGATGTGCGGATCGATACTGAAATTTCGATACTTCCGATACCAGATCTTTACCCTTTAAAATCGATTCTCAAATCCAAGTATCTACACTTTCAATACTTCAGTCATTTGAGATAATGTATCATAACAAGAACACGTTAGAGAGTAAATTAATTATTGAGATCTTGCCTAAATGAGACGACCTTGATGGGAACTACTTTTTCTTCCGCCTGGTAAGTGCGTAATGTGTAAGGACGTAATGCCCAGGCGCAGCGTGCTGCTGCTCATCCTCGCTCACTCACTCAAACGCAGACACAATGGCAAATGGTCACGTGTGGAGCTACTTCAGCTCCACAAATAGCCAAGACGCAAACTGTTAGTGGGAAAAAGTGAGAAGTTGTGGTACCACACCATCCATCATCTTTATTTATAAAGCACTTTAAAACAAGCACAGCTGACACAAAGTATTGTACATTAAAACACAAATAAATATCAATTAAATAACTCTTTCTAGTTAAAAAAAAAACAAAAACATACAGTTTAAAACTAGATCTTGCTGAAGTTGAAAGTCAAGTAAAAGAGATGGGTTTTAAGATGAACTTTGAAGGTGGACAGTGAAGGGGCCTCTCTAATCTGCAAAGGCAAGTCATTCCATAGCTTAGGACCAATGATAGAGAAAGCTCTGTCCCCTCTGAGCTTCCTTCTTGATCTCAGTACTTCAGGAGCAGCTGCTCTGCTGACCTGAGAAACCGACAAAGTATGTAGGGGTGAAGAAGCAGAGAGGTAAGGCGGGGCAAGAGTGTGCAAGACTTAAAAACAACAATAAGAATTTTAAAATGAATCCTAAAATATACAGGCAACCAGTGAAGTGAGGCCAGGACAGAGGTCAAGTGCATTTTGTACCAGCTGCAGACACGAGAGTAGCGATTGACTGACTCCAAAATACAGTGAATTACAGTAATCCAGTTGAGATGAAATAAAAGCGTGGATCACTGTTTCAAAGTGCTGCCAAGGTAGAAATGTTTTTACTGATGCCAATCGCTTCATATGATAAAAGCTGGACATCATCCACGGCTCTGAGTTGGCTGTCCAGTTCAAAATCACTGTCCACCCTAAAACCAAGATCAGTAATAACAGGTTTAAAATACACCTCCAAGGATTCAAAGTCAACAGAGCAGGACTCAGACCTCTATTTTCTTTTCATTAAAGTTTAAAAAGTTCAAGGCCAGCCAAGCTTTAATATCACCTACACATGCCAGGAGATGTTTAATGGAATTGACATCCTTCTGCTTCAAAGGCAAATAAATTTAGCAATCGTCAGCATAACCATGAAATGAGATTCCATGTTTTCTGAGGATAGAACCCAGAGGCAGTAAATACAGCAAGAAAAGCAGTGGGCCCAGAATTGAGCCCTGTGGAGAGAAGCAGCAGATGATTCAGCATCAAGAATGTTCACAGAAAAAGTTCTCTGTGCCAGGTAAGAACTGAACCATTTAAGAACAGTGCCAAAAGTACCTACCTACCTGTAATCGAGATATTAAAATGTTGTGGTCTACTGTATCAAAGGCAGCAGTTAGGTCAAGTAAGACCAGAACAACATGGTTCCCAGAATCACATGCAAGAAGGATGTCATTAAAAACCCCTATTAAAGCAGATTCTGTGCTATGAAGGGTTTTAAAACCTGACTGAAAAACCTCCAGGGTGCTGTTCTCATCTAAAAACTGCTTCAGCTGACAGGATGCATTTTTTTCTAAAACCTTAGAAAGAAAAGGCAGCTTGGAAATAGGCCGATAATTAGCCAGCACAGCAGGATCAAGGCCAGGTTTGTTAAGCAGTGGCTGCACTACTGCATGATTTCAGCTTGGAGTAATATTTGCATCATGCCTACATGAGATAATCTCACAGAGGAAAACAAGTCGAGATTTATTCAAGTAAAATTTCCTAAAGTGTAAGATAACTGAAAGTGATTTACATAGGTGTCCTTAAATAATACAGAGAAAAAACTGCTAAAGTGAAATATAAAAAATTTATACTGGAAAAGATGAATAAAAAAATAACATTTTACCAATAAAATATATCTCATTATTTATTATCAGTCTACTTTGTGTTATTTGTTAAATGATCATTTTAAAATATAGATATATCAACAAACATGCAATTATTGTGGCATTTATTTGTTAATATGTTTTACTGGCCATTTTAATTTGAGTTTGTATTCCGGTATTGTAGGATATTTGGAGAGGCTGCATATAGTTCAATCTAAATAAGACTAAGCAAAAAGTGTTGAATAGCTCAATCATTTGTTTTGCCCTGTGATTTTATTTCATTTAAGAATTTTGCAAAGTATCAGTATCGGAATACTATCGCTGATACCAGCTTGAATTTTACTCAGTATTGCATCGGAAAGGATATCTGTGGTACCAAACGTTACTAGTTTTTTTTATGGGCTTTTGCTGCCCTCTAGTGATTCATACAAAATAGAGCAGCAGCTTAGAAATTGATATTTTTATGTGTAGCTCACGCTCAGCCTTACAGCAGACCTCATTTGGAATAGAAGAAATATAATTGCCCACTGACCAATGAAGTCTCCAGAAATTAGTGTCACCATTCTTGGAAGATCCCTTTAGACCTGTGTGGAGCATCTAAAGTTTTCTTTAATACTGTCTGTCTTTGTGTTTCCTCGATGATCAGTAAAACCACAAGTTTCCTTCATTTGAAACACAAGAGTGGATCTAAAATCCATCTCAATAGATAGGGTTAAAAACTGAGCTGTAACAACTTCAGTGTATAAAATGTTTGAGGCACCTGTACAATAGTAAAAATATTTTAAAAAAATGTATTTTGGCTCATTTTAGGGAAAGTCATCATTTTAAAGGCAAAAAGAATGACAGTGATCACAGTTTAACTGCTGTAAATGTTAAAACAGGTCTGATTGGACCCGAATGGTTTGTAAGGGATAAGCGTTATGTAAGAAAAGAAAAGAACAGTAACAAAAAGAAAAAAGAAATACATGCATAAACTGACAAGTGTGCCATGTGAATGCTTTTTATTTCTAACACTGGAGAAGTAAATTGTAAGAAAAAATCTACCACAGACAAAACATGTTTGTACAGATTGCTTAGAATTGTGCAACACTTTTCTGTTGTCACATTATCAAAATGTGACAACAGAAAAGTGGCCAGTAGGTGTCGTGGTGGAGATGGGTGTAACAATTTTGAAACCTTTACTGTCTAATTATTAGATGGTCAAGGTCTTATTGTGTTAGATTCTAATAGAATAAGACTGGTTGAACTGGGAGACAGACCATTCCCATACTCTGTTAATTAAAGGACAGAGCAATCATTATTCACTCCCACCTGGTGCACCTGAGAGAGGGAGAGAGAACATTTTTACACACACACACGCACGCACGCACGGGCACACACACACACACACACACACACACACACACACACACACACACACACACACACACACACACACACACACACACACACACACACAGGCGAGACAGAGCGAGGAAGAAGCAAACACAAGGGGAGGGTGCATAACATACATGCAGAGGAAGAGGGCGGGCTTTACTTGGTGTCACTAAAAAATATGAAAAAAGTCAAATTAGTGAGAAGGATGATGAACACATCAACACATTCTCATCTCTGTAAGTAAAAATTAAAATCTTTAAATGTCTTTGCACTCTGTCTGCTGTGGTTGGTAACTGATGACAGTGGATGAGATGATGATAGAGAGAACAGGAAAAAGGTTTACTGAACCCAGGATAGAACTGCTACAAAGGTCTGAAGAGAATGTGTTGCATTCTTACGTGAAAGCCAGACACAAAGAAATGTAACTGTTGACTCAGTTCTAGTTTTAAATGAACAAAGGTGTCTTTAACCTCTGAGTTAGAAGCTGTGGCTTTGCAATACATGGCCCGTGTCACAGCAGTGATTATATTTAGCTTTAATTCTGTTCATCTACTGGGTGGTGGACAATACTGTTTCAGAACTGTGAAGTGAAGCCCAAACTGAAAATCTTCAAATATATAGTTTACATTTAGGTAGTTCAGTTTTAGTTATTCTACTGTTTAGTTTTTTTTTTTACACCAATTTCTTTATGATCTTGTTTACAAAACATATAGATGTCCTGAAATTACTCAAATACTGAAGGTTCAGATTTGGAATATTTCTAAGAGCTTTGACAGCTGGTGTTTCAGGATCAAAACAATTTAGTGCATTATTCTCAAGTTAAACTAGTCCGTATTTACAGTCAGGACCATAATTTGCTGGACAAAGACACTTCATTTAGAAAAAAAAAATATCTATCTATCTAAGATATATATATATATATATATATATATATATATATATATATATATATATATATATATATATATATATATATATATATATATATATATATATATATATATATATATATATATATATATATATATATATATATACTGGATGATAAATTAAGCAGATAAGGAGTAGTGGAGGTGGAAATTTCTCGTTCCACCACATTTTGTCTATTACTTTCACCTCCTGTTCTCTTGGACTCGTGGTATTATTAGAGGTAACAAGAATTAATGAGGATTTTTAACCCTCACAGCTCGTCTGACTGTGAGTCCCAGCAGCTCTCAGTTCTTTAAAGATGAGTTTTTGTCTCTGAGCTGTGAGGAGGACGACAGCTCTGCTGGATGGACTCTGAGGAGGAACACAAGCAAAAAACAGAGGACTCAGTGTGGAGATGAGTGGGGAAGATGGTCTAGTTCTAACTGCAACATCAGTAACACATATCTGTTGGACAGTGGAGTTTACTGGTGTGAGTCCAGAGAGGGTGCCATCAGTAACATGGTTAATCTCACAGTCTCTGGTAAGCTGAGTGTGTGGAGTTAGTGTTGATGAAGCTGTGTGTAAATGGATGAAATGCTGTAGTTTGTCTCTGTGTTGAGGTGGATCAGTGATCCTGCAGAGTCCTGTCCTCCCTGTGATGGAGGGAGATGACGTCACTCTGCTCTGTCAAACAAAGACCACTCCCTCCAACCTCCCAGCTGCTTTCTATAAAGATGGCTCCCTCATCAGGAAGCAGACTACAGGTCACATGACCATCCAGCATGTTTCCAGGTCTGATGAAGGCCTCTACAAGTGTAACATCAGCGGTCATGGAGAGTCTCCATCCAGCTGGATCACTGTCACAGGTGACACACTCACCTGTCTGTGTTTCTGCAGGTTTCAACATTCACAATGTGACCATAACTTAATGACTGTGTTTGCTTTATTTTAGAGAGACACACCACCACACCTCCACCTACATCCACTACTCCTCTTGTTCTCTCTGTGATCTCTTCTGTTGGATCAGTCTGTGTTGTGGTTCTACTGGTGTTACTGGTTCTGCTGGTGAGACGTTGTGTTCACAGGAAACCTGAAGGTGAGGAGATTTCTGTGTTTTCCTCTTTCCATTTCATTTTTTAGACTAATTTGTCTATAAAGTTGCATATTTTTATTTTACTTTTGAAACATCTTCTGTTCTTCTTTCCCATAAACAAAATGCCCATGAATACTCTTAAAATAAATTTTATTGCTGTTCATTTTTTCATTTATCAGAAGTTGAAGAAGATGACATCACAGATGACATCATATACAGTGACATCAAAATCTCAAATCATCACCAACAGCCAGTGAGGCAATGCAGAGGTAGTGTTTTATGTCCTGTGTGATGGTTTATGTTAGTTTCAAACAATATTCAGAATAAGGGGAAAACTTGGTGCTTCACAACAAAAACACAAACACTGACACAGAAAGTTACCCAGAGGCAGGTTTAACATCAGTTTTTAGCTGCTTTTTAAATGATTCTCTGGACTCGATGGTCTCCGTAGCCTTTAGTTTTCAGCCTTATTTTAGCAGCAGGCTGTAAAACCTGACCTCACATGACCTCAGGGAGCTGCTGGGGAAGTTCTTATGCTGGTTTTTGTCTATGGTGAGCTCTAAAATCAGAACCAGAATCTTGAAGTGAACTCTGAATTAATGCGGAGCCAGTGCAACTCTGTGACACACGAGTACCTCGAGGACTCAGAGGTCTCGCAGCAGCGTTCTGAACGACCTGCAGACATTCAGGGGAAATTTTGTTTTGGCACATGAAAAGGAAAAAAAAAAAAAATCCAGTTTCTCATTAAAACTCACTTCATGAGTTCTTAAGCTTCAATCAATGTTTCCTTAGGCAACATACAAACAGTTGTGTGAGTCAGTATAGGTCAAAGGTCAGAGTGTGCATGAATATTTTTCCTATGCTCAACGTCTCAGAAAGCAGCAGCTCTGGAACAGGGAATAAATATTTCTTACTGCTGCAGCTCCTCTCAAACTCTAAAAATATGTCAACCACAATTAAGATAATAATAATAAAAAAAAAACGGGATGCTGTGTGAAAGGTAAATATATTAATAAAAACAAAATAAAAAGGTAAATAAAAACAGAATGCCACATTGTGAATTAAAATAGAGGAAGAAAGCTTTGGCCTCAGCAAACATTGAAAACTAGGTTCAGTCTCATCTATTTGTCCAAACTTTCAGTATTTTTAATTTGCATAATTCTCCTCCCACACAGACAGTTTATTTCTACAGAGCTTGTTGTACAGAAGATAACTGATCTTTAAAAATAAACATGTTAATCACACATTTAGTGTCCTTAAATTGTTCAGTGGGTTTTCTTTGGAACATCTTTTGTAGCTTTATAGAGTCTCCACCTCCATCCACCCTTATTCTGAGTCTAATGCATTCACAGGAAAGAGACAAACACACAGCTGACTGATAGCAGGAATCTATTTTAAATTTAATTTCAATAGAAAACAGATAAGGTTAACAGATAACAGATAGGAGTGACCTGGGATGGAGTTAAATCCACAGCTCTTGTTTCAGTCCTGATGACATTTAATTAAAAAGTTTTTTTAAAAAATCAAATAATGTTAAAATGAATAGAAACCTGTGAATGAACACACCGGGTCCTTCAGTATATTCACATCAGTGGACTCGTACCTTCACTGTATTTGTCACATCAGCAGCAGCTCATCCTGCAGCAGCCGCTCTCCTCAGGATGCTTTGTAGGAACTGAGACAAACTTCAAACTGTTTTCTGGGTCAAAAACAGGACGAGACAAAGAGGCGCAAAGCACAGAAATGAGAAACACCCTGTATGTGTTTGTGTTGTGTCAAACCTCAGGAAGTCTGGGGTCAGTACTTTATGTAACAGCAGAGGCCTGTTACTGAGGAAGCAACTGATCACAAAGCAGTCTGGTTGTTGTAGGGCCCACAGTCCTGTTTTGATGGTTATGGACCCCAAAGTGAAAACAAACTGAACCTTTCTGCTGCACAAATGGCTGAATTTATATCCTTTAATTTCACATTAATCTTAAATAATTCACTGTATTTATATTAGATTGGATGTGTTTCAGTGATGCATCTAAAACTTAGGCAGTCCATAAATGTTCACACGGTTGTTCTTTGCATGCTGGACTGCATGTTTTTCAGCCTGTGGTTAGTCTGCTAACAGACGCTAACGGCTCTGTGGTCGTCCGGTTTCCTGTTGCTGATGAAAACACTTCAGCTGCTCAGGTTTTACTCCCAGGCCGTTCACATAGTTTCTGTGTGTGGACATGATAGATATTAAAAATATTAAGTGTACAGTTTTAAGTTATTGATGTTCAAATTTTGGATTTCAATTTTTATGAACTTAATTATTTTGTAAGTTCTGACATCCTGACATCTTGACCACTTCACACATTCCTGCTATCAGCATCTTTGAATGCTGTAGGGTCACTCAGGTCTGTTTCAGTATCAGCTTTGTCTTTATTTACACAAGAGTGTAAGTGTAAATAAAACTATCAATGTTTAAAATGCACTCCAGTTCTTCAGTACTTGTATTCAGACTTATCTTACTTGTACCCAGGAGAAGGTGCCTGCAGCATCTACACAGGTTAAGCCCTGCCTCCCTGATGTAATGCTGATGTACAAAATTCAGTTTTCCATCATGTTCACTTTGAATATTGCACAAAAAATAAGGCGCAGAAATAATTTTACTTAAGATTTAAACATGTTAGCAGCAGCAGCAGCAGCAGCAGCACGTATATGACTGCAGTGATGTCTTCTGTGTGTGTTTTGTTGTGCAGAGTGTGATCCAGCTGCAGTCTACTCAGCAGTGAGAACTGAAGACGTCAGTTATGGACCAATCATCATCAGAGACAAGCAAAGAAAATCAAAGCTGAGAGGTACAGTATCAGAAATGATGTTGGAAAACATGCAGACACGTTTCTTTTATCAGATTTACAAAGTGGTGTGTACAGTATGTGTGCTTCTGCTTTATATAACTTGTGGTTATTGCTCACATGCACAAGCATGATTTCCACCCCAGAAGCTCCAGCAACACTCAAAGTGTGCATCAGCTTTATTGTTTGCTTGGGTTGGTTAGTGCCATCATCTCAGACTGTTTTCATCTTCTTCCTGTAACTTGGAAGAAGGTGAAGTTTCAACTCTGTTACCACTTACCTTTGATTATTTTATTATTTGCATTTAAATCCCTATTTGCACCACAGGCTATGAGACATAGAAATAACAATAAGAGCAAAGAAGAAGCACAGCTTTGGTAATAATTTTGTAGTTTGTGTGGCATACATGTATCCTGTGATTTTAGCATGATTTCATGGAAAGGTCAGTGAGGTCAGGTGTCTAGTTCAAATATAGGAGGCTGTTCATGTATCTGTTCTGTTCTTGTCTTTCACAGAAAACTGTTAAAATGGTTTTTGACTGAAATATCAAGAAACAATTCTTGTTAGTTTTTTTAGAAACTCAAATACTATATAAATGTGTGTTTTTGCTGCTTAACATTTTTGTCTGTTTGCTGCTGTAGCATAACTCCGATTTCTTTCCCACTGTTTGTGAAAACTACAAAACAGGATTATAAACAGTCTCAATGATTTTTGTGTCTAATGCGAAGTACCTAAATGATTGCACCACTGCAGTGATGTCCTCTGTGTGTGCTTCACTGTGCAGAGTGTGATCCAGCTGCAGTCTACTCAGCAGTGAGAACTGAAGACGTCAGTTATGGACCAAACAAGAGAAAAGCATCAAAGCTGAGAGGTACGGCTGCTCTTCTGTCTCCATCATGGTTCAGAACCACAGCAGGAATCCAGCAGAGCAAAGACAGCAGACCTGATGGAGGTTGTTCGTAGTTCATACAGTTGGTGTTAGTTGTTAATACTGAGATGCTGAGAGTATCTGTGGTGCATTCTGTCAGTGGTTTGCTCACATGTTGCTGCATACGTGGAATTCTTTGAGTGTGAGGCCAACATTACCACAGCCAGTGAGCTTTGTTGGAATAAATGAGCTGCAGGGTGTTTGTCTCTATGAGACCCTCTATGAGCTCCAGAAACCTGAGCTTTGTTCACGTGCATGTTTATTGACAAAGTTAGATATTCATTGAGTTAATGACACTAAATGAGTCATCATTTTTTACAGCAAAGCATCACAAAAAAGATTGATACATATTTCTAGGACTCAGTTTAGATTTGGCTCTGGGGCCACATTGACTTTTTGAAATTTGACGAATGGGCTGGGCCAGCAGCAGATGCATGTACTGTCAAGTGGCAGTGATGCAGTGGGTAGGCACTCGCTTTGCAGCTGGAAGGTTGCAGGTTCGAGCCCCTGTCCCTGTGCTGCATTGTGTCCTTGGGCAAGACACTTAAACCACATTGCCTAACGATAGCGCTGGTCTCTGGCTGCATGACCGCAGATGCTTGTCTGTGGATGAGTGATCTGGAACCATCATTTCGTTGTGTGCCTTGTGCGCACAATGACAATGAGTTTAATCTAACGTACATATCTAACATAAAAAAGGCATTAGAGTGTTAATACATTTACTTTTAGTGGGACTTCGATGCCAGTGCATCGGAGTCTGGTGTTAGTTTTGTTGTAGCAATCCTCAGAATCCTCGACATCAGTCATAATTATGATATGATTTGATTTGGGCAGTTCTGTACCAATCTTCAGCGGGCTGGATTAAAAAGACCAACGGGCCAGGTGTTGCCCACGGGCCGTAGTTTGCCCACCCCTGGTTTAGACATTAGAACTCTATAACTATTATAGTTGTAATAGTTATAGAGTTATCACAGTTACTGTCTTCATAGATGAAACATTTCTGTTTGAAAACTTCTTCATGAACATACGTGTAACCTCAGAGTGTCCGACGGGCAGCGCTTCCTCCCAGCTACATTATCAGATCACACTGAGATCTTTTCACTGACAAACAAGAACCAGAGAACAAAACCAGAGTCTAGTTTGGTTCACCCCAGAAAATCTTTCATCGAGCTTCCTGTAATAACTGGATGGTCAATATTTGCATAAAATAAAAAATAGAACTCTTTAATGGCTCTTTAAGAATTAAATAGAAAAAAAAGTCAGTAGAACTCTGCATGTAAGTAATAAGTAAAATTTAAATGGCCTTTGTGCATTTTCTGCATCTGAAAGTGTTTGCTAGTAACATTAACAGTTTTGTATGTAAAACCACAGCAGCTACTTCCTGCTGTTGTTTCCACTGAACCCATGTGTACATGTGAAGACTGACTTTGCATTACATTGATGGTACTGTGATACTGACCATAAGTACTTGGTGTTTGTGTGAAACAGGAAAGGAGACCACAGAGCTTCTGAAACCTGCTGACAGGTTCTAAGAAATCGTTCCATGATGCTACCTGATAAATAATAACTCTTCTTTTAGCACGCGTCCTGTATACTGACAGTGCTTTTAGAGGCTTCACTACCTGCAGTGATGTCCTTGCAAACTCTGACGTTATACACGCCTCCACACTTGTATCCTGGGGGATGCAGAACTTGGTGCACCTGGGGGTGAAGACATGAGCGGTGCTGATTTTTACAGATTTCTCTCCTCCTGGTTTTTCTCCCCTTTGAGTCGCGCACACCTCAGCATCATAGTCAACACGTACAACAACCTCTGTGCTGAGTATAAACTAGAATTAATAGGTTATTGACCCTGATGCACAGGGATGGAGCCGTGAGGAGACCAGAGCCAACAGTAGATTAGCAGCCTAGAAAAGCTTCCACCCAGTGTTGCCAGATCTTGCGATATAAACAAACAACCAGCTCTATGAAAACAAGCCCAAAATAAGAACAACTGGCAACCCACAACATTTTGTAAAACTGAGGCCGCTTTTAAACAGTATAGATTGTTTCTTTTTTTTGTCTCATTGTGTTTTGGAGCAGTGTAACCCATGTTTCTTAGCCTCATAGAAGAGAAGGGTGTACAGTTTTTTGTGTGTGTGTGTGTGTGTGTGCTTCTAGGTATTAGCATGTTGAATTAAATCAGCACGGTGAGCACATATTTCACACTTGCAAAATCTGCAGAATTCCTTTGATACTGATCATATCATATGCACAGCTGTTAAACACAGAAAATGCCGACTACAGAAATAATCTCGCCGCATCGTTTTGGTGCCCCCTCTTGTGCGGCGCCCCCATGCATTGCAGATAGTGCACACCCACTTTTAGCGCCTCTGTCTCCCATCTGAGCTCGGATCCATTCTTTAAGTGCGCTCTCTTTCTCCCACTCTTTATATTTTTTTCTATATTTTCCCCGTTCATTCTTGCGCTGCCTCCTCACTCTGGGCTGTTATCAGTGTTTGTTTGGGTGTGCGCCTGGGAGCGATGAACAGGAAACGGGGGCTTGGAAGGGACAAACTACCTACCACTCGTCTTTTGCTTTATAATGGGGCGCCGAGAGATATTCAACGAGTTTCACTCGGAAAGAAAGTCAAACCCAAATAACCACGTTCAAAAACAAGCCCAAAAAGCAGCAACCCACGACTCACGAGATTTGCAAGCTACTTTAAAAAAAAACAAGCCCAAAGTCGCTTATAATAAGCGGACTTGGCAACACTGCTTCCACCGGCTGCTGTCACTGCTCTGAGATCAGTGGAAACAGACCTAATATTAGCAAATAGCCTAGCTTCTATGATTTTATCTAGACAACTTAACCTTTACTGCATTTTCAGTTGTCTGGTTTGAATTGAGTCACTTCGGGGTTTTCATTTTAACAATAGACCTGTGAAGAAGAAGTGAAACTTTAAACTGTTTACTTTACTTTAGTCTTTTTTAGTGAGACCCGTGTTTGTGTTTGAGTGTGAGTGTGTGTGTGTGTGTGTGTTTGTATGTGCGACAAAGTCTCCGTGCAAGTTTACTCTTCCCTTTCCTGTGTTTCACACAATTATGTCCAAAATGATTATCTTGAATATTTAATGATTTTAGTGAGAATAATTTTGTCATATTTCATTCACTTCATATGGTGCAACATTATACTGCAGTTAATGCTGTGTTTTCAGGTGGTTGAGATCTTATAGATCTGTCTTCAGCTCAGTGTTGCTGTTAACTACTTTATAAAGTTAGCTGTGGACATAGATATGAACCTGCTGATGCAGCATTGCGCTGATCTACGTCCCATTTAAATAAAAGAATCAGCCGAGCTTTATTTACACAGGGCAAAAATCATGAAGTATTTAAATACATTAAACTGTGGGATCCTCACACGTTTCACCTCACACAGCAGGTGATGTTGTAGCATTACCTGACACATCATTTATCAAGATGTGCGTCTGCCCATTCTTCCTTTATAAAACTGCTGAATATTGTTTAGCAGTGTGTTTGTGCTGCTAGTTAGCAGCTCTTAGTCAGCAGAACTGTTTCCTTTGGTTTGTTTAACCATTTCTTTGCTGTTAGCACTTTGCTCACATGCAGCAGCGGCGGCATAGTCTTTTCTTGAGTATGAGGCCAATGAGGGTTCAGAAATTAGTCTGTGTTCATACAGAACATGAAGTCATGAAATGCTTAAAAGGAAAATGGGTGAGATTCTTCATCAGTTTTCCACCACCATAAAACCAACCCCTGATATTTGGTGGAATAATTGAGCTGCTGGTATCTGGAAAATAACCATTTGGTCTTTATGGTTGTTCCACTGCTATTAGAATACCTCCTACCATAAATATAAACACATGGACGTCACCTCCAGGCTTCTCTGCTGCTGCTCGTGGGTCTGATGATTGGCTCAGACCATCCATCCTCTTATCCAACTCAGGGTTGCAGGAGGCCGTTGCTGGGCTAACACAGAGACAGACAATCTTTCCTCCTGAGATCAGTCCACAATCAAAGCGTCTGATGGTTCATGCAGATTTGGTTTTATTACTGCTCTGGTATCCAGTCTTGCATCACATTATTTAGCAAATCTGGCCCTAAAGGACTCATTTGAATGATGGAGGAACTCTCTCACTTTTTCCATTATGATCAGGTGAACACTTTGGCTGCACTGACACTAGATTCCCAGTTCACACTGATGGATCTGTTTAAGAGTCTTGAAGTCCAGCGGAGCCTAGTTTAGTTTTAGCTGCTGATAAAGTTTTTCAGTGAGCTCCATCAGTAATCACTGGATGGTGAATATTGATATAAAACAAGAAACAGAACTTAACAGGTCTTCAGTTAAATAGACGCATTGGACCTTTGACCTTTAGCTGAAGGAAATGGACCTTGTGTGTTTTCTGCATGAAAAAACGTGTGAACATTAATATTTTTAAAGTCAGCATGAAAAACCGCAGCAGCTACTTCCTCCTGTTGTTTCCACTGAACTGATGTGTGAAGCTACACAGAGTGCGTCTGTTTGACTGTTTGTGGTAAAACAAGTGTCTTCTTCCGGAGTTAATGACGAATGACCAGAAATAATTGTTTGTCCAAAACAGGAACGACGACCACAGAGCTGCTGAACGTTTCTAAGAAATCTTTTTATGAAGCAACCTGGGAAATAATAACTCTGCAGTGATGTCCTCTGTGTGTGTTTTATTGTGCAGAGTGTGATCCAGCTGCAGTCTACTCAGCAGTGAGAACTGAAGACGTCAGTTATGGACAAAAAGCCATCAGACCCAACAGGCCCAGAGGTACAGCTGCTCCGCATTCAGTAAAAAGAAAACAAGTGAACTTCCTGACAGGCTGAACTGGACCCTTTTTTTAAAATTATTTTTTAAATGTGAGCTAGAAAAGTTAGAAAACCTCATGTTCAAAGAGATTTAGAGAGTCAATAAATTACACCAGTGGCCAGAAAGGTCACGTCAGTTTTTAGATGTTTTATTCTGTTGTTGAGTCTGGCACATCTTCAACATCAATATAAACTGTGGTTGTGGTAACATCACAGTTGGTGCAGGTGACAACCAATGTCATGACCATACAGCAGGATTAATATATTATTGATCCTGCTGGGGGGTGGCCAGTCTTTAGTCAGCCACCAATGACTAAAGACTGGCCACCCCGTGCAGCCAGTAGTGAAGCCTTTTAGGCAGCTACTCATAGAACTGAAGTTATGTCCAGTAACCCCCCCCCCCCCCCCCCCCCCCCCCCAGCCTTTAACCAAAGTTTTCCCTACACAGCTGTATTTGAACGGATTGTTTGGTAACTTTGTAATGATGTGAATGTTTCCTGTCCGAGCATCTCCTGCACTGGTGCAAACTACAACACACAGACTCCAAATACACAAACACTTTAGAAAAGGTTCACTCACAGGCTGATTTCAGTAAAAATATTAGGCTTTGGATCAAGACTTTTTCTGAGATGAGGGCAGAATCTTTGGATTTCTGCTCATATTTTATGAGTTTTATGCATTAATGTTCAGTGTGAGCACAGGAAGTGTGTGCAGAGTTTGAAGTGAAGTTGGGTAAAAGTCTAAAACATCAGGCTGTTGGGGTGGAGACCCGACCTCACTGTATTCTGTGTTTTTGCACTTTGATCGATCGATGCAGCTTTCTTGGATCAGCTGTTTGTGTTCTGACTTGTTCAGATGAAAGTATTTTCAGGTTTTAATTTCTTTGGATTTGCACTGTTCATACAAAACAAGAGATTTGAATATGTTCCCTTTGAGATGCCGGAGGTTTCTTCCTCTTAAAAGGGAATTTTTCCTTCCCACTGTTGCCAAGTCCTTGGTCATACTGGGTCGTTTGACTGTTGAGTTTTCTGTGTAACTATTGTAGGGTCTTTACCTTACAATATAAAGTGTCTTGAGGTTATTTGGCGCTATATAAATAAAAATGAATTGAACAACTGAACACTCCCTGCGAATCTCTTTCACATTAAAAGCTGTTTGACTGTAAGACTTTTAATGTGAAAAGCTGATTTCCATTGTTGTGGAACAGCTGATGTGGTTTGTGTTCTGATAAATTGGTGCGTGTGTGTGTTTGTGTTTGCAGAGTTTCCACCAGAGCCAGTCGTGGTCTACTCCTCACTGAAGTAATCCGCCAGTCCAACCATTGGAATCCAGCTTCTGGTCCACACAGGCCCTCAGACCTAAGGACATTCACTGTAAACTGGATATTCTGTTTGTTCTTTTTATTAAATATACTCACACAACCACAGAAACAGAAAACCTCAGAATTTTAGTAGCTGTATGTAAATGTAAAAATTAAGAGTAAAAACATTTTAAAAATATTTTCCACCCTGCCTTTCAGTGTCTCAGTATGGGCAGAACAGCAAGATATTTTTATATATTAAATTCATTTTTATTTATATAGCACCAATTCTCAACAAACTGTTGCCTCCTTCCCCTAAGGGAAGCATGTATATTGTAAATAAAATAGGCCCTAGCACAGAACCCTGTGGAACTCCATAATTAACCTTCCTGTGCGAAGAAGACTCCCCATAATTCCCAATATAAAAACAACAAATAAACAATATCTAGTCTAAAAATAATATACAAATGTACTCCAGTGTATTTAATATACTTAGTAACTTGTGGGACTCTGCTGTCGTCTCCACAGCAGTGATCTGGTGTCTGCAGGCTCAGTAAACTTTGGTCTGACTTGTTGTGTTGTTGTTGTTGTGTGGTTCTGTGGGTTTCACCAAGTTCTCTAATGGAAAATGTGAGTTGCTGTGGCTAACCGATGCATGCCTCTCTGCAGAGCAGATAACAAAGAACAAACATAAATAAAACCACAACCGCAGACTGAAAACATCATTCAGTGGATGGAAACTTCACAGTAAAGCTTCAGAACAAAGTGCGAATGTGAGTGTGGTTAAAAAGTTTTGTTTCAAAGAAACTTTAGATGCTGTTTAAAGTAAAGACGTCTCCATCGATAGATATTCTTCAGATTAGGAAGCTGCACACATGCCTCTCAGCTACTGTGTTGTTGATGGCTGTGGTTCAGGGTCTGCTGGACTCTCAGGTGATGTAGTGAGGTCATCTGTGACGTCTGTCCTCATTCAGCCTCAGAGGATCTGTTTCAATTCAGTCACAATCTGAATCAGTTAATGAGGCCATAATGATCACTTACATCAGTCAAGTTTCTGACAGAGAAAAACATAAATTAATATAGTCCCATAGAGCTGTGAAAGAATTTAATGAGTTTATGAATGTGATATTTGCATGTGAACAAGTTTATGCATTCATTCTGTTTGTGTGAACAGATCAATTATTAACATAACTAATAAAGCGGGAGCACTCACTAAGTTATTGTAAATGATATTTATCTACTTATATACTGATACATTTGTTACATGGATACTGAACTCTTATTTTAATCTTTATATCAAATAATCAATAAAATTTTCATAGTAACACTTTCTGTTCTGCAGGGAATTTTTTTCTTGTTGCAATACCAAAGGTGACCACTGGTGCCCTGACTACAACTGTATGGGGTGTGCTTTTTCGGGTGGGAGGAGGGGGGGCACCTTGAAGTAGGTAATATTTTAGGTTGTAATTTTGAATAAATCTGATCTTTAATGATAAATGGATTGAACAGGAAACATGAGCGTTGCAGTTAGCAGCAGGTTAGCAGCAGTTTGGTTTGTGGTGTCCTTTAGTTTTCAGAGCAGCTCCTGGTGCTCGTTAATGAGTGATGTTTATCTAGAGCTTCTGTCTCTGCTTTCTCTCAATCTTGTTTCTTTGGTGAAGTTTGTGATGCAGTCACTGTCCTGATGTACCTTTCAGGGTTTGACCTTCAGTGGTTTTTAATCCTAAGTTTAATTCTGCTCTCACAGTGTTAGGAACACGTTTATTTTGGTGAATAAATATTTAATGTGGCTGCAGCATTTGTATTATTGTAGGCTACAAATATCTTTGATTCTGACCCAAATAATTATCCGTCTGTAAATGTAACCAAGTCAGATTTGTGCCACATTAATCAAATGGAATTAATGAACACTCAGTTCAGTTAAATATTGTAAACAGCTGCATTTCTGCAGCCTCCACAGAAAAATCACCAACCACACAGTGTGGTGTCGCCATCGACTGACACTAAAGCACACCAACAACTGCACTGACTGAGACTCGTTTAATTCCCTTCATGTGACTTTCTTTACAGTTTCTTCTCATCTAAGTTTGAGCTGTGATCATTATAGTGTGACACACGTTCTATATGAAATAAACCACCATCAGCAAAAGGAGGTGCTTTACTTTACTGATCATTATAATCCACCAGGCCTGCAAAGAACAACAACAGCAGTGCTTTTCATTTTTCCTGACAGAGCAGCAGCAGTTTTTCCTGTTTTATGAATTCATACAAACCAATCAGGAGCAAACATGAGCCACTTTGTTTCAGTTTCCTGATGTTTGATCCTGTAACTCCAGCTGTGTTTTACCTTCTGCTACTTTTCATATTCATGTGTTATTATTGGATGAGATGAGTGAAGGTTTTCCATTTGCAAACCATCCAGCATCAAATAAAGTTGCATCTGAGTATTTCTACACTGATTACATGAGTAACTGATTTGAAAACTTGTTGTACACTCCAGCGCAAACACAGAATGGCGCCAGTGCGACCTGTGAACACCTGGTGGGCTGTGAAGGTACTGCAGGTGGGCGCAAGAAGCTGCTCACAAACAAACAGAACAATTCAATTTAAAATTTCAGCTAAATATGTAAGAAACAGGTTTATAAACTAAAAGGAAAAAGACACGTTTATTTATTTCAGATCATTTAAAATCCTGAACACGAAGAAGGAAATTCTTCCTCTCAGGTTCATGAGATGATCAGAGCTGCTGATAAACGTTTGGTTGGGCAGCAGAAGATTGTCAGATATCCAGATGGGCAGTGAAGTACTCATCAGATACATCTTCCATGCTTGTTAATGCCTAAAACACGGTATCATGCTGCCCTCTAGTGACACTGAAATGTTCCAACCACTGAATAATCTGCAGCCCAGTTTCAGACTCTGACAGGACGGTAAACTGGTTCAAATGATGGAGGAATCCCGTCACTTTGTACATTTTACACTCAGTTTTTCCAGCACAATGTCACAGAAAAGCTGCTGCATATTTCTAAGATTCATTTTCAGAGTTACTTTCAACATAAGATAAAAAATTTTGCCTTTAAAAGCTACACATTTACTTCACCTTCAGGACCTTTATCATAAATACAGTTCTAACATTTGAAACACAGTGAATGCTTATAAATCCTATATTTGGGATGTGGTGGGATGAGAGGTTCACATCATGGATGTGCAGCCAACAAATCTGCAGCAGCCAGTGGCGGTCCTAGCCTGTTTGGCGCCCTGGGCGAGCATCCCCGCCGGCGCCCCCCCCCCCCCCCACACACACACACACACAATAGCGATCGCGCACTACTACACTTGGGGGGGTAATGAGCGACTGCTGTGTGGTGTATGTAGCTTTCTGCCATGGTCTGACAGACAGGCTTTAACAGAAGGTCCCCCCACCATCACAGGCACACTCAGAATTTCTTTTTAAATTTCCATCCATCCATCCATTCGCTTCCGCTTATCCTGGTCAGGGTCGCGGGGGGGCTGGAGCCTATCCCAGCTGTCATAGGGCGAGAGGCAGGGTACACCCTGAACAGGTCGCCAGCCTGTCACAGGGCCTTCTTTTAAATTTTTATTTGAAAAAACATGGAAGAAACTGAAATATTACACAGCTTCTGCTTACCTTTATCTTTGCTTGTTTCTCCTCTTCTTCTTTTCTCTTTTTCCTAAACTGTGCACCTGATGGCTTTGACCTTTTCCTTTCCATCTGCCACAATTCGCCACCACCACCGCCCATCCCCAGGGTTGTCAGATCTGACTGACAGTTGCCAGCCCAACACAACAAAACCTCCACTGAAACTCATGTTAATAGCACCAGGTGTGATATATATTTAAATATACAAGCTTTGGGTAACTTGTTAAAATTTTGGCTGCTTTTCACCATATTTGGTAGGTTTTTAGGAAGTTTTTATTGTAAAATTATATATCTATATAATTTTATAATTATATAGAAATATCTATATAATATTCCACCCCAATGTGTTCACAAGCTGCCCAATCTGGCAACACTGCGCCATCCACCAACATATGTCCAAACTGTCTAGATTCGTATTTGTGTTATTTTTTTTATCAGGATTCGGGTTCACACAAATACTGTGATTTAATGACCATATTTACAGTATTATAAATGAAATTGGCTTTGTGTTCTATCAGTTGTGTGCATCTAATTTTATTAGACGCACAGATTCATTCTGTGGAACATGGGAGGAAAAAAAAAAAAAAAGAGTCAGTTTTGCATATCTCGCAAAAGTTTTGCGAGATCCTGAGTTACTTTTGCGAGATCTCGCAAAACTTTTCAATATTAGGACATACACTTCGCGTTAATCTTGATATGGCAGTGTCCGTGAGGATGAAAGGTTTGGCGAGAGACTGCCAGCAAAAGTCGCCTTTATTTATAATTCAGCGGTTACTGTTGGCTGTAACCAGGCCCAAACTGTACAGGCATGAATGAATGAACCCGGCTGACAGTCTCACTCTCACGCCATCACTGCTTCACTCGACTCGCACCCCAGGCTGAGAGGAGAAGGGGGCGGGGCAGCGCTGTGTGTGTGACGATCGAGTGAAGCAGTGACAGCGAGACAGAGAGAGAATCCCCCGCCTGCCCTTTTTCTTCTGTTACAACCTGTCTGACCATGGCAGAAAGCTACATGCAATACACAGCAAGCAGAGGGCGCCCATTATCCCACAAGTGGAGCAGTGCGGTAGGCGCTGCTGCGGCGATCGCAATGCGTTGGGGGGAGGGGGGCGGTCATGCCGCCCTAGATGAAATGCCGCCCTGGGCGGCTGCCCATGTCGCCCATATCAGAAACCGCCACTGGCAGCAGCTGTGTGATGTTGTCACATCAGTGTGGACCAAAAGGTCTGAGGAGTGTTTCCAGCTCCTCTTTGAATCAAAGCCATGAAGAATTAAAGCAGGCTCTGAAGGAAAAGGTGTCCAGGACAGGATCAGCAAAGTGTGCCTAATAAAGTGGCCAGTGAGTGTATGCACTGTGTATGAAGGCATCAGTCACATAATAACAAAAGCCAGTAGGTGGCAGCAGAGGCGCTTCAGTTTCATCTGACCTCTGACCTTTAATGTCACAGGAGGAAAAAACTGTAAATATTAAGTGAAAACAAACTCCATCATCACTGCTGAGAATATAATTAAAGTGTCTCTAAATAGAAACATGTGATGAACACCTGAGATCCTAAAATGCAGCTGTAAAATGAAGCTTTGTCTCATTCTGTTCCCTCGTCTCCTCTCTGTGACTCTTTCTCTCCTCTTCTACTCTCAGCTCCTGAAGAGGGACTAAGACACGACTCAGAGCAACTCAGGAAATATGAAAGGAGGAAACAATTATTAATACATTCAAATTTATTTAAAAAGACACAAAAGGAGCATTTTGCCTTTCCTCCATGTTTATCACAGCAGCCTCAAACAGAGTGCACAGCTGACTGTTAGCATGGGGGGGGGGGGGGGGGGGCTAATAATTGGCTTCAATTTTTGTATCCTATCCTATCTGTATCCTATATTAAATCCTCAGGAGAGTCCCACCTGCACTAAACACCGTGTGAGTAGAGCAGTGCTTCCTCATCACCTGACAGTTTGACAGAATCATTTCGAGGACGTCCAAAAGTATTTTCCCATGGTCTCACCAAACTCCTCCCACACCCAAATTTTTGCATTGGTCCCCGCCCGAGCTGCGTTCTAATTCCTGCCGGTAGCCATCAGCTGTTTCCAGAGTCCCACAGGCCAACCAAGCCTGATGATACTCCTCCTTCAGCTTGATGCTCTCTTCACCTCCAGTGACCACCATCTAGTTCAGGGATTACAACACGATAGGCATCAACCACCTTGCAGCCACAGCTCTGAGCAGCAGCCTCAACAATGGAGGTGAGGAACATGGTCCATTCAGACTCAGTGTCCATAGCCTCCCTCGGAATGCTGTTGAAGTTCTGCTGGAGGTGGGAGTTGAAGATCTCAGGGACTGGGGGCTTATCCAGATGTTTCCAGCACACCCTCATGGTAAGTTTAGGTGTGCTGGGTCTGTCCACCATCTCCACCTGATCCAACTCAACACCAGGTGGTGATCAGGTGGCAGCTCAGCTCCTCTCTTCACCCGAGTGTCTAGAACATCCGGCTGCAGATCTGATGATACGATTATAAAATGATCATCGACCTGTGACCTAGGGTGTCCTGGTGCCACGTGCACTTATGGACATCCTTGTGTTCAAACATGGTGTTTGTTATGGACAAACTGTGGTCTGCACAGAAGTCCAATAACAAAACATCAGATATATAAAGTCTCACAATTTTAGTTTCCTTCAATCCAAACTCTTCAAACATTCACTCACACTTTGTTCTGAATGTTTTAAGTTTCTAAACACAGACTGATGTTCCTGCTTTTAGGCTGCAGTTATGGTTTAATGTTTGTTCCTCTGTATCTGCTTTGTGTATCAAGACCAACAGTTCACATTTGCCCTCAAAGATCTTTCTGAAACCCACAAAACCACACGAGAAGAACGAGTGAGACAGTTTATTGAGTTTCTACATTTTCTTTACAAAAATCATCCTGTTCTCATTAGACTTTCTGTGCCTCTGTGGTTGTACAAGATTAATATATTGAGAAGAAAACACAGAATATCTCCAAGTCAGTGTCCTCAGGTGTGTGTGCAGCAGTCAGAGAGCAGCAGCTGGATTCCAGTGGTTGGACTGGTGGAGCTTCAGTGAGGAGTCGATGACGTCTGGCTCTGGTTTAAAGTCTGAACACACAAACACACACAGTTCAAACAACATGAGAAAAACAGGTTTCATACAGCAAAGTGACAGAATGAGGAGACGACACTGAACACATCAAACCAATCAGAGTTCAATAATATAAAGCTCATTCTTCCTGTAACACCTTTCAGGTAGAAACTGCTTCCTGCACGGACTCATTAAGACTCACATCAGCTGACTCACACACCTCCCTGAACAACATCAAACTGCCATCAGTGAAATGCAGCACTTCCTCCACAGCTGTCACATTAAAGGTCTTGCTGCTTTTGTTCATCAGTGAGTTTTAATGTGAAAGAACCTCAGCAGGAAGTGTTAGTCTGAGCAGAGTGGTGACTCTGCAGCTGTAAATATGAACATTAATCTCAGTTATCATGTGAACTGTTGCAGCATTTAATCCCCTCTGATTCCTTTACCTGCTCTTTATTTCAATATCAGCTTTTCTGTGAGCGTTTAATAACCCTAACCCTTCATCACTGGCTGTGTGGCAGCCTGATTTTAGACTGTGGTGCTCCTTCATGGCTCCACCCTCACACAAACATCACAAACAAACTTTCTGCAGCTCTGTTTTGTTTTGGAAAAAATCACCAGTTATATTTGGTAATTTGTGATTAAGATCAGAAGAAGAGAAACCACAAAGTATCAAACAGATCTGCACTTTATCACTTTGTGCACCCTCAGTTCAGTGGAAACAAGAGGAAGTAGCTGCTGTAGTTTCACATGCAGAGTTTGAGATGTTAGAAACAGGTTTGATTTTCATGCAGAGTTCTAATGTCTCACTGTGACACAGACGTGCAGATGGTAACACTGTTATTATAACTATGAGAGCAAAACAACTCAAATTTTATGCTCCCAGTTTTTGTACAATATCCAAAGACAAATTCCAGCATCTAACCCAGATTATTGCTGTAGAGCAAAATGTTTCTGATCATTAGTCAAGAGCAAATATTTGTGAAAAATTATATTAAACGTGAATCTTCATCATTTATGATCTTTTTCTTGATATGATGCTGAAGAACAGTAATAATTCTCCTCCTTGTGATGCAAAAACTGTGAGGTTGAGTTTAGCTCTGCAGTCAAAGATGGAGTGAAACGAGGAAAATGTGAAGATGAAGCATCAGAGGATGGACTGAAGCTAAAAGACTGACACACAGTGAGCTGCAGCCTATCCCAGCTATCATAGGGTGAAAGGCAGGGTACACCTGTACAGGTCACCAGCCTGTCGCAGGGTGAACACAGAGAGACAGACAACACTCACACTCTCTTTCACACCTATGGGCAATTTAGAATCACCAATTAACCTAACCCCAGTAACTGCAGGTCTTTGGACTGTGGGAGGAATCCAGAGAAAACCCACACAGAGACGGGGAGAACATGCAAACATGCTAAACACCACGCTGGCTGAGGCAGAAACATGGAGAATAAAAAAGGTGAACAGGGGGGTGAGAGGCACTGAAGTAGACATGAAAGAGTGACAGTTTTTTTTCCTTTTTTCAAAAATTCTGCTGCTGTGAAGCATTTGAAGTGACTGAGCACAGAGCTGCTAACTGCTAACATCAAAGCTGCTGAAACAGGATGAACGTAGAGTCCTGCAGCAAAACCTGAGCGAGAACCAGGAAACATGACGACCACAGAGACGTTAGCTTCTGTTAACAGACTAACCACAGACGCAGACAAGCTCAGAAGAACAGCACTCACTGATTCAATTCAGTTTTATTTTATTTATAAAGCGCCTCATCACAACAAACAGTTGAATTAAGGTGCTTTATGATCTACAAACACAACTAACAAAGAGAGACAGACAACTAAACAGTCTTCCTCACCGATGGCCAGTTTAGAACCTACCATGAAGCTCACACTCATGACTCTGGAAGCTCAGAGAGAACTCACAGAGGGGAGAACATCAAAGTGCTCACAGAAAGGCACCAACCAACCAGGAGGTTCAAACCAGGAAGCTTTCGGCAACAGTGGTAACTACTGCAGGCTGCTGTATGTGTTTCAGCACACTGACCTGTTTAAGCTGCATCTTAGTATCAAAGTAAATCTCTGAGCTGCAAACCAAGTTTGATCTTTGCTTTGAACATGAACATGAACCCATCAAACTTTACCTCTGCTTCCTCTGATTGGCTGCTGATGATTTGAGATTTTGATGTCATCTCTCCAACTTCTCCCCCATCGGCTGAAAGGAACCAGAATGAAGAGCAAATTAATTTACATTTACACAATCATTTACAATAATTTTATTCTGAAAAACAAAGTCTGAAAGAGAAAAATCCAGAAGTCTGAGTCTCACCTTCAGGTTTCCTACAAACACGTCTCACCATTTGAACCAGTAACAGCAGCAGGACCCCGATACAGACTGATTTAAGCAACAGCATCACAGAGAGAACAGGAGAGGAGAGTGATGTAGATGTAGGTGGAGGTGTGGGTGCAGGTTTGGATGTAGGTGGAGGTGTGGATGGAGGTGGAGGTGTGGTGGTGTTTCTCTCTAAATAAAGCAAACACAGTCATTAAGTTATGGTCACATTGTGAATGTTGAAACCTGCAGAAACACAGACAGGTGAGTGTGTCACCTGTGACAGTGATCCAGCTGGATGGAGACTCTCCATGACCGCTGATGTCACACTTGTAGAGGCCTTCATCAGACCTGGAAACATGCTGGATGGTCATGTGACCTGTAGGCTGCTTCCTGATGAGGGAGCCATCTTTATAGAAAGCAGCTGGGAGGTTGGAGGGAGTGGTCTTTGTTTGACAGAGCAGAGTGACGTCATCTCCCTCCATCACAGGGAGGACAGGACTCTGCAGGATCACTGATCCACCTCAACACAGAGACAAACTACAGCATTTCATCCATTTACACACAGCTTCATCAACACTAACTCCACACACTCAGCTTACCAGAGACTGTGAGCTTAACCATGTTACTGATGGCACCCTCTCTGGACTCACACCAGTAAACTCCACTGTCCCATTTGGGAACAACATACAAGTAACAGGAAGAAACACCTGCCAATCCCCACCAATGTGTACACTGACTACTGGTGTCTTTGCTTGTGTTTCTCCTCAGAGTCCATCCAGCAGAGCTGTCGTCCTCCTCACAGCTCAGAGACACAAAGTCATTTTTAAAGAACTGAGAGCTGCTGGGACTCACAGTCAGATGAGCTGTGAGGGTTACAGTGAAAAAAGCATGATTATAATTTTATTGTTGTTAATTAATATAATCCAAAATTCATGGATTAAAAAGACAACGTTTTTAAAATCTAAACTTTTTGTTATTTAGTCTGACAGTTTTCACAATCATGATCCGAATTTGTTGTTGTACCAATTTGCCAATTTGCTTTTACAAGAAGAGCTCTGTAAGTTCTCTATAGGCTACTTTTATTCATGCTTATCTTTTTATTTCATTTATTCATTCATTTCTATTATTGTCCACAGAATATGACTGCCAGGTCTGAAAGGCAGGAAGGAAAGAGTGAAAAGACAACAGAGAGAAACAAGGTTAGAAGGGAGAACACAGAAGAAATAAGAGGAAAGAGCATAGAGACACATCCATTTTATATATATATATATATATATATATATATATATATATATATATATATATATATATATATATATATATATATATATATATATATATATATATATATGTATATATATATATATATGTATATATATATACACACACACATACAGACACACATACATGACGACATATCAAAGCAAGAGCTTGTGTGTACCGTGAAATTGCAACGATGGTATACAGGGAAAGACCGAGGGGATCTGAGTTATACACAAAACTCTAAACCTAAAATAAATTCAGTGATTGTTTTTCTGTCAGATTAAATGTGACTGAACTTCAACACATGAGGATCCAGTCGTTTAAATTAGTGAAGCCTGACGTCTCAAAGTGCAGAACAAATGTGAGCAACAGCAGCCTGTTCTCCACAGTCATAATGGTGAGTTATTGTGCTCAACACCAACTGCTGAAAGCAAGATCCCGACTGAAAGCATTGATGGTGAAAAAGCATTTAAAGGAGAGAAACAGACAGAAGAAGGTTACTGACCTTGGTCTGTGGTGCAGCTCAGCAGTGAGATCAGAACTAAAGAGAAATGGTGGATTGTGTTTGTGTTAATGCCAATGAAAACATTCATCAAGGCTCGCTTCATGCTTTGATTTCAAAATAAAAGTCAATGATGAAAAATGAGCTGCTGACTGCTGTGAGATCAGACTTCCATCCACAGACACTGATAGAACTGCTTACAGCACATTTCATTTACAACAACTTCAGTTATTATTAGAACACTGTTACTTTAAGCTGAGGAGGTTGGATTCAGATTATTAGTAATCAGGTCCAAAATATTTGAATATCTTTGTTTTTTGTGTTCTTAAATCAAAGCCATCAAAGTTCAAAGGCATTAATTCAACATCTTCACTGCTTCTTCCTCATATTTTAGAGCTAAATGTTGGTCCACTGCACAGTTAGTTTGATCTAAAAACACACAGAGTCTTTACTTACAGAGCACACGCTGCACACATGTTTCCTCCATTGTGCGTCTCACTGATGTGTTACAGACACAGGCCAAGTAGCCCCGCCCTCTTACTCTGTGCATGTGTTTGTCTTCTGTGCATGCTCTGATGGAGCAGGTGGAGCTTTTTGATGGTGTAACTGTAAAGTAAAATAGTTGCAGAGTTGCAGCTACAAACCCTGTGATTTGATTTATTTCATTTTTCTTGGCAGTGATGATGGAGCTTGTTTGGACCTTTAACCTTCTGTGACAGTAAAGGTCAGAGGTCAGATGTAAACATCATATGCTGGACAAATTGATGCTCCTCTGCTGCCACCTACTGGCTCTCATCATTCTGTGACTGATGCCTTTATACACAGTGCACACCCTCACTGGCCACTTTATTAGATACACCTCGCTGATACTGGTTGGGTCTCAGTTTGCCTTCAGAACTGTCTCAAAGCTTCACGGCACAAATTCAACAAAGTGCTCAAACCTTCCTCACAGATTTTGGTCCATACTGATTGTTGCTGCAGCTGCACATAAACTGTGTTTGATTTGATCCTCCATCATTCAGACATTTGTAACAAATATAATATTTGTTTAATACAGGACGCACAGCTAAAGTAAAAGTACAGCTTTTGATATCAAAATGATACCAAAATGTTTCTCTTGTGCTCACAGTAACGTTCATAGTTAAATATGCAGCAGCTTTTCTGAGACTTTCTGCTGTTAAACTGAGTGTAAAATGTAGAAAGTTTTGAGGTTCCTTCATCGTTTAAATCAGTTTTCTGTCCTCAGAGTCTGACTGAACTGACAGCTGCAGGTGACCCGTTCAGGTGTCTGCACTCAGTTGTTGTAACACCTTAATGTCACTAGATGGCAGCACGAGCTCGTGTTTTAGGCAATGTTTGAGCTTTTTATTGTTTGTGGATGCTGCTGTTATGCAGGTCTATGATTAGCTGTGAACTGAACAGGCATTTATTCTATTTAATTAAAGTGACCACAAAGACTGATGATAGTTTAGGCATGAACATGTTTGGGTTCAAATCATTGTCCACAATAATAAAAATGCTGCAGCTACAAGAGCTGAAATATTCAGGTTTGAGCAGTTCCTGCTGCTGTGAGAGCAGAATTAAAATCATGCTTTAAAAACCCTGAAGCTGAAACCCTGAAAGGACCATCAGACAGACTCAGAGGACTGTAAGCAGAGCCTGACAGACGCCTGCACCTGAAACAAGATTCAGACTCAATAAAGGAGCAGCAGGAGCACCACCATCACCACTAACCTGATGCTAAATGCAGCACTCACATGTCTCACTGAATCTAATTAAAGAGCAGAGTGATTCCAGATTACACAGTAAAGTACTGCTTACTTCCAGATGACATCATGTTTTCACAATAAAAGCACGTGTTACAGTTGTATTAAGGGCTCTGGTGGTCATTTTTGGTATTGCAGTAAAAATAAAATTCCCAGTTTATGGAATATTAAGGTGGCCACTAGAGGGCACTTTAATATAAACAAATGTGAATACATTTATGGGAAATTAGACATTTCTATTAGGTATTAAAAATGTCCCATTATCTGGAAAAACAACTAACAAAGAACTTTTGTTAAAATAAAAGTTCAAACTGTATTTTATCCATGCAGCAAATGCAAGAATAAAAAAGGATGACTCTCATTTACAATAACTTCCTGCTTTGTTTGTAGTTATGTTTATACTTATCTGTTCACACAGAAACCGAATGACTTCAGATTGTATAATTTTCATCGCAGACAAATATCACATTCATAAAGTCTCATTTCCTTCAAAGCTCTGCTGGAGTATATTAATAAAGTTTTTTTTGTTTGTTTTTCTCTTTCGGAAACATGACTTGTGTAAGTGAGCAGTTGTCATGGTAGCATAAACTGACCCAACTGTGGTGCCTAGAACTGCACAAGATCATCAGGAACCTCAGAGCCTGGTGCATTCTGTCTGGTTTGTAGTCTGTGACGTACTCTGCATGGATGACATCAAGCTGTGTGCTGGGAGTGAACGAGGCATCGATTCACCGATCTACACCACACGGATCTACAGCAGTGACAGTGGAATGTCATTCAGACTGGAGAAGAGTAGTCGGATGGAAAAGAGAGGGAAGGTAGTCAGAACAGTGGACAGTAACAAGTATCCCACAGGCAAATGGGAACCATGAAGAGGCCGCTAGGAAAGCTGCAGCCTCCAAGTACCTGCAGAGAGTAAGGCAAGTCCTGAAGAGTCAGCTGAATGGGAAGAACAAGATCCAGGCTATCAACATCTTCACCCTGCCAGTGGTCAGATACCCTGCTGGGATAATAAGTTGGCCAAAGGAGAAGATGGAAGCCACTGATGTTAAGATAAGAAAGCTCCTTACCATGCATGGAGGGTTTCCCCCCAAATCCAGCACCCTGAGACTGTACGCTAAGCAGAAGGAAGGTGGCCGAGGACTAGTGAGTGTCAGAACCACTGTCCTAGATGAAACAATGAAGATCAAGGAATACATCAGGAAGATGGCCACAAAGGATCATGTGCTTAGTGAGAACCTCAGGCAGCAGAAACCAAAGAAAGAAGAGGAGGAAGAACAGGAACCATCATGGAAGGACAGGCCTCTGCACGGCATGTACCACCAGCACATAGAAGAAGTTGTTGACATAGAGAAATCCTACCAATGGCTGGACAAGGCTGTACTGACAGACAGCACAGAAGCACTAATCACGGCCGCACAAGAGCAAGCTCTAAGTACGAGATCAATAGAGGCTGGGGTCTACCACACCAGGCAAGACCCCAGGTGCAGGCTGTGCAGAGATGCCCTGAGACAATCCTGCACATAACAGCAGGGTCCAAGATGCTAACAGGCAGGGCATACATGGAACGCCATAACCAAGGGGCTGGTATAGTATACAGCAGTGTTTCCCAAAGTGTGGGACGCAGGCTCCTGGTGTGGCACAAAGGTACTGCTGGGGTCTGCTGTAAAAATAATTACTCACATGCATAGCTACATATTTATATAAATGTATTTATTTATAGAAAAAATTAATTAAAACATGTAATAAACGGTGTTTATTTTGTGATATTACTCATTACTCTGACCTTAATTTACGGCTCTTGTATTGAAGTTTGTGTCTCAGTGGGGAGTGGGTCACATATTGGCATTAGCACCTTACATATGCCTGGGTAGTATTAGCAATTCATAAGAAGCTGGCTTTCACCACTGAGTGGAAGTTGAACACAGACATAACTCACTCAGATGATCTCTAACAGCTGATATTGGGTTTATTTCAGTTCCTGATTAAATCAGTTTGGCTGAGATTAAAGTTAAGCTTCATAACTGGATAGTTTACTGAACAGATGGAGTTTGTGCTTCTGTCCTGCAGTGACTGTTGGTGCATAACTGCATGAAGCTTGTTACACAAACAGATCATATGAAATCTATGGATGTAGGATGATCACTAATAATGGCTGTGAATGAGACTAAAGTCGTTTTCTTTACATCTGAAGACAAAGTTAATAGTGGTCAGCAGCTCTCACTCCAGGATACACTGATGAATAAATCAGTCCAGTCTTTACTGCAGTCTTTCCAAATGATTTCACACTGATGCTCCTTTAATAGCATTTCATCGAACGCTGGAGCCTATCCCAGCTGTCATAGGGTGAAGGGGGGGGGGGGGGGGGGGGGGGGGTGTTACACCTGTATAGGTCACCAGTCTGTCACAGGGCTAACACACAGAGACAGACAACATTCACACCTGTGGGCAATTTAGGATCACCGGTTAACATAACCCCAGGCTCCCAAATAGCTGGGAGAAATTAAAATGCATCCCAAACAAAGGTTCAGGGGTCAGGAGGATATTTACAGTTTGTTTTCTCCTGTGACATAAAAGGTCAGAGGTCACATGTAAATCGTCAGGTACTGGGCAAACTGAAGCATCTCTGCTGCCACCTGCTGGCTGTTATCATGCAGTGTCTGATGCTTTTGTTCATTTACACACTGCATGCGTTCACTGGCCGCTTCATTAGGTACACCTCGCTGGTCCTGCCTGAACTCTTCATGGCACAGATTCAACCAGGAACTGGAAACATTCCTCAGAGGTTTTGGTCCATGTTAACATGACAGCATCACACAGCTGCTCATCATGATGTGACTCTTACGTTCCATCACATCTCAAAGGTGCTCTACTGAACTGAGATCAGTGACTGTGGGGGTCATTTGAGCGCAGTGAGCTCATTGTTATGGTCAAGAATCCAGTTTGAGGTCACTGAGCTTTCTGACATCATGAGCTGTCCTCATGGAAGCAGCCATCAGAACATGGGTACACTGGTGATTAAAGGGATGGACGTGGTCAACAATGGTCAAGTAGGTGAATCCAGTGACGCGGGGGTGCAGGTGACCCATCAGGAACAGCTGGTGGGGAGGCGACTGCATTTACCTGAAACCTGAGACGGGAAAGCTGGAAGTTTTCTCCAGCTCGACACGACTCAGCGGTTATCGACGAGTGAAAGACCGAGCTGCGACGTGGACCCTCTCCCTCAACCAATGAGAGACCAGAGACGCGGGCTGAAGCTGACCAATAATAAACCGGTGACATGGATAGGTGGCACATCTGCTCCTGGGCTCCAGGGATATCTTTAAGGTGCTAATTTTCCTCCTGCCCTGCAGAGCTCCCTGTCATGGAGCAACTTTCAAAAACAGCTTAAGGCCTTCTCTCAGAGCTAAGAAGAAGAATAAAAAGAAGAGGAGAGGCTAGTGTGTCTCATTGTTATGTAAAATCTTTATGATTATGTGGGACGTAATGGTGTCTCTTTCTGTCAGCGTCTCGCTGATATCCCAGAAGCCTTTGGCTTTGGCGATAAAGGACATTTTCCCACGCTGTCAGCTCTAGAGCTCATCTGTCACATGAAGGCCCTCATCCTCCCCTGCAGAGGTCACATTGAACCTGTGACCTCTGCTGGAAGGACTTAAATATGTGGTATGAGACGGTGAGAGGAGGGACATTTGATTTTAGTGAAGAGGTTTTGACTCTGTCTTATTTTATCCCAGAAGATCCTTTAAAAGCCTCACACTCATGATCCACAGGCCAAAAAAAATGCTGTAAAATATTATATAGTAATAGTTTTCACTTTAAATGATTCAATCTTTTAAAACTAGTTCAGCCTGAATATCAAATGTTCATATTTGGGGGATTTTAACCCTTTAAAGGCCAGAATGTTTGCATAGCTCCACTATTTTCTATAGAAAACATCCCATAATTTCCACGAACTACATTCCAAGGAGCGGAGTGTGGTGGTCCTGTGGCACCACTGCCTCACAGCAAGAAGGTCCTGGGTTTGAATCTGGCTGAGGCCTTCCTGTGTGGAATTTCCATGTTCTCCCTGTGTCCTCGTGGGTCTTCTCCAGGAACTCCAGCTTCCTCCCACAGTCCAAACATGTGGGTTTAGGATAAGGAAGGTTTATTTTTCCTCTTAATTCATTTTTCATCCCTTTACTTCATCCTCTGCTGAGCCACTCCTGAACCACGACACGTTTGCTCAATAGAAAAAGTGTTGGTCAGTGTGAAATGGATTATTGTGACTGGTCAGAATCATCTTATAGGAAGTTAATATTGCCACCCCCCCCCCAATACACACACACACACACACACACACACACACACACACACACACACACACACACACACACACACACACACACCTTTTCTTGTCATTTTTTTTTTAAGAAGTAAAAAACATTTTGGCTATCTTTTAATTTAAATATTTATTTTTGAATTAATTGAAAATAAAAATGTCATGGTAACTTCTGTGTAGAACAAACCTGATGACACAAACTCACAGAAACCAAATACGCAACTAAAAACAGACTCACAAAATACTGCCAGGAGTATTCAACTGTCTGCCTTCACTCACACATGAACCTGAGTAACATTCATTATTAATCCAGAGGGTTTAATATGATGTGGGCCACTCTTTGCAGCTATAACAGCTTCAGCTCTTCTGGGAAGTCTTTCCACAGGTTTAGGAGTGTTTATGGGAATTTCTGACCATTCTTCCAGAAACACATCTGTGAGGTCAGACACTGATGTTGGAGAGAAGGCCTGGCTCACAGTCTCTGCTCTAATCCATCCCAAAGGTGATCTATCAGGCTGAGGTCAGGACTCTGTGCAGGCCAGTCAAGTTCTTCCACAGTGGATCATACATGTCTTTATGGAGCTGCTTTATGCTCTGGTGTGCAGTCATGTTGGAACAGGAAGGGGTCATCCCCAAACTGTTCCCACAAAGCTGGGAGCATCAAATTGTCCCAAATGTCTTGGTATGGGTGAATCCTTTAGACAATATAGGATGTTAACAGAAGGAGAAAATGGGATTTGATGGAGTTCTTGCTTTTTATTATCTACAGTTAATTATTTTAATCCCTTGTTTGTTTCTTTGTTCGTCATAATTATTGTTAGTCTGGTGTAATAAGTAGAATTCTGCAGTGTTTGTGCGTCATTGTTTCACAGAAGAGCTTCATTAGGAAGTGATTAAAGCCAAATTGGCCAGTAGGTGGCGATTTTCATGAGACATCATGATCTTATTAGACTTTGTGCCTCTGTGGTTGTACAAGATTAATATACTGAGAAGAACACACAGAAATATACACAATCAACATTACAAGTCAGTGTCCTCAGGTGTGTGTGCAGCAGTCAGAGAGCAGCAGCTGGATTCCAGTGGTTGGACTGGTGGAGCTTCAGTGAGGAGTCGATGACGTCTGGCTCTGGTTTAAAGTCTGAACACACAAACACACACAGTTCAAACAACATGAGAAAAACAGGTTTCATACAGCAAAGTGACAGAATGAGGAGACGACACTGAACACATCAAACCAATCAGAGTTCAATAATATAAAGCTCATTCTTCCTGTAACACCTTTCAGGTAGAAACTGCTTCCTGCACGACTCATTAAGACTCACATCAGCTGACTCACACACCTCCCTGAACAACATCAAACTGCCATCAGTGAAACGCAGCACTTCCTCCACAGCTGACACATTAAAGGTCTTGCTGCTTTTGTTCATCAGTGAGTTTTAATGTGAAAGAACCTCAGCAGGAAGTGCTAGAGTCTGAGCAGAGTGGTGACTCTGCAGCTGTAAATATGAACATTAATCTCAGTTTATCATGTGAACTGTTGCAGCATTTAATCCCCTCTGATTCCTTTACCTGCTCTTTATGTCAATATCAGCTTTTCTGTGAGCGTTTAATAATCCTAACCCTTCATCACTGGCTGTGTGGCAGCCTGATTTCAGACTGTGGTGCTCCTTCATGGCTCCACCCTCTGAATCAGGATCAATAATCTATTAAAGTCACAGAAACAGAACTTTTACTTTGATATCTGAATCATATTTGCTGATTATGTTTTGTACTCAGCCTGTGTAAAATTATCAATTCAGATTTTTATTTGTGATCAATGATGTTGAAAGTTTGCAGTAACAGATGTGAACAGATGTTCCAGCTCTGCTGTAACTTTGAGGTCTGTTTGAGCATCAGTTTGTACTTCCTCAAGTTTTTCCTGGTTTTATTACTAATGCACTTCTTTATAGACTAGATTGCCAAAAGTGTTCACTCACCCATCCAGATCAGATGGTGTGGGGTGTTTTTCAGAGTTGGGCTCCTTAGTTCCAGTTAAAGGAACTCTTAATGCTTCAGCATTCCAAGATATTTGGGACAATTTGATGCTCCAACTTTGTGGGAACAGTTTGGGGATGGCCCCTTCCTGTTCCAACATGACTGCACAGCAGTGTTAAAGGGAACAGTTCAGCCTTTTAATTGAATAAAGAGCAACGTGTTACACCCCTCTGCACCCCCACTCTCTTTGCAGCTGCAGTGAGAGTTTCAGGAGCTGCTGTGGTTAATTGCTGTTTGTGGTTAATTGCACTGATGAGGTGTGGATGAAGGCATGCCTGAGGTCAGCTTTGCAGACTCTTCTGCTCTCTGGGTTGTTTTAGAGCTGCTTATCAAGTGCTGTAAAATAAAACCCAGATTTCTTCAAACTCTGGTGTCAGCCTCCACCTTATGTTGCAGCTTCTGAGTCAGGCTGTAACAAATGGGACGACACTGAAGTTCATGAGTGTGAAAGCAGACGAGTGAATGCTTTTGGCAGTTTAATGCATGTTAAAGGGAACAGTTTATACTGAGTAAAGAGCAGCTGTACCTCTGGGCCTCTTTGCTCTGATGCTTATTTGTCCTTAACTGCTGTTTTCTGTGCTCAGTGCTGAGGACACAGCAGCTGCATCACTCTCTGCACATTAAAACAAACAAAGGTAAAATTAAGTCACTGCAACACTGAGACCTGTGACACCTTTGAAACTTTATAAGTGACAGCAGTTTCAGCTCTGTGGTCATTTTGTTGTTTTGGAAAACAACACCAGTTAAATTTGGTCATTTGTGAAAACCACAAAGTAGCAAACAGACCCACACTTTGTCACACTGTGTACCTTCAGTTCAGTGGAAACAAGAGGAGGAAGTAGCTGCTGTGGTTTCACGTGCAGAGGCTCATTTTTCACTTTTCTAACTTTATGAAAATAGATTAATGTGACTGGTTTGAGCTGCTGTAGCTGTGGATCACCTTAGACCCATCAGTCAGATTTATAATCAGATAATAAATGATCATTTGTCATTGATTCCAACAAACCTCACAGCTATGAGCAGCAGGCTCTCGTCTGTTTCCCTGTTAAACACTTCCTGACTGCACTCCTGTACAAACACACCCTGATTACTTTTTCAAACTCTCACATTCATTAACAGCTCAAACTGCTGACAGGAACAAACACACAGAACATCTCACTGCAACATCTGACCTGAGGACCACAAACCCCTCAGTCAGCTCTGTTTCCTTTGAGCAGCAGCAGTCAGACTGTAGCTAACAGTGTCTCTTTGATACAGACTGAACTGGACTCACTCTGATCTGATCTCAGCACAGTGAAACACATACAGAGGACATCACTGCAGAGACACACACCTGCAGATGGTGATGCTGTTATTCTTACTAAGAATTCAGATTATTTGCAAACCAAGTTTGATCTTTGCTTTGAACATGAACATGAACCCATCAAACTCTACCTCTGCTTCCTCTGATTGGCTGCTGATGATTTGAGATTTTGATGTCATCTCTCCAACTTCTCCCCCATCAGCTGAAACAAACCACAATGAAGAACAAATTAATTTACATTTACACATCAAAATCATTTACAATAATTTTACTCTCAAAAACAAAGTCTGAAAGAGAAAAATCCAGAAGTCTGAGTCTCACCTTCAGGTTTCCTACAAACACGTCTCACCAGCTGAACCAGTAACACCAGCAGGACCCCGATACAGACTGATTTAAGAAACGACATTACAGAGAGAACAGGAGAGGAGAGTGATGGAGGAAGAGGGGTGGATGTAGGTGGAGGTGTGGATGTAGGTGGAGGTGTGGTGGTGTGTCTCTCTAAAATAAAGCAAACACAGTCAGTAAGTTATGGTCACATTGTGAATGTTGAAACCTGCAGAAACACGGACAGGTGAGTGTGTCACCTGTGACAGTGATCCAGCTGGATGGAGACTCTCCATGACCACTGATGTCACACTTGTAGAGGCCTTCATCAGACCTGGAAACATGCTGGATGGTCATGTGACCTGTAGGCTGCTTCCTGATGAGGGAGCCATCTTTATAGAAAGCAGCTGGGAGGTTGGAGGGAGTGGTCTTTGTTTGACAGAGCAGAGTGACGTCATCTCCCTCCATCACAGGGAGGACAGGACTCTGCAGGATCACTGATCCACCTCAACACAGAGACAAACTACAGCATTTCATCCATTTACACACAGCTTCATCAACACTAACTCCACACACTCAGCTTACCAGAGACTGTGAGGTTAACCATGTTACTGATGGCACCCTCTCTGGACTCACACCAGTAAACTCCACTGTCAGCGGTGTAGATGTAGCTGATGTTACATGAGGAACCAGCTGGTTTCCCCCACTCATCTCCACACTGAGTCCTCTGTCGTTTGCTTGTGTTTCTCCTCAGAGTCCATCCAGCAGAGCTGTCGTCCTCCTCACAGCTCAGAGACACAAAGTCTCCTTTAAAGAACTGAGAGCTGCTGGGACTCACAGTCAGACGAGCTGTGAGGGTTACAGTGAAAAAAGCATGATGATCATTTTCATTGTTGTCAAAACTAATATAATCCCAAATTCATGGAGAAAAAAGTGTTTCAAAACTCTAAACCTGAAATAACTTCAATGATTGTTTTTCTGTCAGATTAAATGTGACTGAACTTCAACACATGAGGATCCAGTCGTTTAAATTAGTGAAGCCTGACGTGTCAAAGTGCAGAACAAATGTGAGCAACAGCAGCCTGTTCTCCACAGTCATAATGGTGAGTTATTGTGCTCAACACCAACTGCTGAAAGCAAAGATCCCGACTGAAAGCATTGATGGTGAAAAAGCATTTAAAGGAGAGAAACAGACAGAAGAAGGTTACTGACCTTGGTCTGTGGTGCAGCTCAGCAGTGAGATCCGAACTAAAGAGAAATGGTGGATTGTGTTTGTGTTAATGCCAATGAAAACATTCATCAAGGCTCGCTTCATGCTTTGATTTCAAAATAAAAGTCAATGATGAAAAATGAGCTGCTGACTGCTGTGAGATCAGACTTCCATCCACAGACACTGATAGAACTGCTTACAGCACATTTCATTTACAACAACTTCAGTTATTATTAGAACACTGTTAC
Source organism: Archocentrus centrarchus (assembly GCF_007364275.1). Lineage (NCBI taxonomy): Eukaryota > Metazoa > Chordata > Actinopteri > Cichliformes > Cichlidae > Archocentrus > Archocentrus centrarchus. Next base: position 1,914,818 of record NW_022060262.1, on the reverse strand, counting down.
TTTAAGCTGAGGAGGTTGGATTCAGATTATTAGTAATCAGGTCCAAAATATTTGAATATCTTTGTTTTTTGTGTTCTTAAATCAAAGCCATCAAAGTTCAAAGGCATTAATTCAACATCTTCACTGCTTCTTCCTCATATTTTAGAGCTAAATGTTGGTCCACTGCACAGTTAGTTTGATCTAAAAACACACAGAGTCTTTACTTACAGAGCACACGCTGCACACATGTTTCCTCCATTGTGCGTCTCACTGATGTGTTACAGACACAGGCCAAGTAGCCCCGCCCTCTTACTCTGTGCATGTGTTTGTCTTCTGTGCATGCTCTGATGGAGCAGGTGGAGCTTTTTGATGGTGTAACTGTAAAGTAAAATAGTTGCAGAGTTACAGCTACAAACCCTGTGATTTGATTTATTTCATTTTCTTGGCAGTGATGATGGAGCTTGTTTGGACCTTTAACCTTCTGTGACAGTAAAGGTCAGAGGTCAGATGTAAACATCATATGCTGGACAAATTGATGCTCCTCTGCTGCCACCTACTGGCTCTCATCATTCTGTGACTGATGCCTTTATACACAGTGCACACCCTCACTGGCCACTTTATTAGATACACCTCGCTGATACTGGTTGGGTCTCAGTTTGCCTTCAGAACTGTCTCAAAGCTTCACGGCACAAATTCAACAAAGTGCTCAAACCTTCCTCACAGATTTTGGTCCATACTGATTGTTGCTGCAGCTGCACATAAACTGTGTTTGATTTGATCCTCCATCATTCAGACATTTGTAACAAATATAATATTTGTTTAATACAGGACGCACAGCTAAAGTAAAAGTACAGCTTTTGATATCAAAATGATACCAAAATGTTTCTCTTGTGCTCACAGTAACGTTCATAGTTAAATATGCAGCAGCTTTTCTGAGACTTTCTGCTGTTAAACTGAGTGTAAAATGTAGAAAGTTTTGAGGTTCCTTCATCGTTTAAATCAGTTTTCTGTCCTCAGAGTCTGACTGAACTGACAGCTGCAGGTGACCCGTTCAGGTGTCTGCACTCAGTTGTTGTAACACCTTAATGTCACTAGATGGCAGCACGAGCTCGTGTTTTAGGCAATGTTTGAGCTTTTTATTGTTTGTGGATGCTGATGTTATGCAGGTCTATGATTAGCTGTGAACTGAACAGGCATTTATTCTATTTAATTAAAGTGACCACAAAGACTGATGATAGTTTAGGCATGAACATGTTTGGGTTCAAATCATTGTCCACAATAATAAAAATGCTGCAGCTACAAGAGCTGAAATATTCAGGTTTGAGCAGTTCCTGCTGCTGTGAGAGCAGAATTAAAATCATGCTTTAAAAACCCTGAAGCTGAAACCCTGAAAGGACCATCAGACAGACTCAGAGGACTGTAAGCAGAGCCTGACAGACGCCTGCACCTGAAACAAGATTCAGACTCAATAAAGGAGCAGCAGGAGCACCACCATCACCACTAACCTGATGCTAAATGCAGCACTCACATGTCTCACTGAATCTAATTAAAGAGCAGAGTGATTCCAGATTACACAGTAAAGTACTGCTTACTTCCAGATGACATCATGTTTTCACAATAAAAGCACGAGTTACAGTTGTATTAAGGGCTTTGGTGGTCATTTTTGGTATTGCAGTAAAAATAAAATTCCCAGTTTATGGAATATTAAGGTGGCCACTAGAGGGCACTTTAATATAAACAAATGTGAATACATTTATGGGAAATTAGACATTTCTATTAGGTATTAAAAATGTCCCATTATCTGGAAAAACAACTAACAAAGAACTTTTGTTAAAATAAAAGTTCAAACTGTATTTTATCCATGCAGCAAATGCAAGAATAAAAAAGGATGACTCTCATTTACAATAACTTCCTGCTTTGTTTGTAGTTATGTTTATACTTATCTGTTCACACAGAAACCGAATGACTTCAGATTGTATAATTTTCATCGCAGACAAATATCACATTCATAAAGTCTCATTTCCTTCAAAGCTCTGCTGGAGTATATTAATAAAGTTTTTTTTGTTTGTTTTTCTCTTTCGGAAACATGACTTGTGTAAGTGAGCAGTTGTCATGGTAGCATAAACTGACCCAACTGTGGTGCCTAGAACTGCACAAGATCATCAGGAACCTCAGAGCCTGGTGCATTCTGTCTGGTCTGTAGTCTGTGACGTACTCTGCATGGATGACATCAAGCTGTGTGCTGGGAGTGAACGAGGCATCGATTCACCGATCTACACCACACGGATCTACAGCAGTGACAGTGGAATGTCATTCAGACTGGAGAAGAGTAGTCGGATGGAAAAGAGAGGGAAGGTAGTCAGAACAGTGGACAGTAACAAGTATCCCACAGGCAAATGGGAACCATGAAGAGGCCGCTAGGAAAGCTGCAGCCTCCAAGTACCTGCAGAGAGTAAGGCAAGTCCTGAAGAGTCAGCTGAATGGGAAGAACAAGATCCAGGCTATCAACATCTTCACCCTGCCAGTGGTCAGATACCCTGCTGGGATAATAAGTTGGCCAAAGGAGAAGATGGAAGCCACTGATGTTAAGATAAGAAAGCTCCTTACCATGCATGGAGGGTTTCACCCCAAATCCAGCACCCTGAGACTGTACGCTAAGCAGAAGGAAGGTGGCCGAGGACTAGTGAGTGTCAGAACCACTGTCCTAGATGAAACAATGAAGATCAAGGAATACATCAGGAAGATGGCCACAAAGGATCATGTGCTTAGTGAGAACCTCAGGCAGCAGAAACCAAAGAAAGAAGAGGAGGAAGAACAGGAACCATCACGGAAGGACAGGCCTCTGCACAGCATGTACCACCAGCACATAGAAGAAGTTGTTGACATAGAGAAATCCTACCAATGGCTGGACAAGGCTGTACTGACAGACAGCACAGAGGCACTAATCACGGCCGCACAAGAGCAAGCTCTAAGTACGAGATCAATAGAGGCTGGGGTCTACCACACCAGGCAAGACCCCAGGTGCACGCTGTGCAGAGATGCCCCTGAGACAATCCTGCACATAACAGCAGGGTGCAAGATGCTAACAGGCAGGGCATACATGGAACGCCATAACCAAGGGGCTGGTATAGTATACAGCAGTGTTTCCCAAAGTGTGGGACGCAGGCTCCTGGTGTGGCACAAAGGTACTGCTGGGGTCTGCTGTAAAAATAATTACTCACATGCATAGCTACATATTTATATAAATGTATTTATTTATAGAAAAAATTAATTAAAACATGTAATAAACGGTGTTTATTTTGTGATATTACTCATTACTCTGACCTTAATTTACGGCTCTTGTATTGAAGTTTGTGTCTCAGTGGGGAGTGGGTCACATATTGGCATTAGCACCTTACATATGCCTGGGTAGTATTAGCAATTCATAAGAAGCTGGCTTTCACCACTGAGTGGAAGTTGAACACAGACATAACTCACTCAGATGATCTCTAACAGCTGATATTGGGTTTATTTCAGTTCCTGATTAAATCAGTTTGGCTGAGATTAAAGTTAAGCTTCATAACTGGATAGTTTACTGAACAGATGGAGTTTGTGCTTCTGTCCTGCAGTGACTGTTGGTGCATAACTGCATGAAGCTTGTTACACAAACAGATCATATGAAATCTATGGATGTAGGATGATCACTAATAATGGCTGTGAATGAGACTAAAGTCGTTTTCTTTACATCTGAAGACAAAGTTAATAGTGGTCAGCAGCTCTCACTCCAGGATACACTGATGAATAAATCAGTCCAGTCTTTACTGCAGTCTTTCCAAATGATTTCACATTGATGCTCCTTTAATAGCATTTCATCGAACGCTGGAGCCTATCCCAGCTGTCATAGGGTGAAGGGGGGGGGGGGGGGGGGGGGGGGTTACACCTGTATAGGTCACCAGTCTGTCACAGGGCTAACACACAGAGACAGACAACATTCACACCTGTGGGCAATTTAGGATCACCGGTTAACATAACCCCAGGCTCCCAAATAGCTGGGAGAAATTAAAATGCATCCCAAACAAAGGTTCAGGGGTCAGGAGGATATTTACAGTTTGTTTTCTCCTGTGACATAAAAGGTCAGAGGTCACATGTAAATCGTCAGGTACTGGGCAAACTGAAGCATCTCTGCTGCCACCTGCTGGCTGTTATCATGCAGTGTCTGATGCTTTTGTTCATTTACACACTGCATGCGTTCACTGGCCGCTTCATTAGGTACACCTCGCTGGTCCTGCCTGAACTCTTCATGGCACAGATTCAACCAGGAACTGGAAACATTCCTCAGAGGTTTTGGTCCATGTTAACATGACAGCATCACACAGCTGCTCATCATGATGTGACTCTTACGTTCCATCACATCTCAAAGGTGCTCTACTGAACTGAGATCAGTGACTGTGGGGGTCATTTGAGTGCAGTGAGCTCATTGTTATGGTCAAGAATCCAGTTTGAGGTCACTGAGCTTTCTGACATCATGAGCTGTCCTCATGGAAGCAGCCATCAGCACATGGGTACACTGGTGATTAAAGGGATGGACGTGGTCAACAATGGTCAAGTAGGTGAATCCAGTGACGCGGGGGTGCAGGTGACCCATCAGGAACAGCTGGTGGGGAGGCGACTGCATTTACCTGAAACCTGAGACGGGAAAGCTGGAAGTTTTCTCCAGCTCGACACGACTCAGCGGTTATCGACGAGTGAAAGACCGAGCTGCGACGTGGACCCTCTCCCTCAACCAATGAGAGACCAGAGACGCGGGCTGAAGCTGACCAATAATAAACCGGTGACATGGATAGGTGGCACATCTGCTCCTGGGCTCCAGGGATATCTTTAAGGTGCTAATTTTCCTCCTGCCCTGCAGAGCTCCCTGTCATGGAGCAACTTTCAAAAACAGCTTAAGGCCTTCTCTCAGAGCTAAGAAGAAGAATAAAAAGAAGAGGAGAGGCTAGTGTGTCTCATTGTTATGTAAAATCTTTATGATTATGTGGGACGTAATGGTGTCTCTTTCTGTCAGCGTCTCGCTGATATCCCAGAAGCCTTTGGCTTTGGCGATAAAGGACATTTTCCCACGCTGTCAGCTCTAGAGCTCATCTGTCACATGAAGGCCCTCATCCTCCCCTGCAGAGGTCACATTGAACCTGTGACCTCTGCTGGAAGGACTTAAATATGTGGTATGAGACGGTGAGAGGAGGGACATTTGATTTTAGTGAAGAGGTTTTGACTCTGTCTTATTTTATCCCAGAAGATCCTTTAAAAGCCTCACACTCATGATCCACAGGCCAAAAAAATGCTGTAAAATATTATATAGTAATAGTTTTCACTTTAAATGATTCAATCTTTTAAAACTAGTTCAGCCTGAATATCAAATGTTCATATTTGGGGGATTTTAACCCTTTAAAGGCCAGAATGTTTGCATAGCTCCACTATTTTCTATAGAAAACATCCCATAATTTCCACGAACTACATTCCAAGGAGCGGAGTGTGGTGGTCCTGTGGCACCACTGCCTCACAGCAAGAAGGTCCTGGGTTTGAATCTGGCTGAGGCCTTCCTGTGTGGAATTTCCATGTTCTCCCTGTGTCCTCGTGGGTCTTCTCCAGGAACTCCAGCTTCCTCCCACAGTCCAAACATGTGGGTTTAGGATAAGGAAGGTTTATTTTTCCTCTTAATTCATTTTTCATCCCTTTACTTCATCCTCTGCTGAGCCACTCCTGAACCACGACACGTTTGCTCAATAGAAAAAGTGTTGGTCAGTGTGAAATGGATTATTGTGACTGGTCAGAATCATCTTATAGGAAGTTAATATTGCCACCCCCCCCCCAATACACACACACACACACACACACACACACACACACACACACACACACACACACACACACACACACCTTTTTCTTGTCATTTTTTTTTTAAGAAGTAAAAAACATTTTGGCTATCTTTTAATTTAAATATTTATTTTTGAATTAATTGAAAATAAAAATGTCATGGTAACTTCTGTGTAGAACAAACCTGATGACACAAACTCACAGAAACCAAATACGCAACTAAAACAGACTCACAAAATACTGCCAGGAGTATTCAACTGTCTGCCTTCACTCACACATGAACCTGAGTAACATTCATTATTAATCCAGAGGGTTTAATATGGTGTGGGCCACTCTTTGCAGCTATAACAGCTTCAGCTCTTCTGGGAAGTCTTTCCACAGGTTTAGGAGTGTTTATGGGAATTTCTGACCATTCTTCCAGAAACACATCTGTGAGGTCAGACACTGATGTTGGAGAGAAGGCCTGGCTCACAGTCTCTGCTCTAATCCATCCCAAAGGTGATCTATCAGGCTGAGGTCAGGACTCTGTGCAGGCCAGTCAAGTTCTTCCACAGTGGATCATACATGTCTTTATGGAGCTGCTTTATGCTCTGGTGTGCAGTCATGTTGGAACAGGAAGGGGTCATCCCCAAACTGTTCCCACAAAGCTGGGAGCATCAAATTGTCCCAAATGTCTTGGTATGGGTGAATCCTTTAGACAATATAGGATGTTAACAGAAGGAGAAAATGGGATTTGATGGAGTTCTTGCTTTTTATTATCTACAGTTAATTATTTTAATCCCTTGTTTGTTTCTTTGTTCGTCATAATTATTGTTAGTCTGGTGTAATAAGTAGAATTCTGCAGTGTTTGTGCGTCATTGTTTCACAGAAGAGCTTCATTAGGAAGTGATTAAAGCCAAATTGGCCAGTAGGTGGCGATTTTCATGAGACATCATGATCTTATTAGACTTTTGTGCCTCTGTGGTTGTACAAGATTAATATACTGAGAAGAACACACAGAAATATACACAATCAACATTACAAGTCAGTGTCCTCAGGTGTGTGTGCAGCAGTCAGAGAGCAGCAGCTGGATTCCAGTGGTTGGACTGGTGGAGCTTCAGTGAGGAGTCGATGACGTCTGGCTCTGGTTTAAAGTCTGAACACACAAACACACACAGTTCCAACAACATGAGAAAAACAGGTTTCATACAGCAAAGTGACAGAATGAGGAGACGACACTGAACACATCAAACCAATCAGAGTTCAATAATATAAAGCTCATTCTTCCTGTAACACCTTTCAGGTAGAAACTGCTTCCTGCACGACTCATTAAGACTCACATCAGCTGACTCACACACCTCCCTGAACAACATCAAACTGCCATCAGTGAAACGCAGCACTTCCTCCACAGCTGACACATTAAAGGTCTTGCTGCTTTTGTTCATCAGTGAGTTTTAATGTGAAAGAACCTCAGCAGGAAGTGCTAGAGTCTGAGCAGAGTGGTGACTCTGCAGCTGTAAATATGAACATTAATCTCAGTTTATCATGTGAACTGTTGCAGCATTTAATCCCCTCTGATTCCTTTACCTGCTCTTTATGTCAATATCAGCTTTTCTGTGAGCGTTTAATAATCCTAACCCTTCATCACTGGCTGTGTGGCAGCCTGATTTTAGACTGTGGTGCTCCTTCATGGCTCCACCCTCTGAATCAGGATCAATAATCTATTAAAGTCACAGAAACAGAACTTTTACTTTGATATCTGAATCATATTTGCTGATTATGTTTTTGTACTCAGCCTGTGTAAAATTATCAATTCAGATTTTTATTTGTGATCAATGATGTTGAAAGTTTGCAGTAACAGATGTGAACAGATGTTCCAGCTCTGCTGTAACTTTGAGGTCTGTTTGAGCATCAGGTTTGTACTTCCTCAAGTTTTTCCTGGTTTTATTACTAATGCACTTCTTTATACACTAGATTGCCAAAAGTGTTCACTCACCCATCCAGATCAGATGGTGTGGGGGTGTTTTTCAGGAGTTGGGCTCCTTAGTTCCAGTTAAAGGAACTCTTAATGCTTCAGCATTCCAAGATATTTGGGACAATTTGATGCTCCAACTTTGTGGGAACAGTTTGGGGATGGCCCCTTCCTGTTCCAACATGACTGCACAGCAGTGTTAAAGGGAACAGTTCAGCCTTTTAATTGAATAAAGAGCAACGTGTTACACCCCTCTGCACCCCCACTCTCTTTGCAGCTGCAGTGAGAGTTTCAGGAGCTGCTGTGGTTAATTGCTGTTTGTGGTTAATTGCACTGATGAGGTGTGGATGAAGGCATGCCTGAGGTCAGCTTTGCAGACTCTTCTGCTCTCTGGGTTGTTTTAGAGCTGCTTATCAAGTGCTGTAAAATCAAACCCAGATTTCTTCAAACTCTGGTGTCAGCCTCCACCTTATGTTGCAGCTTCTGAGTCAGGCTGTAACAAATGGGACGACACTGAAGTTCATGAGTGTGAAAGCAGACGAGTGAATGCTTTTGTCAGTTTAATGCATGTTAAAGGGAACAGTTTATACTGAGTAAAGAGCAGCTGTACCTCTGGGCCTCTTTGCTCTGATGCTTATTTGTCCTTAACTGATGTTTTCTGTGCTCAGTGCTGAGGACACAGCAGCTGCATCACTCTCTGCACATTAAAACAAACAAAGGTAAAATTAAGTCACTGCAACACTGAGACCTGTGACACCTTTGAAACTTTATAAGTGACAGCAGTTTCAGCTCTGTGGTCATTTTGTTGTTTTGGAAAACAACACCAGTTAAATTTGGTCATTTGTGAAAACCACAAAGTAGCAAACAGACCCACACTTTGTCACACTGTGTACCTTCAGTTCAGTGGAAACAAGAGGAGGAAGTAGCTGCTGTGGTTTCACATGCAGAGGCTCATTTTTCACTTTTCTAACTTTATGAAAATAGATTAATGTGACTGGTTTGAGCTGCTGTAGCTGTGGATCACCTTAGACCCATCAGTCAGATTTATAATCAGATAATAAATGATCATTTGTCATTGATTCCAACAAACCTCACAGCTATGAGCAGCAGGCTCTCGTCTGTTTCCCTGTTAAACACTTCCTGACTGCGCTCCTGTACAATCACTCCCTGATTACTTTTTCAAACTCTCACATTCATTAACAGCTCAAACTGCTGACAGGAACAAACACACAGAACATCTCACTGCAACATCTGACCTGAGGACCACAAACCCCTCAGTCAGCTCTGTTTCCTTTGAGCAGCAGCAGTCAGACTGTAGCTAACAGTGTCTCTTTGATACAGACTGAACTGGACTCACTCTGATCTGATCTCAGCACAGTGAAACACATACAGAGGACATCACTGCAGAGACACACACCTGCAGATGGTGATGCTGTTATTCTTACTAAGAATTCAGATTATTTGCAAACCAAGTTTGATCTTTGCTTTGAACATGAACATGAACCCATCAAACTCTACCTCTGCTTCCTCTGATTGGCTGCTGATGATTTGAGATTTTGATGTCATCTCTCCAACTTCTCCCCCATCAGCTGAAACAAACCAGAATGAAGAACAAATTAATTTACATTTACACATCAAAATCATTTACAATAATTTTACTCTCAAAAACAAAGTCTGAAAGAGAAAAATCCAGAAGTCTGAGTCTCACCTTCAGGTTTCCTACAAACACGTCTCACCAGCTGAACCAGTAACACCAGCAGGACCCCGATACAGACTGATTTAAGAAACGACATTACAGAGAGAACAGGAGAGGAGAGTGATGGAGGAAGAGGGGTGGATGTAGGTGGAGGTGTGGATGTAGGTGGAGGTGTGGTGGTGTGTCTCTCTAAAATAAAGCAAACACAGTCATTAAGTTATGGTCACATTGTGAATGTTTAAACCTGCAGAAACACAGACAGGTGAGTGTGTCACCTGTGACAGTGATCCAGCTGGATGGAGACTCTCCATGACCGCTGATGTCACACTTGTAGAGGCCTTCATCAGACTGGAAACATGCTGGATGGTCATGTGACCTGTAGGCTGCTTCCTGATGAGGGAGCCATCTTTATAGAAAGCAGCTGGGAGGTTGGAGGGAGTGGTCTTTGTTTGACAGAGCAGAGTGACGTCATCTCCCTCCATCACAGGGAGGACAGGACTCTGCAGGATCACTGATCCACCTCAACACAGAGACAAACTACAGCATTTCATCCATTTACACACAGCTTCATCAACACTAACTCCACACACTCAGCTTACCAGAGACTGTGAGGTTAACCATGTTACTGATGGCACCCTCTCTGGACTCACACCAGTAAACTCCACTGTCTGATGTGTAGATGTAGCTGATGTTACAGGAAGAACCAGCTGGTTTTCCAAACCCAGACTCTCCACACTGAGTCCTCTGTTCTTCACTTGTGTTTCTCCTCAGAGTCCATCCAGCAGAGCTGTCGTCCTCCTCACAGCTCAGAGTCACAAAGTCTCTTTTAAAGAACTGAGAGTTGCTGGGACTCACAGTCAGACGAGCTGTGAGGGTTAAAATGGAAAAAGCCTGATGATCATTTTCATTGTTGTCAAAACTAATATAATCCCAAACTCATAAAGAAAAAAGTGTTTCAAAACTCTAAACCTGAAATAACTTCAATGATTGTTTTTCTGTCAGATTAAATGTGACTGAACTTCAACACATGAGGATCCAGTCGTTTAAATTAGTGAAGCCTGACGTCTCAAAGTGCAGAACAAATGTGAGCAACAGCAGCCTGTTCTCCACAGTCATAATGGTGAGTTATTGTGCTCAACACCAACTGCTGAAAGCAAAGATCCCGACTGAAAGCATTGATGGTGAAAAAGCATTTAAAGGAGAGAAACAGACAGAAGAAGGTTACTGACCTTGGTCTGTGGTGCAGCTCAGCAGTGAGATCAGAACTAAAGAGAAATGGTGGATTGTGTTTGTGTTAATGCCAATGAAAACATTCATCAAGGCTCGCTTCATGCTTTGATTTCAAAATAAAAGTCAATGATGAAAAATGAGCTGCTGACTGCTGTGAGATCAGACTTCCATCCACAGACACTGATAGAACTGCTTACAGCACATTTCATTTACAACAACTTCACTTATTATTATAACACTGTTACTTTAAGCTGAGGAGGATGATTCAGATTATTAGTAATCAGGTCCAAAATATTTGAATATTTTTGTTTTTTGTGTTTCTTAAATCAAAGCCATCAAAGTTCAAAGGCATTAATTCAACATCTTCACTGCTTCTTCCTCATATTTTAGAGCTAAATGTTGGTCCACTGCACAGTTAGTTTGATCTAAAAACACACAGAGTCTTTACTTACAGAGCACACGCTGCACACATGTTTCCTCCATTGTGCGTCTCACTGATGTGTTACAGACACAGGCCAAGTAGCCCCGCCCTCTTACTCTGTGCATGTGTTTGTCTTCTGTGCATGCTCTGATGGAGCAGGTGGAGCTTTTTGATGGTGTAACTGTAAAGTAAAATAGTTGCAGAGTTACAGCTACAAACATGTGATTTGATTTATTTCATATTTCTTGGCAGTGATGATGGAGCTTGTTTGGACCTTTAACCTTCTGTGACAGTAAAGGTCAGAGGTCAGATGTAAACCTCATATGCTGGACAAATTGATGCTCCTCTGCTGCCACCTACTGGCTCTCATCATTCTGTGACTGATGCCTTTATACACAGTGCACACACTCACTGGCCACTTTATTAGATACACCTCGCTGATACTGGTTGGGTCTCAGTTTGCCTTCAGAACTGTCTCAAAGCTTCACGGCACAAATTCAACAAAGTGCTCAAACCTTCCTCACAGATTTTGGTCCATACTGATTGTTGCTGCAGCTGCACATAAACTGTGTTTGATTTGATCCTCCATCATTCAGACATTTGTAACAAATATAATATTTGTTTAATACAGGACGCACAGCTAAAGTAAAAGTACAGCTTTTAATATCAAAATGATTCCAAAATGTTTCTCTTGTGCTCACAGTAACGTTCATAGTTAAATATGCAGCAGCTTTTCTGAGACTTTCTGCTGTTAAACTGAGTGTAAAATGTAGAAAGTTTTGAGGTTCCTTCATCGTTTAAATCAGTTTTGTGTCCTCAGAGTCTGACTGAACTGACAGCTGCAGGTGACCCGTTCAGGTGTCTGCACTCAGTTGTTGTAACACTTTAACGTCACTAGATGGCAGCACGAGCTCGTGTTTTAGACAATGTTTGAGTTTTTTATTGTTATGGATGCTGATATTATGCAGGTCTATGATTAGCTGTGAACTGAACAGGCATTTATTCTATTTAATTAAAGTGACCACAAAGGCTGATGATAGTTTAGGCATGAACATGTTTGGGTTCAAATCATTGTCCACAATAATAAAAATGCTGCAGCTACAAGAGCTGAAATATTCAGGTTTGAGCAGTTCCTGCTGCTGTGAGAGCAGAATTAAAATCATGCTTTAAAAACCCTGAAGCTGAAACCCTGAAAGGACCATCAGACAGACTCAGAGGACTGTAAGCAGAGCCTGACAGACGCCTGCACCTGAAACAAGATTCAGACTCAATAAAGGAGCAGCAGGAGCTGCTTTCACCTTTGAAAACTGAAGGAAACACAAATGATACAACTCCACATTATACAAGCAATGCAAGAACCCCCCCCTCCCCCCCTCCACACACACACACACACACACACTGCTGCTAACCTGATGCTAAATGCAGCACTCACATGTCTCACTGAATCTCATTAAGGATCATAGTGATTCCAGATTAAACAGTAAAGCACTGCTTACTTCCAGATGACATCATGTTTTCACAATAAAAGCACACGTGTTACAGTTGTTTTAATGGGTCTGGTGGTAACTTTTGGTATTGCAGTAAAAATAAAAATCCCAGTTTATGGAATATTAAGGGGGCCACTAGAGGGCACTTTAATATAAACAGATGTGGCTCTGAGACATTTTTTGAGAAATCAGACATCTTTGCTAGTTATTAAAAGTGTCACATTATCTGAAAAAACAAATAAAGTACTTTTTTAAAATAAAAGTTAAAACTGTATTTTATCCATGCAACAAATGCAAGAATAAAGAAGATGACTATCATTTACAATAACTTAGTGAGAGCTCCTGCTTCATTTGTAGTTATTTCTATATTTATCTGTTCACACAGAAACAGAACGACTGCAGATTGTATAAACTTAATCAGAGAAAAATATCTCATTCATAAAGTGTTTTTTTGTTTGCTTGTTTTTCTCTTTCAGAAACACAACTCGTGTGAGTGAGCAGTTGTCATGGTAGTATAAACTAACCCCAACTGTGGGGATGTGGAGAACGCTAGAGGCCAACGTCTAGCCAATCGCACAAGTCACCCTCAAGTGTGGGATTTCCCAAGGAGATGCTGTGTCCCCACTGCTGTTCTGCATAGGGCTGACCCCCCTCAGCTAGCTCATTAATAAGACTGACTTTGGACAATACAAGACTATACAAAGACAACAGAATGGAGCAAGCATCAGCCACCTCTTAATCAGGACATAAACCAAACTCCACAGCCCCTGTGGCGTCACCAACTGTGACAAACAACCCGAAGACGGCCGCCATATTGGATCGTTCCCACCTCAGCTTGAATGAATGAAACTCTGCACTTATTTATGAAGCTATTTTTCCTGCCTGAAAGTGATTCATTCAACCTGAAAGCACTAATCATGGTAGCACAGGAACAACCTCTAAGCACAAAATCAATAGAGGCTAGCATGCTAGCATAGTATGAAGCAGTGTTTCCCAAAGGGTGGGCTTCAGCCACCTGGAGGGGCACAAAGGTACTGCAGAGGTCCACTGTAGAAATAATTACTCACAAGCATGTATAATTACATATTTATATAAATGTATTTATTTATATAAAAGTTAATTAAAACTGGTAATAGGAGGTGGTTATTTTGTGATATTATTCATTACTCTGACCTTAATTTACTGCTGGTGAATTGAAGTTTGAGTCCTAGTGGCAAGTGGGTCACATATTGGCATTAATACTTTATATATGACTGTTTATACTTTATATATGTTTTTGAATCAAATTCTCAAGGAAATCCATCACTTTCTCTTGTATTTTGCAGTGAAGACAGGCTTTTAGCAAAGAGGCCGCCGGCTTAACTTACTGTCTTTTTTTGCATGTTCTGCATGGGTCTTTGGGAACTTCGGCATACTCCACAGTCCAAAGATGTGGGCTTAGGTAAAGGAAAGTTTATTTTCTGTTTATTTTTGTTATTTTTATTTTATTTTCCATCCTTAGTTTTCAACTTCTGCTGAGCAATACCTGACCTGTTTGCTCAGATTTAAAAAGTATTGTTCAGTGTGAAATTGATTATTGTGAGTGGTCAGAATTATCCTATGAGAACTCACACATGAACCTGAGTAACATCCATTATTAATCCAGAGGCTTTAATATGATGTGGCCCACCCTTTGCAGCTATAACAGCTTCAGCTCTTCTGGGAAGGCTTTCCACAGGTTTAGGAGTGTTTATGGGAGTTTTTGACTATTTGTGAGGTCAGACAGGCATGAAACTGTCACATGTCCTGGTTTGCTGAAGCATTAAGAGTTCCTTACTTGCTGCACAGGTGGCCTCCTGTCACGGTACTACGCTGGAATCCACTGAGCTCCTGAGAGCGACTCCTTCTCTTGTGTTTAGGTGCTTGATTTTACACACCTGTGACCATGGAAGTGATTGGATGGGAGAGTGAATCCTTTTGGAAATATAGTTTATGATAACAGAGGGAGAAAATAATATTTGATGGAGCACACTGATCTTGCTGTTTATAATCTCAGTCTTTGTTCACCATAATTATTGTTAGTCTGGTGTAATAAGTAGAATTCTGCAGTGTTTGTGCGTCATTGTTTCACAGAATATCATCATGAAGATGACGATAGCCAAATTGGCCAGTAGGTGGCACTGTTCAAGAGACTATCGTGATCTCATTTGACTTTTTTGCGCCTCAGTGGTTGTACAAGTTTAATATACTGAGAAGAAAACACAGAATATCTCCAAGTCAGTGTCCTCAGGTGTGTGTGCAGCAGCTGGATTCCAGTGGTTGGATTATCTGCCACAACCGGTTCAGGGCAAAGGGAGAGAGACGGGACAAAAGCCATGCTGTGAATGATTAAATGCAGAGTGGTGTAGAAAATAAATAACAAATTAGAGAAATGAGAAAAATTCCTCACGTCTCCTCACATCTCTGGTTGAACGATCTGGGATGTGAGGAGAGGATGAACAAAGAGAGAAATGCAAAAATTTCAGACTTGGAAGAAAAACAAGATGGTGACAAATCAGTGGAAGTTAAACTTTTCAGTGCAGAGAAGCCAAACTAAATTTAGCTCAATAGTGTTAACCCTGTTTCTTCTATGATATGGATCACACAACTTCTTAATGTTGAACAGAAAGCAGCCAGCAGGTGGCAGGATCCTCCTCATTATCAGCTGACAGTAAAGCCATGACTCATTCTTGGTCCCTCCCCTCTCTAAACTTCTCTCCTCTTTACTGTCGCACTGCTAGTTAGCTGCACTTTCCCAAGTTCAGCTCTCACAGATGGATTGTCTCCACATCCTCCTGTTTGTGTCTCTGGTTTTTGGGTCTGCAGGTGAGTGAAGCAGCACACTTATATTTTAATTCCTCCAAAAAGAACTGAACAGTAACATAAATGTGAAATGGTTTAAACAGTATTTGTGTGTGAAGGTTTTATGTTTTATTAAAGTTACTGTTAAATGATGACAGTTTACTTTGTATAGCAGTGAATCCACCTTTTTGAGTCTAATTCAAATTGTAGAAACATAAAATGCTCTAACATTAGATTGGGTGATTGTGGCCTACAGCAGACACTCAGATGTTTAATGTGCTTTAAATCATGGAGATAAATTGTTTTAGTCACAGTCTGATTCACGGACCATGACAACTAATGTGAGAGACACCACTTGAACAAAAGCACAGCTCTTCATGAGGCTCTGATCACCAGCAAGCCAACAGCAAGTCATGTTGCTGTTGGCATGCTGGGAGCAGGGTGAGTAGAAAGTTGATTTGACACACAAACACAAACCAGTGATCAGCATCTGTTGGCAGCAAACCAGACAAGCACAGTGAGTAGGAGGTGTCCTTCCCCTTTCACCTCCTTGCTGCCAGAACCTGCTGCTGTGTGTGTGTGTGTGTGTGTGTGTGTGTGTGTGTGTGTGTGTGTGTGTGTGTGTGGTGTGTGTGTGTGTGCATGTGTGTGTGTGTGTGTGTGTGTGTGTGTGTGTGTGTGTGTGTGTGTGCATGTGTGTGTGTGTGTCTTAGCTAAGCATTATGGTGTTGAATGTTTACTGTGATCAAGAATTTGCTTTAATGAAATCAGATGTTTAGTACCTTGTAGATAAGTCAGGAGAAAAAAAAGTCTGTTCAGTCTATTTTTGGCAAATGAATTAAACTCCAAATACATCCTGAATTCATAATAAACTGGGATACTGTGTGAAATGTCAGTAAAAATAGAAGGCAATGATTTGCAAGTCTCACAAACCCACATTTATACACATTATAACAGAGAAAACATTAAATTTACCATTCTAAGAAATTTTGAACTTGATGGCAGCAACACATTTAAAAACACTTGGGCAACTAATTGTGGGGAGAGCGACCCGTTCAGTCAGCAAACCTGTGAAATTCATGGGTGTGACAAAACCTCAGCCCAGCACAGCACCGAGGGATCAGCTGCTGGATAGAAACCTGCTGCTTATTTCTAAGGTGCACATCAGGGCTCTGAAACTTTAACCCTCATATTTCCTAAACTGGACTTGGAGAAGGCATTCGACCGTGTCCCTCGGGGTATCCTTTGGGAGGTTCTGCGGGAGTATGGGGTGTCTGGCCCGTTGCTGTGGGCCATTCAGTCCTTGTACAACCACAGTGAGAGCTTGGTCCGTATAGCCGGTAATAAGTCGGATTCATTTCCTGTGGGTGTTGGACTCCGTCAGGGCTGCCCTTTGTCACCGATTCTGTTCATAATTTTTATGGACAGAATTTCTAGGCGTAGCCAGGTGGCGGAAGGCTTCTTCCTTGGTGGCCTCAGAGTCTCATCTCTGCTTTTTGCAGATGATGCGGTTCTGTTGGCTTCATCAGGGGGGGGCCTCCAGCTCGCAGTGGAACAGTTCGCAGCCGAGTGTGAAGCGGCTGGCATGAGAATCAGCACCTCTAAGTCTGAGGCCATGGTCCTCAGCCGGAAAAGGGTGGAGTGCCATCTCCGGCTCAGGAACGAGTTCTTGCCTCAAGTGGAGGAGTTCAAGTATCTCGGGGTCTTGCTCACGAGTGATGGGAGAAGGGAACGGGAGATCGACAGGCGGATCGGGGCTGCGTCTGCAGTGATGCAGACGCTGCACCGGTCCGTCGTGGTGAAGAGGGAGCTTAGCGTAAAAGCGAGGCTCTCGATTTACCGGTCGATCTACGTTCCTACCCTCACCTATGGTCACGAGCTTTGGGTAGTGACCGAAAGAATAAGATCGCGAATACAAGCGGCAGAAATGAGTTTCCTTCGAATGGTGGCTGGCCTCTCCCTTAGAGATAAGGTGAGGAGTGCAGCTATCCGGGAGGGGCTCAGAGTAGAGCCGCTGCTCCTCCACATCGAAAGGAGCCAGTTGAGGTGGCTCGGGCATCTGATTAGGATGCCTCCTGGCCGCCTCCTGGGTGAGGTGTTCCGGGCATGTCCCACCGGGAAGAGGCCCCGTGGTAGACCCAGGACACGCTGGAGAGATTATGTATCTCGGCTGGCCTGGGAACGCCTTGGGGTCCCTCCGGATGAGCTGGAGGAGGTGGCTGGGGAGAGGGAAGCCTGGGCTTCTCTGCTTAGGCTTCTGCCCCCGCGACCCGGCCCCGGATAAGTGGAAGAAAATGGATGGATGGATGGATGGATGGATGGATCAATTTAAAGATTAAAGCTCAGTGTCCCACAGCCTGATGAAGGAGACGTGGAAATCACTTCAGTTTGCTGTAGATCTGCTGTTTAAGTGTTTGTGAGTAAAGATTAAATATGAACTAGAATTCAAACACAGGTTTAGTCTATGTGGTCAGCGAGTACAGTGTAGTTGTAAGTTCTCTCTATGAATCTCCTGATGCTCATCAGGGAAACCAAAACATTTCAGATCATCCCAATCTCAATGCAGAAGTCTGAGGGAACTTCTAAGAATAGTGGTTCTTTTTTCTGGATATCTGATTGGTCAGTAGGTGGTGATTTCATCCTGCTGACCTCTGATCTGGAACATAACACACATTGGAGCAGGTTAGGTTCTTGCCATAAGTTACCATGGCGATTTACCTCAGTAAGAAGTGAGCCACCTTCGTAGTAGAGAAAACCCTGGTTGATCCTGATGTTACCTCGATAAGCCAAAATCTTTCTTCATAGCTGTGGCCTCAGCTGCTGGACTTTAGGGAGAATAATGTTGTCCTCATAGAGGATTGTAGCTGCTCAGCAGTCCTGGTCTTTGTTGTATTTTTGCCTCCATGATGCTTCAGATGTTTTCAGTGCTGAAAGGTCTGGATTACAGGCAGACCTGCTCAGCATCTGGACTCTTCTACCATGAAGCCGTGCTGTAATAAATACAGTATGTGGTTTAGCATCATATGAAAGGTCTTCCCTGAAAGACGCAGCCTGGATGGGAGCAAATGTTACTCTAACCTGTATATTCCAATTCCGTGGGCACTGATGCACCTGCAAACCATCAGAGAGGCAGGCTTTAGAGCTGAGCACTAAACAAGCTGGATGGTCCCTCTTTAGTCTGGATGATGTGGAGTCGATGTTTTCCAAAAATGAATTTCAAATTTCAAAGAATTTCAGGACAGTTTTCCATTTTGCTTCAGTCCATTTTAAATGAGCTTTGGCTCAGAGGAGACGGCAGTGTTTCTGGATTGTGTCTTCTTTGGATGATGGAGCTTTAACCTGCATTTGTGGAGAGCAAAGTGGTTTCTTGAAGTGTTCCTGAGCCCATGCAGTGACTTCCATGAGAGAATCAGGCCTCTTTTTACTCCTGTGCAGCCTGAAGATCAGAAACATCTCATTTAGATTTTCAGCCCTGTCCCTGCTCACAGATTCTAAATGTTCCTCCAGCTCTTTGTTTTTAGTACCACTTATTTTTCCAGCCCTTTGTTGCACCTGTCCCAACTTTCAGATGTGTCGCTGCCATTGAATCCAAAATGAGCCAATATTTTTCTTAAATGATACATTTTCTCTGTTTAAACATTTGTTTAAACATAACATTTGGAATTGGTGCTTTAAAAGTGAAAGGAGGTGGAGAAGGTCAGAAATCAACAGTTTATAAGATAGCATCTGTTATCAACTTATTTCACTTTTAAATAACTACAATGCTATTAAGCATAGTGACACTCCTAAGACTGAAATTTATCCACCAAGATCACCTTTATTGATTATTTGTGAGTAATTGACTTGTGTGAGTGCTGTTTTAGCAGAGAGATGCAAAGATGTCCTGGGTTTGAATTCTCACAGTTCAGGATTCTCTGAACGTTCAGCATCAAGTGTGTCCTGAACTTCCTCTGGTTCAGCCGAGACAGCCTCTGTTTGTAGCTTCTCTCAGTGCTGCAGAAATGAGAAGTTGCACTTTGACCTTTAACCTCTCTGCTCTGTGTTCTCTCTTCTTTCAGAGCAGAAAACCATCACTGCTGAGTCTGGACAGAACGTCACTCTGAGATGTCGAGCTCCAAATAACAACATCATAGTTGTGAAGTGGAGCAGAACTGACCTGAAACCAGAATATGTCCTTTTGTACCGCGATCAGCAGTTTGACCCAGAAAACCAGCATCCATCCTTTAAGGACCGGGTGGATCTGCAGGACAGACAGATGAAGGATGGAGACGTGTCTGTGATTCTGAAGGATGTGACAGGAGCTGATAATGGAACATACGAGTGTGGCATCTTTCATGGAGGAAACACGCTCATGGAGATCCAGCATCATCTACCTGAGAGTTGTTGCTCCTCCAGGTGAGTGAGCAGAGTTCAGTGTGTCTGTGATCAGAGGTGAAGCTGCTTCCTGGTTGTTGATGTTTGTTTCTAAAGATGTTGTTGATGAGACTTTGTAGAAAGCAGCTGGTCTGAGTGATGTGATCAGAGTGCAGTAGATAATGTCTGACAGCAGTTTGAAGAGGAAATAGATTCTGTTCTGTTCTTCACTCATCACCTACCTGACAGCTGACACCTCACACCTGTTTCTACCTGCAGGTCCAACAGGAGGAACCACAGAGGATGGAGGGAAGGAGGATGGAGTCAGTAGAGGACATCCTGGGCTGATAATTTCTGGTTTGTTATTTCTTCTGCTCGTTGCTGGAAATTTGCCAAAGAAGAATTTATCCCAACATCTACCTCCTGATGAACCAGCTGTCCTGTAACTATAGTGTAATTAAGATTATAAAAAAAAAAACAGCTGCACACAAGCTCAAGTATAAAATGATAATTATAGAGTTTTCTCCTCTATTTGAGCCATCAAAGCGCTTTCTTACAACAAGCCGTATTCACACCTGCCTTTTTCTAAGTGTAACCTGATGCATCAGGACCAGCTCAGGGTTCAGTATCTCGCCCTTTCAGACCAGAGGAGCCAAGAATCAAATCAACAACCTTCCAGTTATCAGGCAACCTGCTCTACCTCCTGAGCCACAGCTGCACCAATTTTAACTCTACATTTTCACCATGTGCTGCAAAATGACATCATTTGTTGTCATTCCTTTAGTTGAATCTATAAAAACTGCCAAAGACACAGTTTGAGAGGCATAAACTAGTATTTTTGCACCAACAAGTTGATTCCCAAAGAGCTATTAGCTGAAAACTTGGTATCCCTCAGCGCGGTGTGCAGTGTGTCCTTACAGAATCCGAGGAAAGTGGAGGAAAAAAGAAGAGGCCTAAAAACTGTCTACAGCAGATGAACTCTGAATGAATTCTGAAATATTAATGTATGTTTTGGAAATACTTCTTTTTGGTTATAAGTAATTCTGTTTGCAATAGTATTGTTAATCAGTGAATAATAATTTGGTGGTTATGATGTCATAATATCTTTGTATACTGGTAGGAAACGAGGAAACCACCGGATCCTACAGCTGTAGAGTTTGGTTAAATCAGAAAGGTCAGCGAGCTCGTTTGTTTTGTATGTTTAGCTTTTCTTCAGTAAAGATACAAAAGAAGATTCTTTGGACCTTTGTTTTAGTAACCTGTGTGTGTGCTGAATGTGACACACTTCAGGGTTCAGGTTAGTGAGTCAGCCATGCCGCTGCAGCCACAGCTGTATTTCCACCCCTGTTTCAGTGAATCGACTTAAGACGTTTAGTCTTTTTATCTGTATTTGTCACACTGTGTACCTTCAGTTCAGTGGAAACAAGAGGAGGAAGTACCTGCTGTGGTTTCACGTGCAGAGGCTCATTTTCACACTTCTAACTTCATGAAAATAGATTAATGTGACTGGTTTGAGCTGCTGTAGCTGTGGATCACCTTAGACCCATCAGTCAGATTTAATACTCAGATAATAAATGATCATTTGTCATTGATTCCAACAAACCTCACAGCTATGAGCAGCAGGCTCTCGTCTGTTTCCCTGTTAAACACTTCCTGACTGAGCTCCTGTACAAACACACCCTGATTACTTTTTCAAAGTCTCACATTTATTAAGAGCTCAAACTGCTGACAGGAACAAACACACAGAACATCTCACTGCAACATCTGACCTGAGGACTACAAACCCCTCAGTCAGCTCTGTTTCCTTTGATCAGCAGCAGTTTCTTTGCAAACCAAGTTTAATTGTGTCTTTGAACATGAACCCATGAAACACTACCTCTGCTTCCTCTGATTGATAATTCAAGATGTTGATGTCATCTCTCCTACTTTTTCTCCATGAGCTGAAAGGAACCAGAATGAAGAGCATATTAATTTAAGCATCTCATCAAAATAATTTACAATAATTTTGCTCTGAAAAACAAAGTCTGAAAGAGAAAAATCCAGAAGTCTGAGTCTCACCTTCAGGTTTCCTACAAACACGTCTCACCAGCTGAACCAGTAACACCAGCAGGACCACAATACAGACTGATTTAAGAAATGACATCACAGAGAGAACAGGAGAGGAGAGTGATGGAGGAAGAGAGGTGGATGTAGGTGGAGGTGTGGATGTAGGTGGAGGTTGTGGTGGTGTGTCTCTCTAAAATAAAGCAAACACAGTCATTAAGTTATGGTCACATTGTGAATGTTGAAACCTGCAGAAACACAGACAGGTGAGTGTGTCACCTGTGACAGTGATCCAGCTGGATGGAGACTCCTCCATGACCGCTGATGTCACACTTGTAGAGGCCTTCATCAGACCTGGAAACACGCTGGATGGTCATGTGACCTGTAGGCTGCTTCCTGATGAGGGAGCCATCTTATAGAAAGCAGCTGGGAGGTTGGAGGGAGTGGTCTTTGTTTGACAGAGCAGAGTGACGTCATCTCCCTCCATCACAGGAGGACAGGACTCTGCAGGATCACTGACCACCTCAACACAGAGACAAACTACAGCATTTCATCCATTTACACACAGCTTCATCAACACTAACTCCACACACTCAGCTTATTCATACTATTCAGTCCTTTTGTGACATGTACAGTCCTTTCTGTAAGTATTTGTATTGATTTTTTTTCAAATAAGTAGAGTGATTGAATTTCAGATTTAACGAAGGCAATTTATTAAAAGTTACAGCTATTTTTATAAGCCAGTTTTCAAATCTCTGTGGTGTGTAAAGAGTCAAAATTACAAAACAGTGTAAATGTCCCAAATTCTTTTGTACCTGAGTTGTATGTTGCATAGGTCACAAGTCTTTCTGTTTATTGTCTTCTTCATATATTGACGTCTGTACACCAAATGATCACTTCATCAGGTGACATCAGAGCTCGTAGGCTTCAATTATGTATCATTCATGTTGCTGTGTAGCATTGGGGGTGTAGCCTGGGGATCCTTACTGGATATGCTGACCAGGATCTGAAACCCAGTCTGTTGTTCCAAAGACAGCAATATTGCCACTACAGTATCTAGTTTTTAACAAGACTAATAGCTCAGTAATGACACTCATCAGGAACTCAATAGGACTGTGGAAGACAACACTGGAGGCCAGTTCAAGGGAAGCCACCTTCAAGATTAGAATATGCTATGGTGCTGCTGTTCAGCATAGGCCTCAATCACCTAAGCAGCACATCACTAAAAAGCAATACAGTTTCAGGAGTAGAGTGACCATCAGCCACCTCCTATTCATGGAATGGATGTCATCAAGCTGTATGCAGAAGCAAGCAAGGACATCGACTCACTGATCCACCTCATTGAGGATAAGGGCGAAAGCAAGCGTATGAAGGCTGGAGGCAGAAAGTGGGGCACACCCTGGACAGGTCAACAGCCTGTCTCAGCACAGAGAGACAGACAACCATTCACAGCTTTGGGCAATTTAGAATCACCAATTAATTTTAACTATTTCATCCAAAGATAAAATCCCATATAAGATTATTTTTCTTGGTCCAACACTTTTTTCAATACTTAGTAATGATATTTCACAATGTGTCACTGGGGCTTCGTTCAATCTGTATGCTGATGATACCATTTTATATGCAACAGGTCCATCCCTGATGAGGTTGTAAAGTCACTTGCTCATGCCTTCCATGAAATACAGCTGGCTTTTACTGAGCTGAATTTGTTTTTAAATGTTAGAAAAACTATAGAGGGTGATACTATAGAACAGGTAACAGCTTACTAAATAATTAGGAATATGGTTTGAGCCTGCTTGTTCTTTTCACATCATATTAATGTATTGCAATCAAACGTCAAAGCAAGAGTAAATTGCTCATCTTTTACTTTGGCTGCCAAACGTACCATTGTTGAAAAAGCTATTTTACCTTTATTTGATTATGGAGATATAGAATATAGACATGCACTTAAAGATACTCTTCATAACTTGGATACATTTATCATTGTGCAATTGCTTTGTCACAAATGTTCTTTTTCAACACATCATTGTCAGCTTTATTCTCAGGTTAAATGGCCCTTCTTACATACTCGCCATAATATCACTGGTTTAATCTGGTTTACTCTCATTTATAAGAGCCTTTTGGGTTATTCACCTTTGCCAGCTACTGCAACTGAGTTCAGTTACAAGATACAACACTCGTTCTTCACAGTATTTATTATTAAAGACTCCGATGACCAAGTCTCGTTTTGGCCCAATCGTGTTTGTTTTTGCTGCTCCGAATGACTGGAATATGCTTCAGAAACAATGAAAATGATTGTTTCCTGAACTTACCAGTGACAGTGAGGGTAGCAAAGTAACTGGTTGCTCCCTCTCTGGACTCACACCAGTACCGGCCGCTGTCCTGAGGCTGTATTGTACAGATGTTACAGGAAGACCGACTGGTTTTCCCACCCAGCTCCACACTGAGTCCTTGTCGTTTGGTTGTGTTTCTCCTCAGAGTCCATCCAGCAGAGGTACCATCCTCACAGCTCAGAGACACAAGTCTCCTATTAAAGAACTGAGAGCTGCTGGGACTCACAGTCAGACGAGCTTGGGTTGTTGTACAGCATAACAAAGGCATCAGAAACTGTAGAGAAATACATGCTGCTTTGAGATCCCGTTTAAAAAAGGGTATGTGACAAAACGGCAGCAACTACAAGGTGGAATGCTCACTGTGAAAAATGTACAGCAAAATCCATTTTACAGGTTTTTTTTTCTTATAAAGGCATCAGGAAAATACTGACCGTGCTCAGATCCTGCAGGGTGGAACAGATAGGAAACTGCTGGCAGGTGTGGTAGCTGATAACCACAGTCATCATCTACAGGTTGAAATACCAGTCACCTGGTCTTCTTTTGATAAATCGTGAGCTCTTTGTGTGTGTGTGTGCGCGCGTGCATGTATGCGTGCTCATCTGTGCAGACATGTGAGGACATGTATGTGATCATCCCATAACCAAACACATAAAAGAGGATAAAGAAACTAGCAGAATCAAAACCAGTTAGTGTGGTAATTTTGAGGATACCTGCACTTCATCAAAGTCACCAGAATCACCAGAGTCCAAACATCATACACAGAGTGGTGATGAGAACCCACATAAGCCCAGAAACCCCCAAGTGGGACCAAGAAGCAGCGGGCACCTGTGTGCCGAGCCAGAAACATGCAGTAAGGTCTCCACCAGTGCCCGGGGCCCTAGTTAAGCTCCAGCAGAGGCCAGACAGCACACCCCAAACCCACCCAGGAAACATGTGCACCCATAAAGAATAGCCCACAGCACTGCATGTGTAGAGGGACAGAAAAACAGACCTGAAGCCAGGAAGGACACAAGCCCAGAGCCAGCACAACTGTGCCACTGGGCCACAGCCCCAGTGGCACAGGACAACCAGACCAAACCTCACCACCACTTACGTACCATTATATAAGTTGTAAGATGCATGTTGCTAAACTATTGTACTCATAAAATAATATAATAATATACCTGTATATTATTGGACACACTCTTTATTTCGCCTGGTTTCCTGGTTAAGAGGTTCAAAGTTTCCTTCGGACCTGTACGAGGTCCCCAAACAGTTTCTAACCTGAATTCAGTCTGATTGGTTTTAAATTACTTCTCATCTATCATCAGTTACCAACAGAGGACAAATTAAAAATGCAGTAATGAAAATGACCTTTAAAAAACAGTACTTACAGAGCAGACATTGTAGCGACGTCTCGTTCATTGTGCTACTCAGTGATTGCCTTTTTTTCTCCATTTTTTTAGTGGTATCAATAAAGCCCGCCCTCTTCCTCTTTGTGTGAGTGCATGCTGTCTTATACTGACTGTAAGACAATGAACTGGTTTATGTAACTTTGTGATCATGTAAAAAATACAAAATATTGAAAATAATAATTGCAGTGCAAACTAATGGGATAGTACGTATAACTGATAAACAAATCAGTCCAGTCTTTACTGCAGTCTTTCCAAATGATTTCACATTGATGCTCCTTTTACAGCTGAGAGTATCATCAAGAGAGTCCCCACAGGTCAGGACTCTGTGCAGGCCAATCAGGTGCTTCCACAGCAGACTTGCTCATCAAAGTCTTAAACTCAATTTAGTAATAGAGGCTAATTTAACTTATTCTCCCTTCTAATCGCCCTGAAAGAGTTCTTGTCTTTTCCTTGTATGGGAAATAAAATTTATCAAAAATTGACTTTGACTTTGGTATGTTGACCATTTGTCTATCTGCTTCCTCTCAGCTGTAGAGAGAGAGGGGGGGGGGGGGGGGGGGGGGGGGGGGGGCTGTCCTACAGAGTCCACAAAAGCAAACTCCACTTTGGCTCAAAGCATTCATCCATCCATCCACCCATCCATCCATTCTCTTCCGTTTATCCTTTTCCGGGGTGGCGAGGGGCTGGAGCCTATCCCAGCTGTCATAGGGTGAGAGGTAGGGTACACCCTGTACAGGTCACCAGCCTGTCACAGGGCTAACACAGAGACAGGCAACCATTCACACTTATGGGCAATTTAGGATCATCAATTAACATAACCCCAGGCTCCCAAATAGCTGGGAGAAATTAAATGCCTCCCAAACAAAGGTTCAGGGGTCAGGAGGATATTTACAGTTTTTCTCCTGTGACATTAAAGGTCAGAGGTCACATGTAAACCATCAGGTATTGGGCAACAGTGCATTGTAACCCTTGTTAAATCTGACATAAAAAAGAATAAACAGTTGATTAAAAGTCTGCAGACAGAAAATAACGTCACTGCTCCTTTAAGGAACTAGCGTTACAGACGCAGCACCTGAGTGACGCTGCAGTACACAGACCGGAGGGAGAGAGCAGAGGAGGAGTCGGAGAGAAGAGCGGTGATTAATTAACAGGAAAAAGTTAATATTATAGTGAAAAAAACATAATCTACCTGGTCGGGAACTGACGGGGATTTTATGAGAACTAAGCTACATCGGGTTTGGTGAGTTTTATGTTTATTTTCCTGCATTTTCACCGTGTCGTACTTTTTCTTTTGGCGGAGGGCTAATGCTAAAAAAATGTAGCCGTTACAAAGAAATGCTCTGTCATAAACTGTTACCTGATTAATATATTGGGTTTATGAAGAAGAGTTATTTGTATAATTTGAGGATTTAAAAGAGTTTTATTGTGTTTGTGACCTGTTACACAGGTCAGGTTTTTTGCTTGGTTGGAAGCTCGGTCGGAGCGAGGATTGGTTTGCCGTGTGCGGCGTGCACATTCACAGACGGGATTCAAGATGGCGAGCCAGACCCAGACCTTCAATTCATCTTCTCCATCGCATTAGGGAGGGATTCTCCTGCGTGTGGTAATTCGCTGCCGGAGCGGTAGGAATATCAGGAACTAGTTCGAACTGAACTGACCAGAACTGAGAACTGATTGAATTATTATCCTTTTTGGACTGAGTCAAACTGAAGCTTTTCACTGAACTGAGTACCTGAATTTACATTTTGACTTGAACTTGAATTTAAAGTGCCATACTTTGATTTTCATATGTTTATGTGTCTGAATGTGATTTGAATAGTTGTGGTCCACTTTGATTTAATTGTGTTTGAAGGTATTTTCTTACCTCTAAAAGAAAGGAGATTGAGTTAACTCAGGAAGAAAAATAGGAATCTTAAATAGATGCAACCTAGGAAAAAAAGACTGGTTTAACTAACTCAAATTAGTCTTATTAAATAAGCTAGGTAAACTAAAGAGCAAAAAGAAAGAGTGACATACTCTTTATTTTTTTCCTTTTCAATTATATTTGCCTCCTTATTAAGAACCTGCAGGGTAATTTTTGTTTTATGTATTGTATTTTATGTGTGTGTTTTTGCATT
Source organism: Archocentrus centrarchus (assembly GCF_007364275.1). Lineage (NCBI taxonomy): Eukaryota > Metazoa > Chordata > Actinopteri > Cichliformes > Cichlidae > Archocentrus > Archocentrus centrarchus. Next base: position 1,887,144 of record NW_022060262.1, on the reverse strand, counting down.
CAGTAAATTGCCGGCCTGTTCCACTTAAAGCAGCGGTCTCTGGTGGTGTTATTCTTGCTCCCCACTCCTTAGAGCCTAGAACTGGTCCAGTGGCGCAGTTAGCGGTGTGACACCGGTGCTACAAACGTGGCGAGCCAGCCAGGAGTGGCTTAAAGCATTTAAACTAGAAACCAGAGACCGTATAATATTGTTATCAGAAAAAAAAAAAAGAAAAAAATGGATGTCGTTCAAACCAGTAGTGTAAAAATCCCTAACTCAGTCATAGTTAGCGGCATGACCGATACAGAAACTGATGACGAACTAAGTGACTTCCTGAAACAATATGGTTCCATTCAAAGAGTAATCCCAGTGGATCTCACTGAACCAGATTCAGCCAAACAGGTTATCGTAGAGTATGTGTATGGTACAGCTGTGCAATCTCTCTTACCTTCATTGCCATACAGGCTTAACAGTAAGACTAAGACTGACGTCACCTACCACATCAGAGCCCTAGCTAATGTTTACACACCTGTAGCTAGCAAGACAGCTACACAGACTTACCTTTCAGAGTTAAAGGACATTGCAAAACAGACTGGTAAAGACTTTGCAGCTGTCCTCAGAGAGGAGCTCTCCCTCATCAGTGAGACTGTTGATCTAGATCACTCAGAGTCCCAAGATGAAGATGCAGAGCAGAACTCACCTGATACCCCAGAGCAACATGCTCCCGAAAATGCTGCGCAGGTAAGCTCCCTGCCCAGTATGACCCCACAGCAGCATGTTCAACATCATTGGTCCCCACCGTCGACATCATCTAAGGAAAAGACACTGCCTGCTCTGAAACTTTCTGACGTCAATCCACCTGACATACAAAAAGTAGTTGTTGAGCACATAGTGAGAAATGAAGACTCTGCTCTGCAGGTGCACACTTCCTTGAGACTCAGACCCTTCTCTGGGCGTGTCCCACGTCCCAACAGTGAAGTGGATTATGAGACATGGCGCTCCAATGTGGAACTTCTTCTTAAAGACACAACACAGTCTGATATTTACAAGTCACGAAAGCTTCTTGAAAGTCTCTTATCACCCGCCATTGATATTGTGAAGCACCTGACACCTGATTCTCCTCTTAGTGTGTACTTAGAGATCTTAGACTCTGCTTTCAGCACAGTCGAAGATGGAGACGACCTCTTTGCAAAGTATCTCAACACAATGCAGGATAATGGTGAGAAACCCTCAGCTTATCTACAACGGCTGCAGGTGATGCTGAGCACCACCCTCAGAAGGGGAGGTGTAACTGCAAGCGACCTTGACCGGCATCTTCTTAGCAGTTTGTCAGGGGCTGCTGGGATAACATCTTGATAGCTGAACTCCAGCTAGAACAGAAGAAGCAGGATCCACCTACCTTTGCTGAACTTCTCCTGTTACTCCGCACAGCAGAAGATAAACGTTCTTCCAAAGCTTCACGCATGAAACAGCACTTCAATGTTTCAAAGCCAAGAGTGTCTTCTCATTATCAAGGTGTTTATGTGCAGGGTGAAGAAGACTGCAGCTCATCTCAGCCAGCTCCTGATCACAGGTCTGAAATCCAAGACTTAAAGAAACAAATAGCTGATCTACAGTCTCAGCTCACACGTATCACACAGAAAGACAGTAGAAAAGCTAAATCAGCTACCAGACCACTAGCTCCCCCAACAGCTAACACACATTCCCCAGCTATCACTCACACATCTCAAAGGCTGCAGCCCCACAGCCGAGGTGCAAACAACAGCACAAGCAATAGACCAAGGCCCTGGTATTGCTTTAGATGTGGAGAGGATGGGCACATTAAGCCTCAGTGTGAAAGTGAGCCGAACCCATCTCTTGTGGCTGAGAAGAGGAAGCTGCTAAAAGAAAAGCAGTTAGCATGGGACAGTCAACATGGCACTTCAAAGCCTGATCCTTTAAACTAGACCCAGTTCCGGTTGTGGGACAAACGGGGACTGGAGCACAGGCAAAGTGTCCCAGAAAGGAGTTTTACAGAGCCCATGTGTACTCTCACACACAAAGACAGTCAGTGACTTTGCCAAAAGGTCTGATTGGAGCCAAGTGCAACCGCACAAGTGACCATAGCTGACAAAGACTGTAGTTGCTTGTTGGATTCAGGATCCCAAGTAACAACGATCCCCAACTCTTTCTATCTAGAGAACCTGTCTCACTTGCCTCTCAATTCCTTGAACGACTTGCTTGAAGTGGAAGGAGCCAACGGTCAAAGCGTCCCTTACCTTGGCTATGTTGAGGCCACCATCAGATTCCCAAAGAGCTTGCTTGGAGTCGACATCGAGGTACCTACGCTGGTCTTGGTTGTACCTGACATGCGCTCCACATTGTCATCAGTGCTTATAGGCACAAATACTTTGGATGTTCTCTATGAAAAGTATGCAGAGATCGCACCTCAGAACTTTGAGTCTCTTCCTTATGGCTACAAAGTCGTCTTAAAGACCCTTGAAATCCGGAAAAAACAGTCTGTTGATTCCAGCCTGGGAGTGGTGAGGCTTCATAGTAGGGACCTCGAGACCATTTCAGCTGGACAGACTAAGGTCCTTCAAGGATCAGTGAGCTGCACAACATCTGGTGTTGGAAAGTGGGTGATGGTGGAGTCACCAAAGTCATCGTCCCTGCCTGGTGGCATCCTGGTGACAGATAGCCTGGTAAGTCTACCACCAAAGCCATCACGCTGCATACCAGTCATACTCAGAAACGAGTCACAGCATGACGTCACCCTGCCCCCAAAAGCTGTGATAGCAGAGATACACGCTGTCAAGAGTGTTCAACCTGTCAAGACCCCTGACTCAGACTCTCCTACAAAATCTGACAAAAAACCAAATCTCGACTTTGACTTTACTGATTCTCCTGTACCCAACGAGTGGAAGGAGAGGATAAAGAGAAGTTGAATTCCATGCCAGAGGTGTTTGCAATGCACGAGCTTGACTTTGGCCGCACTGACAAAATCCAAACACCATATAACTCTCGGTGACGAGACACCATTCAAACACAGGCCAAGACCTATACATCCGCAGGACATAGAAGCTGTGCGTACCCATCTCCAGCAACTCCTCGATGCAGAAGTCATCCGTGAATCAGAGTCACCTTTCTCCTCGCCGATCGTAGTCGTCAGGAAAAGGAATGGCGATGTCAGACTCTGCATAGATTACAGAAAATTGAATGCACAAACGGTAAAGGATTCATATGCCTTACCTAATCTGGAAGAGTCCTTCTCAGCATTGACCGGGTCCAGGTGGTTCTCGGTGCTCGATCTCAAATCGGGCTTCTATCAAATAGAGATGGAGGAGGCAGACAAACACAAAACCGCATTCGTCTGCCCTCTAGGATTCTTCGAGTTCAACAGAATGCCTCAGGGGATAACCAACGCCCCTAGCACGTTCCAGAGACTCATGGAGCGTTGTATGGGAGAGTTGAACTTGAAGCAAGTCCTAGTTTTTCTGGATGACCTCATCGTCTTCTCCTCTACATTGGAGGAGCACGAGGAGAGGTTGATGCACGTGCTCAACCGATTGAAAGAGTTTGGCTTGAAACTGTCACCAGGGAAATGCAAGTTCTACCAAACTTCTGTAAAGTACCTCGGGCACATTGTGTCTCAAAAGGGCATTGAGACCGATCCTGACAATTAGCAGCACTAAAAACCTGGCCAAAACCAAACAACTTGAAGGAGCTAAGAATCTTCCTGGGTTTCTGCGGTTACTACCGCCGGTTCATTAAAGACTATTCTAAAGATCGTGAAGCCACTTAACGAGCTCACTGCTGGCTATCCACCAGCTAAGAAAGCACGCTAAACCACAGTGAACCCTGAGAAGTATTTCAATCCAAAGGGCGTCTTTGGTGACAGATGGACACCTGCTTGCCAAACAGCGTTCGACACTATAATCGAAAAGGCTGACAACCGCACCCATCCTCGGGTTTTGCTGACCCTAAGCTCTCCTACATTTTACATACAGATGCAAGCACGTCGGGCCTCGGTGCTGCTCTCTACCAGGAGCAACAGGGAACAGAAGCGCGTCATTGCTATATGCGAGCCGAGGTCTGTCGAGGTGTGAGTCCAGGTATCCCGCTCACAATTAGAATTTCTCGCCCTTAAGTGGGCAGTTAACAGAGAAATTCCAGGATTACCTGTACAGGAAACACATTCCTTGCTGTCACAGATAGCAATCCATTAACATACATTCTTACCTCAGCTAAGCTCGACGCCACGAGCTACAGATGGTTGGCCGCTCTGTCGACGTTCGATTTCCAGCTACAGTACAGAGCCGGTAAGCAGAACCAGGACGCGGACGGACTGTCCAGACGTCCTCATGGCAGAGTACCTGATGACACATCATCACAAAAAGAGTTGGAGAGAATACAACAATTCACAAAAAGACACTTGCTCAGAGGCTGATTATGCACACCTGAATGAAAGCACCATCAAAGCCATCTGTGAGAAGCATTTGGTCCATGAAGTAATCAACAATCACCCTGGGGAAACATCACCCAGCACCACCTTGGTTATGTCACTTGCCCACCACCCAAAGGCTCTCCCTCAAAGCTTTGAAGAGGAGGATCAGCTTGGTGGCTTACCTGTCATTCCACCATTAGCACCAGCTGAACTAAGAGACAAACAAAATGCTGATCCCTGCATTGGTGAAGTCATCAGGCAAGTGGAGTCAGGAGAGAAACCTCCACCCTCCTTGAGGAAAGAACTTCCTGAGCTTGTCTCTTATTGAGGGAGTGGAACAAACTGGAGGTCTCAAATGGTGTTTGTATCGCAGGCGACAAGAGGGTGCTCAGACTCACTACCAGCTTGTACTCCCTGAAGCCCTGAGATCCGTAGTCCTCGAGAGCCTCCACCACGACGACATGGGCCATATGGGCACAGAGCGACGCTTAGATCTTGTCCGGAAAGCGATTCTATTGGCCCAAAAATGTCAACTGAGGTGGAAAATAAGTCAGAAACCTGCAACCGTTGCATACGACGTAAGACCATGCCCGATAAAGCGGCACCACTCATCAACATCGTGGCTACAAGACCACTTGAACTCGTGTGCATGGATTTTCTCAGTGTGGAGCCGGACCTCAAGTAACACAAAGACATTTTGGTCATTACCGACCATTTTACGAAATATGCAGTGGCAGTCCCCCACCCCAAATCAGAAGCCAGGACAGTGGCCAAGACCCTGTGGGACCACTTTTTTCGTTCATTATGGCATTCCTGAAAGACTCTCACAGTGACCAGGGTCCTGACTTGAGTCTCAAACAATAAAAGAACTGTGTGAGCTCATTGAGCACTACAAAAGATAAGACCACCTACGCCCTTACCATCGCGAGAGGTGAACCCTGTCAGAATTGCGCTTCAACAGGACCCTGCTCAACATGTGGGGGCAACCTTGAAAACCAGAAGAAGAGTCACTGGCGTGAGTATGTCAGGGGTGCCGGTTAGTCAACGCTTATAAATTGTCAAATAACGAGATACAAAACGGCTTTAACCCCCCTACGAGTTAATGTTCGGACGGCGGGTTCTGCGCGTCAGCCGAGACTGCAGTTGACCTACCTTTTGGTCTACCATTCAATCATCAGCCAGGCTCTCACGCAATATGTTCTTCCGCAACTGAAATCTCAACTTGAAGCGTTACAGGTAGCACTGAGAATGGCTAAAAATAACAGCCAATCGCCAAGCAAGGTTTGAACAAAGCATGTTGTTGACGACTCCACCTTGAAGAAGGCGACAGAGTCTTGGTTCGAAATCTCCGTCTCAGATGGCAAGCACAATTTAGCTGACAAGGTGGGAGTCCGACGTGTATGTTGTTCCCTGAGACAGTCCGGAGACATCCCATTGTATGTTGTGATACACTGAGACAAGAGATTGGTCCCTACAAAGAACTCGTCATCGTGACCTCCTGCTGCCATGATGGTATTACCTTCCTGTGACCCTACCCGGTCGAAAGCGAAACTAACCCAACCAATAAGCAGTATAAGGCGACCAAGAACTAGACAACTATCACTGATCACAGAAACCTAATGAGTGGGAAACACTAGGGTTCCAACCTGACTTTCAGAACCTACGGCATACTTACATGAATAGGAATGAACCAGAACCTGACTTGACTAGCTGTTGAGTCGTAAGATCCTTCAGACATAGCCTCAAGCTTTCCCTGAGAGATCCTCCAGTAGAAACATTATGATTTAGGCTTACCTGATCCTGAAGAGAGAAACTCAATCGACTGAACAGGAAATGGAAAGCCTACCTGAGAAAGACCTGGATAATGTCCATCCTTCTACTCAACCTGCTCAGGAGAGAGCAAGAAAACACAAGTGATCTGGGTCACAAACGGACAACCAAAATGAAAGTGACTGTTCGGGAAGACCTGTCAGAGACAGAAAACCGACTAAAAGACTGACTTATCCTGAGCTAGGAAACCCGTTGGTTACAATAGTTCAGTCTTTATTTCAAACCTTGAGTGATGTGTTTACAGACTCTCTGAAGAACCTAGCTTTCCAAAAACTCCTAGAGTTATGACAGCATAAATTCAAAATGCACAGGGACGTGCATTAGGTAAAGAGGGGAGGATGTAACCCATGTTAAAATCTGACAAAAAGGAATAAAACAGTTGATTAAAAGTCTGTAGACAGAAAATAACGTCACTGCTCCTTTAAGGAACCAGCGTTACAGACGCAGCACCTGAGTGACGCTACAGTACACAGACCGGAGGGAGAGAGCAGAGGAGGAGTCAGAGAGAAGAGCGGTGATTAATTAACAGAAAAAAGTTAATATTATAGTGGAAAAAAACATAATCTACCTGGTCGGGAACTGACGGGGATTTTATGAGAACTAAGCTACATCGGGTTTGGTGAGTTTTATGTTTATTTTCCTGCATTTTCACCGTGTCGTACTTTTTCTTTTGGCGGAGGGCTAATGCTAAAAAAATGTAGCTGTTACAAAGAAATGCTCCGTCATAAACTGTTACCCGATTAATATATTGGGTTTATGAAGAAGAATTTATTTGTATAATTTGAGGATTTAAAAAGAGTTTTATTGTGTTTGTGACCTGTTACACAGGTCAGGTTTTTTGCTTGGTTGGAAGCTCGGTCGGAGCGAGGATTGGTTTGCCGTGTGCGGCGTGCACATTCACAGACGGGATTCAAGATGGCGAGCCAGACCCAGACCTTCAATTCATCTTCTCCATCGCATTAGGGAGGGATTCTCCTGCGTGTGGTAATTCGCTGCCGGAGCGGTAGGAATATCAGGAACTAGTTCGAACTGAACTGACCAGAACTGAGAACTGATTGAATTATTATCCTTTTTGGACTGAGTCAAACTGAAGCTTTTCACTGAACTGAGTACCTGAATTTACATTTTGACTTGAACTTGAATTTAAAGTGCCATACTTTGATTTTCATATGTTTATGTGTCTGAATGTGATTTGAAAAGTTGTGGTCCAGTTTGATTTAATTGTGTTTGAAGGTTTTTCTTACCTGTAAAAGAAAGGAGATTGAGTTAACTCAGGAAGAAAAATAGGAATCTTAAAATAGATGCAATCTATGAAAAAAAGACTGGTTTAACTAACTCAAATTAGTCTTATTAAAATAAGCTAAGCTAAAATAACCCTCTGAATCAGGATTAATATTATTAATTTTTTTTTTTTTTTAAGCCTGTCATGTCTGGCATTTTTCGCAATCGGAATGATGATCCAAATGCACTGATGTACCAAACATATTGCTTTTACAAGAACAGCTCTATAAGTTTTCTATAGGCTATTCTTGTTAATGTTTGTATTTTTATTTATTTATTTATTTATTTATTTATGCCAGGTCTGACAGGCAACAAGGAAGGGGCAAGAACAAGGAGGGGGGGGGGGACAAAGGGAAGAAAGAAAAAAACTAATCAAAGAAAAGTAGATATACATACACACAGACACACACTCACACATCCATACACACACATGCACATACATATACACACATACACACAATTTTGTTGTTTGCAGTAATGTGTGTATGCGCCTGTCATGCAATGTACTCAATATTTAGAGTAAGAAACTGCAACCATGCCCCCCGTGATCCAGAGGCGAATAGGGAAGGACTCAGGGGACCCAGGTCATCCACAGCCCAGGAGGTCAGAAGACCTGAAGCCACACATCCTGATGGCAACCCCAGAGGAGGAAGGAGGAAGACCACAGACGGTGCCCCCACGGCTAAAGGGCAAGAGTCCAGAAAGCCAATGGCGATGAGCAGCCCACCTCCCCCCACAGGCCAGCACCCCCAGCACGAGCCGAGCACGTGGCCCCACGATGCCCCAAACGCCAGAGAACGGCCCGACACCTGGCAGAGCCAGCCCCCACGCCAAGAGGCATAAGCCACCCCCACGCCGAGACATCCGACCACGCACCCTGGGACCCACAGGCACCCAAACCCCAGGGGCGGCAGTGACGATCAGTGGGGAGCAGTGGGGAGCAGCGTGGAGCAGTAGGGAGGGGTAACTCCCGCCCTCCGCAACCGCGTCCCCTAGGTGCCAAGGCTCATTTAGCCACAGGCCCAGCTGTCCACACACACACACACACACGCATGCATTCGCGCGCACACACCACACACATACACCAGTCACACACTCATGTACACGGAACATACATGAACACCTAGTGTGAGAGAGCGGGTATCAACACAGAGCCAGCGGCAACCCAGGGAAGCAGCCAACCCAGCCCCGAACAACGAGCCAGTCCCCATCCCAGGCATGAAACTGGGGTGTGAGATTACCCGCCCACCCCCTCCTCCCACCCAACGTGTTTTGGGTCAGGATCAGGATTAACACAGTAATCTAATAAAGTCACATAAACAGAACTTTTACTTTGATATTTGAACTATATTTGCTGATTATATTTTTGTACTCAGTCTGTGTAAAGTTTTCAATTCAGACTTTTATTTGTGGAACTCTTAATGCTTCAGCATTCCAAGATATTTGGGACAATTTGATGCTCCAACTTTGTGGGAACAGTTTGGGATGGCCCCTTCCTGTTCCAACATGACTGCACAGCAGTGTTAAAGGGAACAGTTCAGCCTTTTAATTGAATAAAGAGCAGCTGTGTTACACCCCTCTGCACCCCCACTCTCTTTGCAGCTGCAGTGAGAGTTTCAGGAGCTGCTGTGGTTAATTGCTGTTTGACTGCACTGATGAGGTGTGGATGAAGGCCTGCCTGAGGTCAGCTTTGCAGACTCTTCTGCTCTCTGGGTTGTTTTAGAGCTGCTTATCAAGTGCTGTAAAATCAAACCCAGATTTCTTCAAACTCTGGTGTCAGCCTCCACCTTATGTTGCAGGTTCTGAGTCAGGCTGTAACAAATGGGACGACACTGAAGTTCATGAGTGTGAAAGCAGACGAGTGAATGCTTTTGTCAGTTTAATGCATGTTAAAGGGAACAGTTTATACTGAGTAAAGAGCAGCTGTACCTCTGGGCCTCTTTGCTCTGATGCTTATTTGTCCTTAACTGCTGTTTTCTGTGCTCAGTGCTGAGGACACAGCAGCTGGATCACTCTCTGCACATTAAAACAAACAAAGGTAAAATTAAGTCACTGCAACACTGAGACCTGTGACATCATTGAAACTTTATAAGTGACAGCAGTTTCAGCAGCTCTGTGGTCATTTTGTTGTTTTGGAAAACACCAGTGATATTTGGTCATAAATGAAAAACCACAAAGTACAAAACAGACCCACACTTTGTCACACTCTGTAGCTTCAGTTCAGTGGAAACAAGAGGAGGAAGTACCTGCTGTGGTTTCACATGCAGAGGCTCATTTTTCACTTTTCTAACTTTATGAAAATAGATTAATGTGACTGGTTTGAGCTGCTGTAGCTGTGGATCACCTTAGAGCAGGGGTGCCCAAACTCGGCCCGCGGGCCGCTCAGACCCCGTCCCTATATCCGATCCGCAAAGTGATGTCACAAATAACATACAATTTGGCCCTCTAAGTTACTTTTTTGACATTTCGCCTTCCCCTACAATTAATAGGGTTAAGCGAAATGTCAAACAAGTAAATTAGAGGGCCAGATTTTATGTTATATTTGACATCAATTTGCGGACCAGAAGGGGGCGTGGCTTGGGGACCCCTGCCTTAGACCCATCAGTCAGATTTAATAATCAGATAATAAATGATCATTTGTCATTGATTCCAACAAACCTCACAGCTATGAGCAGCAGGCTCTCGTCTGTTTCCCTGTTAAACACTTCCTGATTACTTTTTAACTCTCACATTCATTAACAGCTCAAACTGCTGACAGGAACAAACACACAGAACATCTCACTGCAACATCTGACCTGAGGACCACAAACCCCTCAGTCAGCTCTGTTTCCTTTGAGCAGCAGCAGTCAGACTGTAGCTAACAGTGTCTCTTTGATACAGACTGAACTGGACTCACTCTGATCTGATCTCAGCACAGTGAAACACATACAGAGGACATCACTGCAGAGACACACACCTGCAGATGGTGATGCTGTTATCTTACTAAGAATTCAGATTATTAAAGCTCCTCCTTTTCTTTGCAAACCAAGTTTGATCTTTGCTTTGAACATGAACATGAACCCATCAAACTTACCTCTGCTTCCTCTGATTGGCTGCTGATGATTTGAGATTTTGATGTCATCTCTCCAACTTCTCCCCCATCAGCTGAAACAAACCAGAATGAAGAACAAATTAATTTACATTTACACATCAAAATCATTTACAATAATTTTATTCTGAAAAACAAAGTCTGAAAGAGAAAAATCCAGAAGTCTGAGTCTCACCTTCAGGTTTCCTACAAACACGTCTCACCAGCTGAACCAGTAACACCAGCAGGACCACAATACAGACTGATTTAAGAAACGACATTACAGAGAGAACAGGAGAGGAGAGTGATGGAGGAAGAGAGGTGGATGTAGGTGGAGGTGTGGTGGTGTGTCTCTCTAAAATAAAGCAAACACAGTCATTAAGTTCTGGTCACATTGTGAATGTTGAAACCTGCAGAAAAACAGACAGGTGAGTGTGTCACCTGTGACAGTGATCCAGCTGGATGGAGACTCTCCATGACCGCTGATGTCACACTTGTAGAGGCCTTCATCAGACCTGGAAACATGCTGGATGGTCATGTGACCTGTAGGCTGCTTCCTGATGAGGGAGCCATCTTTATAGAAAGCAGCTGGGAGGTTGGAGGGAGTGGTCTTTGTTTGACAGAGCAGAGTGACGTCATCTCCCTCCATCACAGGGAGGACAGGACTCTGCAGGATCACTGATCCACCTCAACACAGAGACAAACTACAGCATTTCATCCATTTACACACAGCTTCATCAACACTAACTCCACACACTCAGCTTACCAGAGACTGTGAAGTAACCATGTTACTGATGGCCCCTCTGGACTCACAGTCAGACGAGCTGTGAGGGTTACAATGAAACAAGT